>NC_142607.1:17909688-18247550 GCF_041222555.1 Hakea prostrata | reverse complement strand
TAAATAGATAAACAAATTGCACCAATTAAACCCACTTGAAGAAGGAGACAAATGACGACCCAGATACACCCAGTGACCCTTCATTATAGAAGGTCACCGTTCAAAATAGCAGCTCGAAAAATTTAAACTAACCATTCTCTCTACAGGATTTACCAATTGAAATGAGAACCATTAAGACACTCTAAAAGTTTACCCAAATGCATCAATTTTATGCAGTACAGAGAAAGGTGCTAGTGTAATTGGATTTCAGATTCCATTTACAACAATAATAGAGTAACATATGACCTACTGAAAACCATGACAACAGTTTTGGATGTACAATATAGATTCCAACCTCGTTGTCCGAGAGACGATGAACCGATTATAAGTTTCCAAGCATGGCTATGTTTTGGTTTTTCGATCCAGGTTAACCATTGCATTCCTTCCTATGCTAGTGCATCTTCATGAAGATCAACTTGATTTTCTAATCAACTTCTTTGGGGGTAAAGGATCATCAACTTCTTTGGGGGTAAAGGATCATCAACAGACCAGTCTCCAAATGTGGCTCAGGATATTGATGAGTCAAAAATGCCTCCAGAGAAGAGGCATTGCTTCCTTATTTCCAGGTGGTTTTATATGTTTCTTTTTCATTGTACGAGTCTACTAATTGTCTGCACCTACTACTAATCATTGGTATTATGACTAGTATTTGTTGTCTATATTTGGAGTTCCAATATCCATTCCACACATTAGTGTCATTACATTAATTACGCACTTACAGTTACCTTGCATTGATCTATACTTACATTTGAATGCTAAAAGAACAACAACATTAAACCCCTCCACAACCCCACAAAAAGGTAAAACAACAAATACTAAAGAAAACCGACCAAATCAAGTTATTACTGGAGCATTTTTCATCTTTAAGCAACGACCAAATCAGGGTTTCGACCACATCAAGTTATTACAGAGCATTTTTCATCTTTAAGCAACGACCAAATCAGGGTTTCGACCACATCATCAGGAATTTCCATGGTAAGGGTTTTATGAGTTGGTTATTACCTTTTTGAAAGAAGAAGCGAGAGACGAGAGGAGACGAGACAATACGAGAATCTGAAATCGATTTCTCTAAATCGTGAGATGGAGCTTCTGCACTGGCTTGCTTCTTCTTCTTCTCCGCTGCTTCTTCTTCCTCTTCGAACTCAACTAACGATGCTTCAAGCTAAACAGAAATCGTTGCGATGAACACCGCTGCTTCTTCTTCCTCTGCGATGAACACCGCTGCTTCTTCTTCCTCTTCTTCCTCTTCTTCCTCTTCTTCCTCTTCTTCTTCTTCTCTCTCTGCGATTTGTTGTAACTTCAGATCAGCCTTCAAGCTAAACGAAATCGTTTCTCGGAACACCAGTTGCTTCTTCTTCCTCTGCGATGAACACCCCCGCTTCTTCTTCCTCTTCTTCCTCTTCTTCTTCTTCTCTGCCGATTTCGTTGTAACTTCGATCAGCCTTCAAGCTAAACAGAAATGAAAATGAAATGGGCGGGTTGGTTTTTAGCTTCTTACGATTTTGAACTGGTTGTATATACGTTTACTGTACAACCGTATATACGTATAGGCTGGTAGTATGGAATACACGTTTATTTACATTTACTATACCCAGTCGAACCGCTAAGATGGACCGGTTGGTTTGCATCAGACCGAACCGAAATCATAAAACCCTGTTCACACGGTAAACGTAAAGGGGTAAACTGGATTTTTGGATTATTTAATTACAAGGATCATCCGAGCCGTCCGATTAGATCGGACGGCTCGCTCCACCGTAGTGCGCATTAATTACGCACTACAGAAGCAAAATTGCATTTACTCAAAGTCAAAGAAGACAATAAAGTTGCCCAAGCCCGCTTCCCTAAGAGATAACAACTTCTAAGAAATTATATAATTTATTGTAAAAATGTCTTTTAGACCATAGAAGTCACGTCACGTTTTCCCGTTTGTGTCCAAAATGCCAACCCTAATAACTGCTAACCACTCTAAATTCCAATTTCAGAAAATGGCTTACATAAAGTCAATGCATCCTTTAGTTGCTTAAATGTCTCAAATTGCTCTACCATTGTTTTAATTTTTCTACTCAATAATATTTGTTAACTATGGAGGGCTTTCAAAAAAAAATTTCTCTTATCAAGTATCAACGAGTTAATTTTGTAAGTATTTATCGCATTGGGTATTGTTCTAAGGTTTAGGTATTGAAGTTTTTATGTCCTTTAGGCGTGTTATCTCTTCCATCTATATGGCATGTATGTCTCCACCTTTATAGCGTGTCTGTTTGTTTTTTCGCCTTTGTGGTAATGTTCTAAGGTTTTATTGGGCTTGACCTATACCTTAGCCTAGAATATCCTATCTATTGCATGTATGACAGTTTGATCAATTCCTCTCCTTGATTTCGGATGTTGTGTTCGAACCTTATATTTGCATTGCATGCATTTATCTTTTCTTTTGGTGTGGTTCTATATTTTTCTTCTTTTGTGTGTTTCTGTATCTTTTTCAGTTTCTTTGAATGAAAATATATTCTTAAAAAAAAAATCTGATTCAACTATTCATATATTTTAAGCTGTGGAGCGAGACAGAGAGACTATGACACTTTGATGCTTGATTGAAATTGGAAGCTAGTAGATATGTAGAGCTCCAAGTTGATAACAAATTGATATCCCCTACCCCTAGTGGCCGGGGAATTGAAGTGCATGATCAGAAGGCGTCAACTTACCTGGAGCCAAGCATTGATTGTGTAATTGTGATGGCAACACCTCAACTTGCTTCAATTACTCAAGGCCAATCTGTCAATATTGAAAGGATCGACCATGCTTTGATTGCCTGATTAATTAGATCCATCGGATTCTTTGTCGGATTATTATGAGCGACGAATCGCTATTCCGCCCTGTCCTATTTTGAAAAACATCATCTGTTGTGCACAGCAGTATACATATATATACCAAATGATTGACTGAGAAAATAAAGTAAATACAAGACTATTGAGAATTTTTAAAATTTAAAAATTAAACTTTTAATCTCAACCAATCATTTGGTACAAAAATGCATTGTTGTGCATTGTGTAAAACAAATGATTTTTTTTTCCATCATGTCTTATTTCTTGTGTCTTTTACAAAAAAAAATCGGTATTTAAAGAGAGCATTTGAAGGTCTTTGTTTTGTTGGGACGTGTTCCCCCACATTATTAGTGGTGGCTGGTCCTTATTTGGAAGCAACAAACAGTAGAGGAGATATAACCGTGTTTCAATCACAATCTCAGTTATCGAGAGGACATGAATCCCACACTCTAAATATGAAATGTTTGTCTAGGGTTTGTGAATCTGGATCATCACCCCGTCAGGTAGTGCTCCCCGACGGGTTTACCACCACAAATCCTGTGGGCCCAGGGGTAAAAAATAAAAAGAACCCATCACCCAACCCCTGGGTCCCTTGTATTTATGGTGGTAAAGCTCTGTGCTCCTCGATAGGTAGCTGATATGGACTCAGGGTCGGCCCCCCCACATTGTTAGGAATAGTTAGTACGTCCCTAGCTGTTTACAAACGATAAACAAGCAGTAGACGATATCCACCCAAAGTCAAAGACTAGAGCCGACCATATTCTAATTTCAAAACTTACCAAATGGCTCACGAACGAATCTCTCACTCAAATTATGAAACACACCTCATGTTTTTGGCTAAGATTAGTCCCCCACCTTCCTTGTACTCTTAGGTAAGTGGTCCTATTGCAAGTGCCAAGTGATAAAAAGAGACCCAACCATATCAAAGAGTGAACCAAACCCATATGAGATATATCCATACTCCTTTCTCCAAAACAATGATGTTCCCATTAGAGGAAGTTACCTATTCAAATAGAACTCTCTAATAGCGATAGAGATAACCTTAGGTGGGTCAAGATCCAATACCCTTTGGCACACTTTCCACCATAATATGGTTACTTGACATGGTGTAGGCCCGACACACGCCTTGAGGTTTGGCATTTAGGTATTACCCTTATGCCAAACAAACCTTTTCTCATCAAATAATATAGACAATAGTTTTGTTTATGTGGGTCTTTTTAGTGAACCAAATTAATATTGGGTCTCTAATCCTATTGCAATATATTACGTGTAGGTCTTAACCAAACTAAAACCATTAGTCGTCATTAAGTACATTTAAATTTCAAACGTAGAGGGACCAAAATGCCTTTTAAATTATTTAATATATTTTATTATTATATTTTTTTCTTCTTTATTTGGACACACACACACACATATATATATATATTTATATAATTTTTTTAACCATATAATTAACGCTTAATGTCTAATTATCTCTTTTTAAAATTATATATTGACACAATGTATTAAATAATCTGAAAGACACTTTGGCCCCTTTATTGAAATTTGAATATAATTAACGGCGACTAATAGTGTTAAGCTTGGGACCTATATGTAATATATTACACTAAGGGGACCTAACATTAATTTATAATACACTCTCTATAAAAACTCTATAGAAAAAAATTGCAGCCAGTTGCGTGAAACATATAAATGAAAAACATTTGATATTTAATATATATTTCTAATAGAAAATATTATATATTACAATAATAGCAAAAGACAAACACATAAAAATAACACTACTCGCCGTCCTTCTTTGATTAATTACTTATTCGGTCATTGATGATGATGCTTTTATTATCGGTCACCGACAATGACAACAAATTCTTCCGACAAAAATTATTTTAGATATCTCTTTTATTATTTCAAGTAAAAAAATCAATTAAATATCATTTTTTTGCGTACATAAATATGTCTTTTGACAAAAATTATTTTAGATATCTCTTTTTTATTATTTCAAGTAAAAAAATCAATTAAATATCATTTTTTTTGGGTGCATAAATATCTCTTTTTCTATTCTCATGTATCTTGTGCATCTTCATTTCTTAGACATATATATATTATTCATTTTTATATTCTAATCTTTTGAAACTTGTTTATATATTTTCTAAGAAGATTATAAGAGACTTCATCTCACATGCATGAATAATTCTCCTTTACCAATTTTTTTCTCTTTTGCTCTTCCCCACCTTATTGCATGTGAGTCTTGTGGATCTCTATTGTGATAATAAAAATACTAAAAGATACAAAAAAATACAAGGACAACCCATGATAAAGAAAACAAATCCTGCTTCTAATATGATGGATGACAACTTCATTGGTCCATCCTCGATAAATAATCTATAGCTATGGATATGGCGGCCATCTTTCTGTTGGGTTTAGGTGTCTTGTATTCCGTGGGTCCATGTAATTATGGTTTTGGTTGTATCTGGAATTGAAACATGGTTTTGGTCAATTACTAGTACTGAAATAAAACTGTAATTACATTGGAATTAGGGTTTTAGGGTTCCTTTTTAATAGTCTATGTGGTATAACTTATATGTATCAATCTCTGTAGGAGATTGGGGAATCAATCCCTGTAGGAGATTGGGGAATCAATCCCTGTGGGGGATTGGGGAACTCATCCTGAGGATAAGGATTGGGAGCAAGCAAAGGGTAGTACGTGGGTGTGAGAGTGGGTGAGGTTTCTCTTTTTCTCTGGTGAACGAGGCATGGTTGCTAAACCACGAAACCCATTGATGCTTGCTTGTGTCTTTCCGTCGAGTGGCATCCATTATCCTTAACACTTTCTGCCCATTAAAGTTGACCTACTTTCATTGGATGATTTAAATTTTGAGCAAATTGCACAGGCACCCCAAAATGGAGGCATTAAAACACTGACACCCCATTTTATGTTTAAAAACACAGACACCCCAATCAATAAACATGCTAGTCCCTCGATTGAAACCATTAGTCCACCGTTATTTTATTAAATTCCAAAAATGCCCTTATGTAAAAAAAGGCCAAATGTATTATCTCTTCACTCGGCTCTCCACCTCCCCACCTCTGTCATTACTGCCTTGCTCTTGAACACCGTCTCCGGCGAGTCATGGCTGAAGATTTCTCCAAGTTCTACCTCATGGGCAGCAGCGCCGGGGCTATCTGGTCATCTATCTTTCTAAAGACCATTCAATGAAAATCATCATCGAGCTCATCCGGTCTTTCCCTACTCGCTTATCGCCCACATCCGAAAGCGAGCTCAACTCTCTCAAGCTACCGATTCCACCATCGCAGACAAAACATGTTGCTTTTAAAAGACGCAGATAAGTCTCCGGCGATTTACACGACATGTAAGCGACTAACCAACCCCTTGTTTGGGCTTTGGTAAAAGTAATTCATTTCTTTGTGGAAAAGACAATCTGAACTCGGAATAGAAAAAGAGAGAAACAGAGATGGAGTGGAGACCGGGGGTTAATGGCGTTCTTCCAAGGCTCGCGCCGTTGTTTAATGGAGATATTGGAGTTTCTCTTTGAGCACTGAGCTAAGGAGCATGGACCGTGCGCTTTCTTCCACCTTTAACCTCGCTTCTTTGAAACTTTCCTAGGGGTTTCGTTCTTGGGTGATACAAACATTTGCAGGCAGAGAGAGACAAGCTAGTTCCCGTGGCCTCGATCCGGCCTCGAGGAAGGTCCTTCTCCTACCTCTCTAGTCGCACACTATGAGGACAGAATCGGAGCCGAGAAAGATAGATGACCGAGATAGCCCCAGGCCGCCCCAGAGGTAGAACTTGGAGAAATCTTCAGCCAGGCTCGCCGGTGGACCGGGAAGCGCCGAACCCCCGGATCGAATCCATTATATCGTCGTAGGCCGCCGGAAACGGTGTTCAGCAGCAAGGAGGTAATCGACGGAGATGGAGAGCCGAGTGAAGAGAGAATACATTTGGCTTTTTTTACATAAGGGCATTTTTGAAATTTAATAAAAATAAACAGTGGACTAATGGTTTCAATAACAGAATGGACTAGTATGTTTATTGAATTGGGGTGTCTGTGTTTTTTTAAACATAAAATGGGGTGTCGTGCTTTAATGCCTCCATTTTGGGGTGCCTGTGCAATTTGCTCTTAAATTTTTGAATACAAAAAAATTTAAGATATATTTAATTTCACACACTTGTAGGTTTAGACAATAAGCTTCCATAACAAACATACACCAAATGTTTGAAAGAAATATAGATGAGAACTATAGACCAAAAATAGGACACAAACAATGTACCAACCGGTAACACTTACTAAGATACAAACTACACTTAGAAGAGTCCAAATGGGATGATTTGTTTAAAATATATGGAAGCACGTAGGGGGGACTGTGAAAGCTCGATAAAATTGGAACTTCTCTTCTTCAACTATGGAGAGGAGTTTCATTTAAAATTGTATCTTAGAATGTGAGCAATAATACAATATATATTACACATGAACCCTTTCTTAATTGTAGAGTTTTAGTGTACTTCTACAAACTACAACATTGGAAATTGAAACATTTTAAACCTGTAGAACAAAATTTAAAATTTAAAATTTAAAAGGTGGTTAAACATTTGAATTTGAAAATCAAATTTGGAAACAACAGATAATAGATAAGGTTTTGAATTCAAAAAATCAAACAACTCTAACATATGGTATCATGTGACACTTTCTTTTGCCATTCTTATTTTATTTATTTAAATTTATTTTTTTGTTTGCCAACCCCGGGTTTATAAACCGGTGGGTTCGACCCGCGTCGCACACCTGGCTGTGGTGGGTGAGTCTCCCAACGGTGATTTTTTGATACCGAAACCTTGCTTAAGCGAACCAAGCTGCTTACCACTTGGACCAACTCCCGTTGATTTTTCCATTCTTATTACTGTATCACAACTCTATTCATTTCAATATAAAATATTATTTGGAAAACATTCCATAGTAAAATTTTATATCTAATCACTAATTGAATCTTGTTTTTTATCTCTCTTGTACTTATTCTATATTTACTTTATTTCTTTTTCAAATATTTCACCTTTAATTCCTTCAAAAAGGTAAACTTTTATTTCTCCTTCTCCATTAATATTTTAAAATGGTCAAATTTATCCTTTATTTTTATCTATTTAATTAATTATATTGATTTTTTAAACTGTATTTCTGTATTTTTTTTCCACCCTATTTCCTCCTCTCCAAGAATAGATACTTCCTATTTTTAATTTTTTTAAATCTTTTCTTTCTTTTTCTTTAATAGAAAGTTTTTACCCTTTTTTCTTTCTTTTTTATAAAATACATTAAATGTGACTGGATATATTAATTTATTTATTTTATTCCTCCATTTTTTATCAAATACAAGAGAGCATCATTATTATCAAAAAATTTCAAGAACACTCCATGATAAATGGAAAAAAGCATAGATACCCCAAAACTATATTAAATATCCAATAATCCATTTTCCATTAGGACTCTTAGTTAGTTAGAGGAAATGACATGTATAGCTTTGATTGTATTGTTCAATATCCTAGTATAAAATGACAAATGGAAGAAGAAGATGAAGGGAGAACGTGAAGAAGAAAAGAAAATGAAAATTTATGATTTTATTTTACTGGGGCAATATTGTAAAGTCATAACAGATTAAAGGCAATATAGGAATTATAAAATCATCTAAGGGGGCGCGCCGAGTGAAAGGACAAGGGAGATTTCGTGGTGGGAAGATCAGCGAGATCATTCACAAAGCAGTTAGGGGGGGAACGGATTCCCCCCGGAAGATTGAACCAAATTCAATAAATTTTGTAACATTTCTTCCAAATTCAAACTAACCACGTAATCAACCTGACTGAGATTTGGTAGATTTGAAATCTCTAAATTTTAGAAATCTACAGACTCAAGTAACCAAACAGGCCCTAAGTATGACTTCATGAAATTTGCTAATGGAGTGTACTACTGTGTGAATTTTAAAAACATTTTGGTAGGTCTATGTCAATTTGACCTAGTTTTGGGGTGTCCATACTTTTTTCCAATTACTTATTTATTATTTTTTTAATTCCTAAATTTTCTATTAGTTATATGTTGTGAAGTTTTTTAATGTCTTATTTAGACTAAAACAAATAATGGAATTATGTTTCAACAACTTCAGTACAAATTTGCGTAGAAGTCTACATCAACAAATGGAGCTTAGATGTAATTTTCTTAGGTTGTGTAACATGCTTTTTAGTTGTAACCTAATTGAGTGCATGCTTACTTTAGTATCAAGGATTTGTTAATATTTTAAATTTTAACTAAAATTCAAGGAAGAGTTTCTCTTGTTGGTATTTAATTTCTTACGTTGAATAACTATATTATTATCATCAAAGGATTGTTTGGTTGAACATGATCAACATGTCTTAGTAAAGAGATCATGAATTTGACTCTCCTTCATGTAATATGTATTATGTAATGGTCCCTATCCCCTAATATAAAGCCCAATTCCTTAATTAAAAAAAAAAAAAAAAAAAAAAAAAAAAAGGAAGGTGAGACTATAATAGTATTTTTTTTTCTTCTTCCAATTTACATAAATAGGGTTAGACACCCTCCAAGGGAACTTGGCAAGGAGTTCGCCAAGTCTAACGATACCTTAGACATACAATCAATAGCATGATTTGCCTCTTTACCCACCTAGTGAAAACTAATCAAGCCATTAGAGATAGCCAAGCCCTTAATATGAGTAACTAGTCTAGCAAACCTTCCCTCTAGAAAACAACATGTGAGGGTATCATAGTCCTAGAATATGGTATTGGATTAGATCTTGATCAATTGTTAAATGGATACAAGCACGGGACAAAGTTTCCCTCCCATCTCCTTAAAAGAACAATTTCCTTATCATTTTATGTTTTTATCTATGACACTCAGAACCGTGAAGGGTGAGGGTGTCAAATGGATTTTTATGGCTAATTAGAATGATCTCCATGAAGCTTAAGGGTGTCAAATGGTTTATTATGGATTAGAGCGATATTTTTTTGTGATTCAATCCCAATTGGGTTAATTGTTTTGTTGGCATAAGGGTGCCTCTTATATATAGGAGATGAGAATATTACATATATCATTAGCAAAGGTTGAACCCATGACCTCTTTACAATCAAACAACCTTACATTGGCAGTTTATATCAAAACCATCTCAATAACCAAATGATCCTAAAACTAGGATCCATTTTTGTTTAATAATGGGATGGTCTGATTTTAACTCTTCAACAAATTTGTTGTGTTGCAATCAAATCTGATCTCTTGGTTGAACCACAGTCGACTTGTGGGCAAACCTGTGCATGATAACAATCAACCGAGAACCCGAAATGCAAGCAGGAGACAATTATGGGCTAATCAGGTTGAGACCATCGGATTAGAGTCCAAACCGATGGAAGTTGATGGTGATGATGATGAGTTGGAAGTTCTGTCAGAGTTTGGAAGGAAATCTACCTTGGACATTGACGGATTTGGTAGATGGATAAAGTGTTCTTTGATGACATGTGTGGAAGGTCCTAAAAATCAGCTGACCCTTTTTGAGTGTGGAGTAGGGCTAGGGCAGAGCCAAGGGCTTTCAGAGCCTTAAAATATGCTCCTGAAACTAAGTTCTAGGGGTGGGTCGATTGGCCTGGCAACCATCCCAGGTTGCCCACCTGGTTCCAAGAGAAAAAGGACAAAATTGAAAATTTGGTTTGTGATGCCCTATTTAATGTGTTTTCATTCTAAAGTGTGTTATTATGATCAATAGCTATCAGAGGACGTCGGGACGTGTCAAAGAGTGCTTCGTGAAGGTGAAGGACAGTGTGGAAATCTTCTGGAGGCTTTTCGTGCAACGATTGATTTTTTATAGGGTTAGTACTCATCTCTGTTCATTCAAATTGTTTTCAGCAATTGTTTTCTCTACTACCTAGACCTTGTAGAAGGCTTCTAAATATTGTAATAGCATACTTCTATTTTCTTTACCCTAGAGTGAATCCCCATTCACTCTAGTTCATCCGTGTTCTTCAAGAATGATTTCGAAAAAGACTTAACTTTTGATTCGCTAGGTTTTCAATTCTTTTACGTTGTTGAATGCCTAAATAATGTTAGTTCATGTTCTAGTATTATTTTAGAAATTTCTATATATACTTTAGAAGTAGTTTGGAACATAAATAGGAATCTAGTTGACGATTTGAGTCAATTTTGTCTGTACCCGAACTTGGGCAGATTGGCTTGGTTACCTGGTGACCAGCCTGAGTGACCCATTCCCCCTGGTCGCCCCAGGTGACCCATTCAATCAACCACTCTCAGCAGTTTTGGTTTTTGATTATCTTTAGATGTGGGACTTTTAGGGTTGTTTCTAACCTTGAACCAACATATAATTAGGACTTTTTGGGAAGCGTGAACATTCATTTTGATTGTCTTTGCAGAGTTGCAAATCGAATATTGTAAGGTGAAGACGTTCACTTATATATAATCATCATTGTATTCTTAAATGATATGAATCTTGCATATTGATATACATGTTGTTGTTCTAAGACTTTGGTAGGATATTAATGCTTTGAAATTATAGAATGTAATTGTTTGAATATGATACTTATGAGTTGGATTGTCTTATGTGAATTTGGACTTGAACTAGGATTGTGACTTATGAATAATGTTTAGCGTCTTTTATTTCTTTTGTGGGAGGTTGTTGTTTGGTGTGACTCTGAATTGGAGAATACCAGGCTTGGTATTCTTGGCTTGGGATAAGAGGCTGTTGTATGGGACACTGTCCTCTGATGCCCCCAGAACTTTTCATGGTTATTGTCTTTCATAACTAAGAGGTCTAGAAGAACATGGTTAGGCACCCCGTCATGTCACACTATATCAATAGGGGTATTCATGCCAAGTGACCCGTGGTAGTAGTGTGGGGTGACTCGTGGTGCACTCAAGACCGGTAACAAACCCGTGAGAAGACATGAGAGCTTCCCACCCAATTTTATGTGGATGGCGAATAGGGTTAAGAAGATGCGTAGTCCAATTTGATTGGAGCCATATGACATGTTGACTATAGATAGGAGAGGATACTAAACCAAGAGTGTGAGATGCATGAGTGGAGGTATCTGAACCTAGGATGATGTGACCGAGTACTTGACCTGCATTGGGCTAAGTATATCCCTGACATGTGCTAGTATCCATGCCAGTGCTGTGCTGAGAGAGTGTTGACCTAAACCCCAGCCATAGTGATGATCCAAGAGGGATGACTTTACCCCTTACCGGGATCTAAAGACCGGTAACCAACCCGTGAGAGAAAAGAGTGACGAGACCTGCTCAGAGGAGGCTGGTGTCATATCTTAATGCGTGTCTACCGTATAGAGACTTGCATCAGTTAGAGTATAGTAGCATTACTACATTGCATTTCATATCATGTCACATTAAATGATATCTTGACTTATGTTGTGATTAATGGTTATATGCTTGTGGACTACTTGTTGAGTTCTTTTAAGCTCACCCCTCGGGGATTTGTTGTCTTAGATTTTATTGCAGATTTTGATGTAGTGTATCAAAATTACGAAGCCCCTCCGACCAATAGGTATGATGTACCGGATTATGGGGATTATGACATACACAATGACGAATGTACATGTCATGACTGTGCGTACCAAAAATTAGCATGATTCATGAGTTAATCAATACTATTCGCGATACAGAAACTTTTGAAATCCGTGGTTACCATTTAATTAAGGAAACTTACGTAATGTAAACCTTAGGAGTTTTGATTTGATTCTCTTTCCAATTTGACTATTTTGGTTTTGGCATCACTTCCGCACTCTAATTTTGTTTTTGAGATCCTTCGAGATCCTTGGTATTTGATATATCTCTTTATTATTATATGTATGACTTAATTTATTCTTAATCATGATTAGTCTATTGTGTAAAAATGGTTTATGATTGTCTGAGACATGATCTTGTGACTGCGGATCACTCTTCGGGTATTCGGGTGGATGTGACACTAACCGATTTTGATGCTAAAGTCAAATTCAATTACAAACATCATCCTGAGGATGAGGTTTTAGAGTTCTAAGCAAAGTAGTATTACTTGATGTTTAAGAACTATTGGATCCTCTAGTTGGCCTTGATCTCCATTTTGGTCAACATGCTGAACATGGTGGCGATCAAATTGACATGTTAGGCTTTGGTGGGCGGCTATGAGAGATTGATGTGACGGATTTTGTCTAAGTACACATCATAGGCACTAAGCCAACAGGCGTGTTGCTCGATGTAGATGTGGTGGTGGAACGACGCATTATGTCTTGTCAACCCAGGTAATGACCATGATTCTAATTGGCATTATAATCTTCGTTGATGATATCTCAAACATTGCCAGAGGGCTCGAAAGAACCAATTATGTAGGGCTGCAACAAGTGTAAAACCCAGCCCTAACCTTGACCCGGAAACCTTGTTATGTGTAGGTCCAGTGACCCGAAGTAAAGTAAGAAGTCAGCTTTGGGCCATCCCAGTGGAGGACTTGGTGCCTGGCTTTGAATCCATGAGAGTTGATGATGAAGTTCTATTTATGGAAACTGAATCTTGATGAAGATCGGATTAGTTGATGGACTTGGAGTGCTCTCTATCATGGTTTGAAGGCATTTCTACCTATTAGGTAAGTCACTTGTTATGTGTGCAAAACCCCTTTAGGATTGGATTTGATCGGGTCTTCAATTCCCTGCTTTGGAATTGTTCGCATTGGTCGACCGATTGGTCGCTGGACCGATCGACCAATCCACTCGACCAATGAGTGCTGTCTTTGGCAATTAGGTCTTGCTTGCTCTATTTAAGTCCAATCTCGAGTCTACTTCGTATTTGCTGCCTCCAAACTCTTTGGAACGAACCAAATACCTCTGCAAGTCATCTCCCTTGCATCTTTGGTGATTTTCTTGACGGATCTTCGTCAAAACTCTTCCTTTTGCATCAAAGGTATGTCTACACTCTCTTCTTCTCCTCCATCTCTGTTTTTCTTTCCTTTTTGAGTTGAGACAGTAGAGGAGATGCTGCATTCTCTGTTGCAAACATCTCTGGACTTGTCTCTCATGATCATCCTAAGGATTAATGGCTAAAACAATGATCTTAACCATGATTATTGCAAGCTTTTGAAGGAATCATGATCAAACCATGATCTAGTCTTTGTTTAACTTCTGATTTGAATTCTGATCTCCTTGGATCTTCTATATTGATCATGTTAGTAGTCAATTGCTGTGTTTTCTTTTCATGATCCATGATCTATCAATCTCTAGTTGTTTCTCTCTACCATACCATGTTTCTCATGAATCATGATAGTTACATATATGGTAGGTTTTGTTTCCATTTAGATTTATGCTTAAGCCTATTTCCTTGAAGATCTAAGTATGCTTTCATGATACCTTTACCGAAGCAATGATCCATTCTCCTATTGTTCTTGTCTTTGATTTCTATCTTGAATTCTTCAAGATCCATGGTTGATCTAATTATGGTAACTTTTTGTTTCCTAATTTGGATCTTGATGGCTTGATTGGATTAGTGTTTTGAGGTCCCCTATATGTTAGGATACTACTAATGTAGTTTACCCTTGATTAGTACCCTGAACCACCAAATTCGGATTTTATATCTTAAAACTCGTTTTTAGGCTATGCGCATTGGTGACTGGACAGCGACCAATCCACTCGACCAATGAGTACAGCAACTCAATTGGTCGTGTTGGATGTTTTGGTATCTTTTCGTTAGGGATCTTTCCTAATATGTTGTATACACTTGTTTAGGACCTTCTCTCAAGTTTGCCAAGATCTTACTTGATTTCTTAGGATTCCTTTGCGAGTTATAAAAGGTAAGGATGGTTACTTCTTTAACAACATAAATTGCATATCCTAGTTCTATATTTGAATCTTGTTAAGTTATTCTTTAATTAGATTCTTATAATGTTATACTACTGTGGTACGTCTTGATATCAGTAGCATTACTTAATCATATTGAATTGACTCATGTATGATTTACTACCAATTATATACAAAGTGATTGTAATTATTGATTTCTTTCCAATATGAAGTTACCATATATGTGATGATATGAATTGATGCATGTGTATGCTTAAGTATGGTTTGGAAAGGAGAGGTGTCCTTTGACACTCGTCCTTGGACTACTACGGGAATATTATGGGATGTTCCGGAGATGCCCTCGGACACCTTCCTAAACTGTTGGATGACATATCTAGGATTGTCTAGTAGTGTTTGGCTAGGATGTCCCGTTATGGGACCCAATCGGAGGGGTATTGAGACCGAACGACCCGGGAGCAATGGGGATTCATGGGCGCCAAGACCGGTAACCAACCCGTGAGAGGACAGGAATCACATTGTGGGGGCCATTATTGGTAGGGTTGCAATGGTTAGACTTGGGCTCACGGGCGCCAAGACCGGTAACCAACCCGTGAGAGGACGTGAGAGCTCCCGTTACCATATGTGGATGATCAATAGGGTTGATGAGTCCGTAGTCGGGGACTATGAGGACTCTAGTGTGAAGGATACCGGAAAGGATCGTCGGGGACGAGGAATGGACGATCCGGATCTGACTTGATGTAACTAAGTAGAAGACTTGCATTTGGCTAGGCTACCCCCGACATGCGCCGGTACTTAGACCAATGGTGATGTGAGAGAGCGGTGACCTATACCCCCAGCCATGGAATGTCCCGAGGGATGCCGGACCCATTACCAACTGATGATGAGTGATTGAGACCTTCCTAAAGAAGTACGGTGCTATGACTTAAAGCATGTCGCAACAGAGACCAGCATATATAGAGTTAGATTCATTCATTCATTGCTTGTCTCATACCATATTGCATTTATGTTTGTTCGAAATCCGCCATTTATGTTATTATGGATTTAACGCCTTCGAGTTTCTTTGAAACTCATTCCTTTATTGTACAATGTTTGTTAGACTATTCTCGGGACGAATATTATGACGCCCCTATGAAGAAGCGCAAGGCGAAGAGGCATATCTCCGGAAGGTGATTGCGGTTACAACAATTACACGAAGATCCCGCGAGTGGTTATGCTCCGTACGATGCTAGTCCGACCATTGAATGGAAGCGCCTTGTGCCGTATGAGATTTATACTTATAGGGATGTTGTCATAAAGTGGAGAACAATTTAGTTACCCATTGTACTTGCTACTGGGATTAGATTTTGTCTTGCTTATTCTCTTTTAGAACTACTTTTCCGCTGGTTGTAGAGTGGGATTTTGCCTCACTTTACTTATCTGTTGTTGACACTCTGATTATATCTAGTACTCGATTATATATGATTATTCTTTCCTTATTTGGATCTATGGTTTATCTTCCGACTTTTATTTTTATTGTTCATGATTATGTTATTGTTTATGTGGGAGGTTGATTACTCGATACCTGATCTTCGGGCTATGAATCACACTCTCGGGTATGCCAGATAGGGTACCGGCTGGGAGGATGTGACAACAAGAATGGACTATGCCAAGATTTTTCAATCCCAATCCTAGCCTATATATTTTTAGCTAAGCTCATTCTTGCTATTAGGGCCAAGAATTCTTGTCCCTTGCCCTAAGCCCTATGAGTCAAGCCAAGCCCATTTCTACTCTAATTGTCCCTAATTGGGTCTGATCAGGACAGGTTGGCCCTATCCCTATCCTTGATTGGCCCTAACCATGTCCCTATACCTAATCAAATTTGAATCATATATATAATTGATATGCATAATCTAACTTGTATTAATTTTGAGTATAACCTATTGATAAATTTGAACCATCTAACATATAATAATATTGGTCTATTACAAACATATATATAGTTAAGAGATTAATAAATATAATTTGGTGTTAATGTCTAGAGTTTGATACTTTTAATTATTTGTTATAAATAATATTGATTGTGGATATCCATCATCCCCCAATAGATAATACTTCCAATTGAAGATCTCAATCACCTCAGCATACAATCTTGGTGATTCACATTCCCATCTTAATTGAAGATTACAGTGATCTCAACACGCAATGTTGGCAATCAATACTTCCATTCTATACACCTATCTTGGGCGGCAATCTATCTTTCCATATCAAGAATATTTTATTGTGTCCAATAATCATATATTGTATTTATTGGAAGCTCCGGAAGAGCTAATCTATTATTATCTGGGAGATAAAATTGGCTATGAATAATTCATTATTTTGTAGTAAGTCTCAAAGAAACTTATTAAGTTTCAAAGCTATTTGCCAAAATGATTATCAGATTGAGACTACAAATAATGGTATAAGTAAATATCTATACAAATGTATTAGATATTTCTCCCAATTTATACTACATGAATATCGCATGGTTGAAACACATGCTTGGGTAAATCAAATGAACATTGATTCCAATAATTTTATTATTTGACATGACCGGTTGGACAATCCCGGATCAAGTATGATGCGAAAAACTATTGAAAATTCAATTGTCATCCATTGAAGAACCAGAAGATTCTTCAATTAAGTGAATTTTCTTGTATTGCTTGTTCTCAAGAAAAATTTATTATTAAATATTCACCAGCTAAAGTTGAGATTCAACATTCTACGCTTTTAAAACGTATAGAGGGTGAAATATATGGGCCCATTCACCCATCATGTGGACCATTCAGATAATATATGATTTTAGTAGATGCATCTATAAAGTGGTCACATGTATGTTCATTATGAACTCACAATTTAGTGTTTGCGAGATTGTTTGCTCAAATAATGAGATTAAGAGCATAATTTATGGATTATAAGATAACGACAGTTTGTCTTGATAATGCTGGTGAATTTACATCTCAGGCTTTATGATTATTGTATAACAACTGAGATCACAGTTGAATAGCCTGTTGTTTATGTTTATATCCAAAATGGTTTAGTAAAATCATTTATTAAATGTCTCCAATTAATAGCTAAACCATTGGTTATGAGAACAAAGCATCATTTGTACGCATCAGGCCAAAAGGTTTTCATAAATTCTCCCTATTACAATTGGTTTATGGTCAGAAGCCAAATATTTCTCATCTTAAAATTTTTGGATGTGCGGCTTACATTCCAATTGCTCCACCACAGCGCACAAAGATGAGTCCCAAAATAAAGTTGGGAATATATGTTGAATATAAATCTACTTATATAATTCAATATATTACTAAGGATAGGAGATTTATTTAATGCAATACTTGCTGAGTATTATTTTGATGAATTAGTTTTTCCAACATGAGGGGGAGAGAATAAACAGTTGGAAAAAGAGATTGATTGTATGCATTATCATTATCTCATTAGATCCTCGCACTGAGCACTGTGAACTTGAAGTTCAAAGGATAATGCAATAAATATTATAAATCAACTGCTAGATTTGCTGACCTTGCTAAGAGTCACAAAATCTCATATTCTAGCTGTAAATGCTCCAATTAGAATTGATGTCCCAGCAGAACAATCTATCAGTGCAAATGAAATTAAACCACGTTTAAAACGTGGAAGATCAATCGGTTCCAAGGATAAAATCCTAGAAAAAGAAAGGAGCAAATGATCAAGATGGTCATAAAATGGAGACAATTGATTATGAAAATCCTTAAGACATAACTTTCAATGAAACCCCAGAAGAGGTTCAAGTACCTGAAAATAATGAAGAGATCTCGATTAGTTATGTCATTGCAGGAAAAAGATGGAACCGAAAATATAAAGTTGTCGACAACAATTTCTGCATATAATGTTTTTGTTGAAATAATGCAACAAGACGAGGATCTTGAATATAAATTTGTTGATGAATATAAATCAAAAAATGATTGGCCAAAATGTAGAGACGCAATTCAAGTAGAATTGAATTCGCTTGAAAAATAAAGTTTTTGGACCTATAGTCCAATATCTGAAGGTATAAAGCCAGTGGGGTACAATTGAGTTTTCTGCGAAAAATGAAATGAGAAAATGAATGAAATCGTGATATATAAAGCATGAATTATGGCACAAGAATTTTTGCAGATGCCTGGCATTGATTACATGGAAACATGTTCTCTTGTGGTGAATGCAATCACCTTCAGATATCTTATTAACTGGGCAGTATATGAAAATTTTGACGTGTGTCTAATGTATATTATTACAGCCTATGGTTCACTCGAGTGTGAAATATATATGAAAATCCCTGAAGGATTCAAAATGCCTGAAGCACATAAAAATTCCTAGGAAGTTTGTTCAATAAAGCTTCAGAGATGATTATGACATATATGATATAATATCTTTAGTGGATATTTACTAAATGAAAAGTATACAAATGATCCAATTTATTACTGTGCCTTTATTAAGGATATGGATCTAATTTTAGTAAATGTATATGATGATGATTTATGATGATGATTTAAATATCATCGAAAATCCTGAAGAGTTTCCAAAAGCAGTAGATTATTTGAAGAAAATTGAAATGAAAATCTTGAAAAGACAATGTTTTGTCTTGACTTGTAAATTGAGCATTTGACGAATTAAATATTCGTTCATCAATCAATTTATATAGAGAATATTTTGAAGAGATTTTATCTAGATAAAAAACATCCATTGAGTACCCCAATGGTTGTGAGATCGCTCAATATAAAGAAAGATTCATTTCGACCCCAAGAAAATGGTGAAAAATTTCTTGGTCATAAAGTACCATACTTAGTGCAATTGGGGCATTAATGTATTTTGCTAATAGTATAAGACCAGATGTAGCATTTTCTATAAGTGTATTAGCAAGATTTATCTCTTCTCCAATATGAAGACACTGAAATGTTATAAAACATATAATTCAGTATATTCGAGATATTATTGATATGATATTATTTTATAAATGTGTACATCAACTTACTTGTTATGCAGATGCAAGATTTTTATCTGATCTATATACAACTAGATCTCAAACAGGCTATTTATTCATAAGTGAATGTTAGCTATTTTATATTTGATTTAGATCAATGATACAACACATTCAGGAAGCATGCAGTCTTCTATTAGAAGAAGATGTTTGAACAATATTATAAGAAGATTATGCTGCATGCATAACTTAATTGAAGCGAAGATACATCAAAGGAGATAGCACGATACATATTTCACCGAGATTCTTCTTCATTCATGGTCTTCAATGAAATGGTGAAATCAATGTTCAACAAACTCGTTCAAGTGATAAGTTGACGGATTTATCTATTAAGAAGTTGCATACTTCAAATCTTGAGAAGCTGGTATATGATATTAGAATGTACGTATTCAAAGATACTCAATGATGTTATCATCAGGGGGAGTAAAATACGTCTGCACTCTTTTCCTTAACCAAGGTTTTGTCCCCCGGGTTTTCCTGGTAAGGTTTTTAATGAGGCAGCTACTAATACGTATTATTTAGATATGTATATTCTTTTTCCTTCACTAAGATTTTTTCCCATAGGGTTTTTCTTAGTAAGGTTTTAACGAGGTACATTATCTATTGATGGACATCCAAGGGGGAGTGTTATAAATAATATTGATTGTGGATATCCATCATCCCCCAATAGACAATACTTCCAATTGAAGATCTCAATCACCTCAGCATACAATCTTGGTGATTCACATTCCCATCTTAATTGAAGATTACAGTGATCTCAACACACAATGTTGGCAGTCAATACTTCCATTCTATACACCTTCTATCTTGGGCGGCAATCTATCTTTCCATATCAAGAATATTTTATTGTGTCCAACAATCATATATTGTATTTCCATATCAGAGTAGATGCTCATTCTACTATAAATATGTAATGCACTCAACTGAATGAATTACTTCTGATTGATCTTGTTCCAGTTTTCTTCTTTGTCTCTGATATATTCGCTTTATTTTATAACATTATTCTAATTTTAAAATATATTTTATAAATATACAAGATGTCACACCTTACCCGACGGTATCAGACCCGCCCCGACAACCCGTGGGTGTAATCCATAGCTACAAGATCCCCAATCACACTATTCAATAATAAATAAGACACATAAATCCATAATCAAGAGCAAATGGAGAAATTCAATATTTAATTAAAGAAATAAAGTTCCAAAATCTAATAATGAATACTGAATGAATTAAATAAGAATGTATTAGTGGAAGCAAAATTATCAGAAATGTGTCTCATCAAGTTTTTTTATTGTCTTTCAACAGTTTAGGGTATTCTATCTCAAATTCTCAATTAAAGGAGTCATTCGTCGCCCTATCCATGTGGCGAACAACTTGGACTCTCTTTCCTAATGTTCTGGAAAGGCATTTGAAGAAAACACAAGAAATCCACAAGGATTCAATAAGACAATAGTTCCATACATATACCACGATCACATAGTAAGCAAGAAATCGAAAAAATGAAATGCTAAATAAGGATTGCATATAAGAATCTTGCTAGGTGAGTCTTTTGTAGGCTGACATGCTTTAAGATATAACACCAAACCTCCTCTAGGCAGGTCTTGTCACTCTAGTCACTCACGAATTGGTTACTTTTGTTGGGATCTCAAGTAAAGGGTACAGTCGTCATCATCAACCATGGCTGGGGTACAGGTCCACACTCTCTCACCCCCATAACCATTGGTCGGAACTGGCGCACATCGGAGATTTTAAACCCAATGCAAATTCATATGGTCACACACTATATGTAGTTTATATACATTTCCTCATGCCTAGTGCCCTTTTGGTTTAAGTTACTTTCACACCTCGGAATGTAAATCCTCACAGACTAATTACCTCTGTTGGACCACATTCCTTAACCCTATGGTCATCCACATATTGTTGGGACAGATGCCTCTCATGTCTCCTCACTACACTTAAGTCGTCTTTTGGACGCCGATGAATCCAACCTCAACATATGCGACCCTACCATTTGTACGAAAAATGGTGGGCCATTGTGTCTCCACACATGTTGGTTACTCTGTTGGACGCCCACAAGACCACGTCACTGCTATCATGGATCACCCAGCTTCAATACACCTCCCGAAAGGGTTGTAGTGTGTAAGGGTAACCTAACTATGCATCTAGACCTCTTAATCATGAAGGACAACAATTATGATAATGTTGGTGGCGTTAGAGGACAATGTCTCATACCACAACCCATGATATTCCAAGCTGGGAGCAGGGGTGGACCTATAAAAGGGCTGGGGGGGCCGAATTTTTAAAAAATCTATACTACCCTTATTTTTCTAATTTTTGTATTAATTTTCTTAATTTTTCCAGTTTTTTCTCTTCCTACATGTGAAATGTCACTATTCCCCCCCCCCCCCCCCCCAAATATTGAGAATAATTTTTAAAGGTAAAAATAATGGGTATAAATGTCATTCATAATTAAAAACTAACTCCTCAATCTCATTTATTCTCCCCTCTCTCTCCACGTTCTCCTATTTATTCTCTCCTTTCTATAAAAGTGGGTTAAAGGAGATTTTTGGAAAAAAATCTTATTTGGTATAAAAAATGTCATTCATAATTAAAGACTAACTCCTCAATCCTGATTTATCTCTCCTATTTCCTCTTTTCTTTCTATTTATTCTCTTCCCTTTCTTTCTTCCTATTTATTCTCTCCCTCGAGCGTGGGTTAGAAAATTTGGAAAAAATCCACCACAATTAGATACTCTTCTCTTTCTCAATTTATTTATCATTTCTCTTTTTCCTCTTTTTTTTTTTTTTTTGCTATTCTTTTTATTTGATTTTATATTCTATGTTTCGTTATTTCTTCTAAATAAATTTTTATTTGATTTTGTATTGTGAATAAAATTCCTATAGTTAGTAAGGTAACTAATTACCATGGGTTTGCATCTATTACCTAAAAAAAAATTGGTTTACATGTCCTACCAAAGAAAATTTTGGCTTGCATCTAACTTTTTAGGGTGGGTTGAAGTCATGTATATATATATATATATATATATATATATATATATATATATATATATATATATATATATATATATATATATATATATATATATAAAAAAAAAAAAAAAAAAAAATTGTATTTTTGTTTTAATTTACCTATATTTTGTTGAAAAAAAAAGTATTATTGTCAATAGTTTACCTTTTATTTCAAAATTGTGTGGGCCCCACAAAATATATGTGGGTCTATTCCTTAATATAATAAAAAGGTTTTACATCCCCACAAAAAAAATTTTTTTTTTTCCTTTTTCTTTTGGGGTGGTTTGTGTTTTTTTTTTTTTTTTTTTTTTTTTTTTTTTTTTTTTTTTTTTTTTTTTTTTTAAAAAAAATTTTTATTTTTTTTTTTTTTAATTTAGATGGTGTGGACCCCCAATGGGTCTTATAAGAGCCTATACAATATGTGTGGCAAAAAAGACATTAGTGCTTTCCCAATGGGAAGATTATCTGGCTTTCATTCTTCGGCCCCCCCAATATTGAATCTTGGGTTCGCCCCTGGCTGGGAGTACCAAACCAAGTAATTTTCAATTTATCGTCACATTACTCAACAACATTTTACAAAAGAAGTAAAGAACAATAATCATTAATCACAATTCATAATCAACGAGTAATAAAGCAAAACAGCAGCTACAACAAAATATAAAGCCACTAACAGGCTTCGAACAAATATCGAATCATCATAATAAGCAATCAGTTAAATATGTAATTGTGTCCTTACTTGACTTAGTAGAAAAATATTGAATAACGTACTGATGCGTCCAAAATCTGCTCAGCCCTTAGATCTCTCCGTGATGACCTGCAAAACGAAATCTTCAGACGTGGCCCGACCGCTGGGGTCGGGAGTCCACCTCCGAAGGCTAAGTCAGTTGATGAACTTAATCACAAACGGCTCTGCTAGAAGCACAGAGCTAAAGAACGAAGAACTGGGAAAGGCGGTCTAGATAGCAGAACGCTGATAGTTTAAGTCTATCAGTATGTATCTGAACCTGAGTCTCAGATTGTGTGTTTTCGATCCCCTCACCTCGTATGGTAGTGAGGTTTATATAGAGTGTACCTTCGAATCTCCTTCGTTGGATGCACTTGAGCCTTCTTCGGGTAGTCGTTGGATCTTAATAGTTAAATCCGTTGAGCAATAGACTTCTACTAGTTTGGACTAGTAGAGGACTCCTGAGATAACCTTTAGGTTATGTGATGATTATCCCTTCGATAATGATTATCCGCAGCCGTCAATTCAAGTCTGCCATCATTAGGGTAATTACCCTAATCCATAAGTAGGATTAGGGCACGCTTGTAGCCGAATAAGCTTTCTTTTTCAGCAAGCCATCTTCTGGATCCGGTTCGCTCGGGAGCGAGTCGATTCCCTCCATCTCGACCGGGGTCGATAAGATGAAGATAAATTTGATAAAATGAGACTTGGTTTTAAGGGTTCTTCGTGGGATAACTGTGCTTCATTAAATGTCATATCACATTTAATCACTTTGAGGAGTGAGGCAGTGTCTTGAGGACGTCAAAATGGATGTAGTTCAAATTTCAGTTAACTATAGGGTTAAAGTTGTTGTCTTAGTTTATTCTTGTTTAATTGAATTTTCTTAAGTGAATAAGTTTTTGGTCTTTTTTTTTGTAGTTTAAAATAATAGGTTTGGTAGTGTTGATAATAAGAGGATAGTGATAAAAAAAAGTCTCAGTTTAAGTTTCTCAAAAGGTTTAGAGAGAAAAAAAAGCTCCAGGGATCTTCAAGATTGTAGTCTTCTAGGTAGTAAACTTAGTATTGAGGGTTCCCTCATTATAATGAGAAACCTTTCAAGATTTTGATTTTCCTTCCTTTATGTTAGGGCTACGTGAGAGGGTTATTCAAACCTCTGTGAATTTTTGATATAGATCTAAGTTATTTTCCTTTTTAATCCTTTGTTCTGATCAATCATGGGAATTGTCCTGCTCTTAATGTTGCTACTTTTGTTTGTGTTTTGAATGCATAGATCTTTTTTTACATTTCATGTTTATTTTGGGTTTGTAGAATAAGTGAATTGATTGGAGGGGGATTTGTTAAAGAATTTGCCTTTAACAAAAAATGAAAGAGAGAAAGGAGGTGACTTCTTCTTGAGAATAAGGTCTTCCTTATAGAAGAGGCGGGTAAGATCAAACCATTCCATGGTATCAAGAGATACGTGAACTTGAAGTGGAGTATAACCCATTCTTAGATCTGGGGCTTGGCTCATTGTGAGCTTTAACACATCTTTAATTTTATTGAGTGATATGTCTTTAAGACTTTGTCATTCTTTTGGTCAGAATGAAAAGTAAGTAGGTAAAAAAAGATAAGAGGGTATTTATAGGGGTCGGAAATGGTTTCTGGTAAAGGGAAGAAATGGTGGAGAGGTCTAAGTCTCTTCCTGAACCAAAAGGAGGCATGACAAATTGATGCTTCCTCCATAAAAATCCAAAGTAAGGATTGTGAGGAGGTCTTACTCCAGAAATGGGTGATGGATTAGAAGTGAGGAGCCTTGTGGACGGAATTGAAACGGATGAATTTCTTAGTCAATCAAAAGTAGGTCTTTTGCTTACTATTTTTCATAATCTTATGACTTTGATATTTGCTTCGGAATCGTGTTGATTTTATCAACACATGGAAGATTGAGGGGTTGGTGCAAAATGAATGTAAGAGAATTTGGCAAGAATCTAAAAGAGAGAGGAGGGAGAAAATGAGAAGAAGTGATCTCCTCAAGCCCTATTAAAGAGCGGGAGGAGAAGAAAACTCCATTGTTTGGTGAAGGCTTGAATTCCAATGTAGGGAAAAGAAGAATATCTGAAGTTGGTGATCCTAGAGCATATAAAGGAGCTTCGGAAGGAGTGTGTTGAAAATAGAAGACTTTCTGAGTGTAGGTGCCTACAACATTCAAGCTTATGCGAGGAAACGTTTGGGAGGAATGATCAATCTTGAGCTCCTTGTGAGTGTGCATAAAGAGGTCTTGAAAGTTGGGGATCTAGTGAAGAAAATGATCCTTGACCCTCAATATGAGGCTAAAGAGAGAAATAGAATCTAAGTTGTGGATTGATTTTGAGGAAGGCTCTTTAAGATAGAAAGTCTGGGTCCTGACAATGAAGAAGAGGCTTAGGGAGTAATCTTTTGTTGTAAAGATTTACCCTCTTATTAATGAATAGACATTTCTTCTTCATGTTGGCCTTTACATTTGTTAAATCTTGCTTTGAATATCAAAGTATAAATGATAAAACTTATCATTTAACTTTACATTCCTTGAATAATAATCTTGTAGAAATATTGTGAAGATGCTTTGAAAGATGCATTAATCTTCCCCCTACTTCATTTATTGCAAGTCGAGTTTCTGGAAGTTCAAACGTTTTCTTGCTTTTGTATACCATTCATTGTTTCAATGAATCGGAAATACATCCATTATTTTAATGGCGGTGCGACAATTGGAGGTATCTCTGATCAGGTGTGTTTCCACATGTTTCCATGTGGCATCCCTTAGTTGATCTGCTTTCTGGATTTGAACGTCATTTGATGGGTCGTTGGTTGTCCTTAGCCTTAAGTGTCTTAATACGAGGCTATTTAAAGCCTTCGTGGGTACTCTCCATTATGTATCTGAGTTAGATTTTCTAAAGTGTAAGCGACATTCGTATTCCTCGTACTCCAACAAAGCTCTCAGCTTGAACAAGTGAGTTTTTTGATTACTCATATCTTTCCCACTTCCCCCTGAGTAAAGACGTAGTAGTACTTGGGGTTTAGTTAATCGGGTTTGGAAGTGATAGAGAATTAGGGTTTTCCCTCTATTTGTCGTCGTGTTGGATTTCTGACGATACGGTTTTTGTTTGCATAGTGGCTCCCAAGATCAACAAACTTTATGAGCAAAATCTAGCAAGAAAATGTTCCGTCGGTGGTGGTTGGGGCGGTGAGGTGGTTTAGTAGTGAATCCTCCAAGCGTAAGGGGTGCGTTGGTGAATCTTCAAGTCGATTCCAAGTTTTATTGATGGTCCCTGGCCTTTTTGGAAGTGATCGTGTCTTTCCGGGAAGATCTTGATCACTCGTTGTTGAAGGGGAACGTGGTGAGATGTGGTGCACCCCGAAGGAGACTCTTGGACATCCGAGGCAACTATATTGGCGTCGATGAAGGTGGGTCCCAAGAAGCGCTGCTTCTATTTCCAATTCTAGTGCTTGTTTGGCATCCTCCTCCTCTCTTTCCGAGTTGGAGGATTTTGCCACTAGGAAGCGCCGTCGGGTGACAAGTGATGCAGCTCATCCTTCTCTTGATGTAGCTCATCCTTCTCATCCTTCGCATGAATTAGTGTCAAACGAGTTTGACAGAGCGTTGGAATGGTGTACTGCTGCTCGAATGACTTCGAGAGCGAGCTTCTTTCCAAACTTCCGATGAAGTCTTTACGAAGTCACGGTGATGTAATTCTTTCTTCATTATCTTTCGATTCTGAAAAATTACTCTTCTGCTCCTTTTTAACTCGGAAGTTGTTTGCAAGAGTCTTACTTGTAACTTCCACAACCAAGTGGAAGCAGTTTCTAGGCTCAGTAAGTTGAGCAATGAAGTTTCCAGGCTTCGGGAAATATCTGAAGCTAAAGATGTGAGATTGCTGCCTTAAACTAGCTTGGGAGGTGGCAGGAGAAAAGAATTGATGATCGGTCGTCTTCAGTCGGACTTGGATGATGCCGGGAGAAGATCCGCGACTTGAGCGAACAGTTGGAAAGTCGGAGCCAAAGGATCTGAGACATTACTTCCAAGGCAAGTGTCGTTCCTTTGCGAATCCTTCGATGTTGCAGAGCTGCGTCTTCAAGTATTTACAAGTAAGCCCTTTGTTGATATGCTGAATGCTTATAACTTGCAGGCGTACCGGGATGGTGAGAACGAAGTATGGGAATCAATATTAAGGAAGGATCCTCATTTTGATACAACTCCCTACAGTGCTGTTTGCCATCCTGAAGTATTTACCGACCTGAGTATTCCTCCTCTTGACTGGACCAAAGATAAGATTGATCCTCCACCTTCCGATCCAGATATTATGCATTATCTAGAAGATTCTCTGTTTATTCTCCCTGGAAGAAGTCAATTATGACGAGCTCGTCTTGAATGCAAGTTTGGTCGAGGACCATACTTCTCTGGACAAGCTGGACAAAGAGTATGAAATTGCGGAGGATTTTATGCATACCGAAATATTTTTTGTAATCCTCATTTCTTCTCTTCTTTTCCTTGAATCCACACCAATGGTTGACTCATATGTTTGTTCTAGCAAAGTCGCGTTGATCTTGTATAACTTCTTAACAGTCACCTATGATGACTTTCTTTTTTGACCGAAGATTGTATCCAGCTTTTGTAATTGTTTTGATATTGGCCTCTTTCGATCTTTTGAAGAAATAAGAAATTAACTTCATCTTGAGCTTTGCTAGTCACTTGAATTGCTGTTGAATTAGGTCTTAGTTGTTTGAAACAATGCCTTTACTTAAGGATTTCCAGAGAAATACAATAAGTCTGAGAAGGAACTCACTCGGTTTTTAAACCGATGCCTTTACTTAAGGATTTTCGGAGAAATACAATAAGTCTGAGAAGGAACTCACTCGGGTTTTAAACCGATGCCTTTACTTAAGGATTTCCGAAGAAATACAATAAGTCTGAGAAGGAACTCGCTCGGGTTTTAAACCGATGCCTTTACTTAAGGATTTCCGGAGAAATACAATAAGTCTGAGAAGGAACTCACTCGGGTTTTAAACCGAAGCCTTTACTTAAGGATAATTCAAAAATTCAATAAGTCTTGAAGGAACTTACTCGGGTTTCAAACCGACGCCTTGCAAAAGGAACTCACTTGGATTTTCATCCGATGCCTCAACTTAAGGAAGTTTTTCGATAAGTGTTGAAGGACCCAAACGAATTTTCATCCGATGCCTTATAGTTGGATCTTCTTCTTGAATGTGGTGTATGATGCCCCCCAATATAGGTGTGTAGATGAAGGTTTCATCAAGTCCTGATCCACCTTCAATTTTTGATACACTTCGTAAGAAATTAGGTCAGCTGCAGACCCTGTATCAATCAATACTCTATGCACTTCCCGCCGTGCAATCTCTACCTTGATGACTATAGCATCATCATGAGGTAAACAAACGTCTCTTTCGTCTTCCTCGCTAAAGGTGATAGAATCTTCACCATTCAGCTTCTTCCGCTTCAGCGTCTCTCCGGTTCCAACAAATTTGGATTTTGTTTTCAGACTCCAGAGTGACTCGGGCTCTGGTCCCCCGAAGATGGTAAGGATCGGTGACCGAGTAGCTTCAATCACCTCCTTGCCCTTCTTAGACTTCGAGGCCTCCCTTGATCATTCCAAACTAATCGAACGATCCCTTTTAGGAGCAGCCGTACGTGGCTCACGTGGCTCCTCCCTCCTTCTGCTAACAAAACTGGACAGATGTCCCTGAGATATTAATCTCTCAATATCAGCTTTCAAATGACGACAATCATTAGTATAATGACCATAGTCCTTGTGGAATCGGCAATACTTCTCTCGATCCTGCTGCTCTCCGGGTTTCAATAGAATTTTAGGCGGCCACTTCAAAATATTTTTTCTTTTGAGGATATTTAAAATATCCGCCCGAGGAACATTCAATGGAGTGTACTCACTTTTACCGGGGGACCTTTGGCGCCAAGCCAGAGACTTTCCAACCCGATCACGGACATTTTTCTTTGGCTCGCTCGTCAGAGCCTTCTGTCCTTATTGGAGACTTTATTATCTCCTTGGCGCGCGTCTAAAATCTCCATGACTTCAGCACCGTCGGCATCTTTGTACCAACTCGCATAAGTCGCAGGCATATCCTGTAGTAATAACTCCAGGAGTTTCCGATTAGTGAGTCCCGTGAATAGAGCAGTTTTGGCTACTTGTTCATCCAAATTTTCTATCTCATCGTTACTTTGTTGAATCTTTTCAGAAACTCTCTGATTGATTCGTTCTTTCCTTGTCTGACAGCGAACAAGGTTTCTTCTGTTTTCTTGACCTGTATTCCACTTTGGAATCGCCCTATGAATTGGCGCGCCAATTCGTCAAAGTTTACGATCCTTCTAGAGGGGAGGTTTGAAAACCACTTTTGTGCTGCTCCAGTTAGAGATGAACCAAAAACCTTGCATAAAATTTCATCAGAATTACCTGAAACTGCCATGGTCTGTTGGTAATAGGCGATGTGAGCTGTTGGATCTCCGGAGCCATCGAATGTTGAGAAGGTAGGTAAACGGAAGTTACGGGGAAACTGATATCCCGCAATTGGCTCGGCAAAGGGAGTCTTCCGAATGACTGAGTAAATATCCTCGCTATTCTTCCCTTAGCCAACTGCCCTAATTTCTCATTGATGTTGGCCAATTCCTGACCAATCTGGGTCGGGTGATCTTCAGCAATATGATCACGACCTCGATTAACACGATCATCCCGTGCTACTCGATCATCACGAACAACCCATCCTTCCCGAGCATTCCGCTCGTCGCGAACCTTTCGATCATCACGAACGGTTCTTCGACGATGGGTGAGTGAGTTCTTACCCCTGTATCCAACCTTGTATTTGAATCAGTTGTACTCTCTTGCGGTCTGTCGAACCGATCGTCCCGCCTAGGTTGATCATCAATCCTCCTAGGTCCTCGGTCTCCTTCCCGAAAATTCGACCGATATTCGGTCTTCACCAACTCTCGATCACGTGGCAATGCACGTCTCCCCGAATCGCGCCGATCGGGTTCTTGTGGTAAAACCACTCGTCTGGTGAGCATGCGGAGTGCTTGACTCACCTCCAAGAGTTGAATCTTTACCTGATCCAATTGATCTTGGAGTGTATCAGGAGGAGGATTACGTCCTCCCAGGCCACCATCTACCTCGATAGGATTTTGGCTTCCCTGGGGAATATCTGGATTATTCACTCCAGGGATCTGAACACCAGAATTGCGCTGTGCAACGGCTACTGCGGCTGCCGATCTAGTCACCATGGATTTTCAAGTCATTTCCCACAGACAGCGCCAAATGATCCAAAATCTGCTCAGCCCTTAGATCTCTCCGTGATGACCTGCAAAACGAAAGCGTCAGATGTGGCCCGACCGCTGGGGTCGGGAGTCCACCTCCGAAGGCTAAGTCAGTTGATGAGCTTAATCACAAACGGCTCTGCTAGAAGCACAGAGCTAAAGAACGAAGAACTGGGAAAGGCGATCTAGATAGCAGAACGCTGATAGTTTAAGTCTATCAGTATGTATCTGAACCTGAGTCTCAGATTGTGTGTTTTCGATCCCCTCACCTCGTATGGTAGTGAGGTTTATATAGAGTGTATCTTCGAATCTCCTTCGTTGGATGCACTTGAGCCTTCTTCGGGTAGTCGTTGGATCTTAATAGTTAAATCCGTTGAGCAATAGACTTCTACTAGTTTGGACTAGTAGAGGACTCCTGAGATAACCTTTAGGTTATGTGATGATTATCCCTTCGATAATGATTATCCACAGCCGTCAATTCGAGTCTGCCATCATTAGGGTAATTACCCTAATCCATAAGTAGGATTAGGGCACGCTTGTAGCCGAACAAGCTTTCTTCTTCAGCAAGCCATCTTTTGGATCCGGTTCGCTCGGGAGAGAGTCGGTTCCCTCCGTCTCGACCGGGGTCGAGGGTCGGACCAGGTATGAACCCGGTTTGATCATAATTTCTCCGTATCACGTACTAAATCCATCAAGCAAATACCCCAGAAGATCCCATAAAACCCCTAGTTTAAGAAAGTTACATTAGAGTCTGGAACTCAAACTGAGCAAAGACAACTTCAACATAGCCTCTGGAAACCAACCAGTCGGTTAAGGCAGTTGGTTAAGTTGATTGACCGCTCTAGTCTAGAGCAAAATTTCAAGTCCGAAATTCACACTTTTAATTACTCATCATCAAACTGATTTTGGGTTAATTCCAATCTCAACCACGTCCTTAGAACTCTAGAGAGGCCACTTAAACTACCAGATCTCAAAAGGGAATAATTTAGATCTACATCATTTTCTTTGATAAGATCTGCCATTAAATCGGATATAAAAATCCACTCTTCTGGCATGATCTACTCGAAATCATTGATGGGAAAAAATTATATTACTCTCAACCATCACAACAGAACTAGAAAGTGGTTAGAGTTACCTTCACTTAGGATATGAAAGTCAAAGGAAACTCAAAAGATTCTCCCCCAAAAGAGGTTCTCCTCCACCAATTACGTGTTATCTGACTCTTCTTAGTCCACAACAACCTTCAAAAATAAAATAATACGAAATTAGGATGTGGAATACTTTAAATAGGGTGTTGAGGGCAACTTAAGGTTTTTCAGCGGAATTTTCCAATCAACCGCCTTAAGCAATTGCGCCTAGTATTTTTCAGTACTTAGGTGTTAGCACTCCCTGTTGGTTCCTAAGTTTGCTACAACCTTAACCAACATGTGAAGGGCAAAAAAAAATAACCAATATATGAAGGGCTCTTACCTCGCTCATGGACATCTTTTAATTCAACATTTCTTACACTAGATATCCACTTACCCAAGCCATCCAAGTTCCGACTAGATCTTCTTCCAATTCCCAAGACTATATTATTTATCAACAATATCCATATCTATGAGCTCTAGTGCCAAATCTTGAGTTTCAATCCGGATGGCCAACATCTTCTTCCGGCTAGAACTTCGGATACTCGGACTTGCAATTTGGGTTTTGAGTTAGGAATATAGGGGTTATTACATAAGACATTAAAAATAAAATTAAAGGAGTGCAAAAGGGAGTTATATATATATATATTACCAATGATACGTTGTGAATTGTCTTCTAATATTTAAGTTACCACAAAATAATCAAAATATCAAAAGACAAAAACGAGTCCACTAATGTAATGTATTTATTATGCCATGTTAATCAAAACTCAATTACTTTTACCTATAAGAAAGGAGAAATATAAATAATATTTACCTTAGAACATAGGTTAGTAAAATCTTACTCTTCTAAATCGATTTTTTTAGGATAATACTAATAACTTTCTTTAATTTTAAATTGAAAATAAGATTATTACAAAAAAAAAAAAAAAAAAAAATTACGAATTACATTCTAATAATGATTTATTTATCAATCTCTTTGCACTTTCAATTTCATGCTCATTTTATTAATTCATTAATAAAAAATATATATAATAGATATTAGATACTTCATGTTATTGGAGGGTGACGCGTCATCTTTTATTAACAATATATATGGTTACTTTTTTTATACGTTTTTTCATATAAAAAAATAAAAAAAAAAAAAAAAAACGTAATCTATACATCATGCAATTCAAATTTCTCTTGAAAACCTTCTATTTTGAAATTTTACGTAAATGTTTCAAATTAGGATTGATTTATAAAAATTACGCTTAGATGCAATATTTATAGTATAAGGTGTAATTTTTTATTGTTATTTATAGTATAAGGTGTCAGTACGACAATACACATATTTACACTCAGTTAAGCTTGTTAATGTAATGATCATAAAAATACACCAAGAATAGTCTAATTGGAATTTTGATCGTAGAATGTCCTAATTTAAGAATAATGACTCATGACCTTAAATTTAAGGTCTTTAAAATGTACCCTAGTGTGATTAGAATTTTGATTCTAAATCATCATAATTAAATTGGATTAGAATTTTGATTCCAGGTAAGTCAATAATTATTTACATAAAAATTAGGACGGCCCCGAGGGGCAAGCACAGAAGCGGGCCCCGGGTCAATAAATGATTAAATAAGGACAAGCGACGTAGTAATAATGTGACAAAATACCCCCTTAATAATAAGTATAAAAAAAGAAAACAAAGAACAACCAGAGGTGAGACCCCGGGCCACCGTGCCCCACCCCGCGGCAGAACCGGGCCACCGGAGAAAACCACCAAGGGGAGGAGCGCCCACCAAACCACAAGACCCCCCGGCCAAATACGAACCAGGAGGCAAGCCCAACGCACCAAAGACACCCCACACCCCAACCCGAGAAAACCCAAACCCAACACCCCGGGGGAAACCACCGAAAAACACGCCAGACCCCCCCCCATAGGGGGCCGACGAGAACACAGGGAAAACCCCGCAGGCGCGCAGCCGAGGCGACGAGAACAACAAAGCGCGACGCCCGAGACGCGAGGGGGGGAACCAGGGCCCGAGCGCAAGAAGAACACAACAAGAAACACAGCGCCACGGGGAAGAAGGGACCAAACGAAAAGGAGAACCCGGACGAAAAGGAGAAAGGAGAGGAACCAGCGCAAACCAAGAAAACAGAGGCGCGGAGACAAGAGCCGAGGAACACAGGAGAAACCAGACAAACACTGGGACCGGAAAACAAGGAACAACAAGGAAACAAGAGCGAGGACCACCGAGGCACGCGAACACAACAAAAGAAAGAAAAGATAAAACGAAGCGAGGAAGCAAAGGAAAGCCACAACCGAGAAAAAGGAAGGGACCAAGAACCACCACCACACACGAGAAAACGACAGACCAAAACCACAGAACCACAACAAGGCCAACACCCAACGCAACAAAGACGGAAGACGAAACAAGAAGGATTAGACCGAAGGAAAAAAAAAAAAAAAAAAAAAGGAAAACGAGAAGAAAACAAGAACGAGATAGAAAGGAGCAACGAAGGAAGAGAACACGGGCAGGAAAGAAACCAAGGGCCGCAGGGAGATAGAACGAATTGGGTGATGGAAGAAGGGACAAAGACCGAAAGGGAGACGCCGGGAGACAAGGGCCACGCGCCGAACGCGACGAGGGAGAACGCGGGTATCAAAGGCGGGTAAAAGATTTTAGATTTTACATTGTTCTAAATAAACTATTAAAAGAAAATAAATAAATAAAAAAGGGGACGGACAAAAATATCAAAGTTTGTGTTATCCTTCTTTAATCATTTGAACCACGGGAGCCTAGAAAAGAAAAAAATTGCTAAATGACTGGACCAAACCTCGGGGGGATGAAATTACCTAAAATTAATAAGAACATAAGATGCAACAAATGACTTAGTCTATTTTATTTTTATTGTAACATATGAAAACTAAAAAAATAAAATATTTATTTTTACTAAATAAAATAAAAAATAATATAAAATCAAGTAGACTCATTGGATCAAGGGTCAAAATCAGGGCTTGTATAAAGTTTAGTATGAAGCTCAATATCAGGATAAAAGTTAGGGTCAGAATTATGACCAAAATCAATGTCAACATCAAGGCCAAAATCAAGGTTAAGATTAAGACCAAAGTTAGGATTAGTACTAAAGTCAAAATGGGACAAACAGTAATCTCAAGCTTCATCCTTGATTTAGATCCATAATATATTTTAGCATTGACCTGCCCTCATGGCTATAATGTTGAATCTAAGCTCAATTCAAACTCAAAGCGAGACAAATGGGTTAAGATTACTAGGGCCAAACTTACACTACGGACTTTGCTTAGGTCCTCCGCGTTAAGCTGGCCGTCAAATCTGAATTTCTGGTCAAAATTTCGATCTCAACCATTGAAATTTAACGGTCGAGATTCAATTTCAACTAAGATTTCGAATCTGATAATCCAAAATTTCAACTTGACGATCATGCAATTACAAATATGTGTTCTTAAGCATGAAGCCTCCTAGTCATCCGTGGTTGACTGGTACGAACCATATTAGACGTCCCAATCCCTTAAAGATAGAAATAGATAGATGCCGTGGGTGGTGTTCAGATTCTCATTAGACCTCCCTTGTTATTTAGTTTTTTCACTTGTTTTTATTTATATATTTATATACATGGAGATTTGTTACTTGTGCTGTTACTGTAACAGCATGTAACCGAACACACCGGTGACCTTCGTATGGTTTTTTTGTTTGTTTATTTTGAAACCGTCCTTTTCTGCCTATTTATACAGCAAGGCGGAGCAGAGCTCCAATCACCATTTCCCAGTAGCGAACACCTCCTCCTCCTCCTCCTCCTCCTCCTCCCTGATTTTCTGTCTTTTGAAGACGAGCAGAATTTTCCACGGAAACAGATCGATGGCAGCAGTAGATAGCAACGGCAACTCAGGAAATCATTTCGAGATCCCGAAAATCAAGTTCACCAAGCTCTTCATCAATGGAGAATTCGTCGATGCCGTTTCAGGTTCTTCATCTTCTTCTCCCTCTCTATCGTTCAGTTTTGCATGTTTTTTTAATGCTTTTCTCAGTTTCGTTTGATGTTTGTTGATTTTTCTACCGCTTTTTCTCTGGTTCTAGTCCGTTCGGATTCGTTTTCTCTGGTTCTGCGTTCATTTCTGTCTCTTCTTCTTCTTGTCGGTGTTTTTCAAATCAAATTGTAATGTTTCTGATAAATTTGTCAAAAATCACTCAAAATATATAGGATCTCGTGGAAATCAAATCTATAACTTATTGTTCTTCGGATTCCCATCGATAAACCCAAAGCTGAAGAGCTGACCACTTGTTTTTTAGCTCCGTTTTAAAGGTTTTTTCCATCTTCCTGTCCAAAGCTTTTTAAATTAATTGTTTTGCAGCAGCTACAGTAAGTAAGTGACTGCTCTCTCTCTCTCTCTTCTCTGTGAGAGATGTAAATTCTATTTTTATTTACTAAAAACAAGAAACAAAGAGAGAGAGTAAATTATATGGGTCAGTGGCTTAGAGCACAAGGTTCTCGCATTTAAGGATCAAATGCATGGGTCTCACTTGGTGATGCACAGTGTCCATGCTCAGATCTTGATTGAGATTTCGACCTCGAACTACTTCACAGTATGGTGCTGTGCATTAATTGTATATCATTGAAGTTGAGCCCCAAATGTACATGATATAGTACACCGTGCCATGTTGATGTTTCTACTTTCTCTATCCTCGTGGATAAAGAATAGTACTATTTTCGTCATTTGGTACTTCGTCATTTGGTGCGATTATTACAAAAGACATTCATTTTACGCGCATTCAAAGGTAGGATCCTTCTTGAATGTGTAGTGAAGAAATGTGAAAATAATATTATCTTCCTTTTTCGAAATTAAAGGATCAAAATGATAAGATTCAACCATGAATAAATATTCCAACTAAATTACTTTTATTAGATTTTATCCTAACTTTTAAGTTGAAATATTCTATATATTTAAATCTTATAATTCATTTCTAGGAAGAAAAAAAAATCGAAAATCCCTCAGTTTAGGGAAGGTGATTAAAAAAATAATAATATGCACATCTTATGCAAATTAAGGTTTCCATGAATGATGTTTATCTGCCAGGTTTTCTTGAAATACTCTTTAGATGGTAATTAGAGAGAGACTCCATTTAAGTTCACACGCCGCTTGGCCAGCCTCAAATTGCGAAAAGTGACACATTTCTGTTTTATTCTTAGTTTGCGTTTTCTCTATTTTTTTTTTTTTAAAGTTTTTAAAATGCTGTTGTTCCTGTCTTATTAGTTTGGATCCAAAATATATTTAATTTAAAATGAAATTAAAATAGAATTTGATAATAGCATATAAGCTAGGGGCCCACCTTGCCGTGTTGCTTAGCGTTTTGGATTACTTGATAAATGATTCTCTTTCATTTATTTGAAGTTATTTAATGGTTTTTTTTACTTCATTTATTCTCTCATCTCTTGCTGCCCATGTCAGTCTTCCCCATGCATTAACTGGTCAAGTGAGTGAATTCAAAATACAAAAAAATTTGGCTGAGTCATGGTGGAGCTGGTCTTGCTATAATAATCGGTAAATTAGATTATTGAGTTAGAATGAACATATGAATCACGAATAAAGTGGTGTATAAAATTTTTTTATTTTTTATTAGAGATTTCCAATCAATTTTCAAAATGACATTATAAAAAGCATTACCCAAAACTTTAAGACGAAAATCTTAAATTTAACAGTGACCAAACTGTCTGTTTCTATGATTAACCTGACGTATTAAATCACTTGAGTCATCCATTAGAAGAAGTCGTTATGTGTCTAATTATGAAATTAGAGCACACATCACTCGAGTAAGACTATATAGAAAAATTACACATAGACTTTATTTGTGTGAAAGCCTTCAACACCAAATTTGCCCCGGTTAAGGGTATATGTAGAGTCCACAATAATGACATGGGTCATGGAAAATTTGATAATGTATTTATGTACATGAAGATAAGCTTTCCTCATCAATATTGATTATATTCCATTATCAACCCACACTAGCCTGTCAGACAAGTTAATATTCAACCAGACCAGACTGGTCAAACAAGTTAAACCATCTTTAAGACTCGTGAATCATGAACCATGAACCATGAACCATGGAATACGTTGGAGAGACCCAAAACCAGATAGGGTTGAGATGGTTTCAACATCATTGATTAGGGTTGGGAATCTTTTGGTTAGACGTGTTAAACTATGGTTTGCGTCCCCTCTAATCATGGGTTATTCTTTTTTAATTGGAATTAGGAAATACTTTTGAAACGGTCGATCCACGAAGTGGGGAAGTAATAACGAGGGTAGCTGAAGGAGACAAAGAAGACGTTGACTTGGCTGTTAAGGCTGCTCGAGAAGCTTTTGACCATGGAAAATGGCCTCGCATGTCTGGCGTTGTAAGTTTCTCTCTCCCTTCCTTCCTTCCTTCCTTCCAATTTTCTTTTCTTCTTTCATAATTTTGATGTATCGAGATTCAAAATAGGCTTGTGTTGGGCCGGGCCCACGGTTACTGGGCCAAGCTTGCACCCAAACCCATGCCAGTCAATCTTCTATTCTTCTTTAAATTTTAAAATTTTTTTTTAACATTTAATTTGATGTGTACGAGGGAAGAAACCCTAACCCATATCTTATTGAAACCCAAAATAAGCTTAGGTGGGCCTGGCCCACAGAGACTGGGCCAAACTTGCACCCTTACAAATGCTGGCTCAGTCCATGAGTTGAAACCCATGCCTTATTAGAGTCCAAATAGGCTTGGGTGGACCTGGCCCACGATAACTGGGCCAAACTTGCACCGTTGTAAATGTTGGGCCCGTCTAACCCAAACCCATACCTTATTAGGGCCCAACTAGGCTGGGTGGGCTGGGCTCGGGTCACTGGACCAATCTTGCAGTCTAATCTTTTTCCTTTTATCCATCGCTTACCATGTAAGTATCTAATTTCTTTTTTCCTTTTATCCATCGCTTACCATGTAAGTATGTAATTTCTTTTAGCCTCGATTGAGCCTTTTGGTCTGTTAAGGCCTTTGTTTTTGAGTCCAGATCCTCCACCCGTCAGGGTAGAGGTCTACGCTCTCTTCACACATTTTTATCACACAGCTAGGGCCCACCGGGAATCCCATTAGAGGTGGGCTGCACCCCTAATGTGTGATGGAGAAATTGTGAGAGGAGGAAGCATAGACCTCTACACTGACAAGTAGTATTAGCACTCAAGGGTAGGTCCCACTCCTAATGTGTAGTGGAAAAATTGTGAGAAAAGGGAGCATAGACCTGTACACTGACAAGTAGAATTCCAGACTCTCTTTTATCCATGGATGGCACAAGGCACATAGAGGGACAAGATGATAAGAATTGTGCCACTTTGGCCTTTCTCTGTTATCATTTGATGTCCATTTTTCAATTGTGATAGTATATCTAACTCTTGTGTTTTGGTGAATTTGCAGGAGAGGGGAAAGCTAATGATGAAATTTGCTGACTTAATAGATCAAAATGTAGAAGAATTGGCAGCATTGGATGCTATAGATGGTGGGAAATTGTTTGGTATTGGAAAAGTGTTGGACATCCCTGCTGCTGCTGACACTTATCGTTATTTCGCTGGTGCTGCTGACAAGATCCATGGGGAGACATTGAAGATGTCAAGGGAGCTTCAAGGCTACACCTTGCGTGAGCCCATTGGTGTTGTTGGTCATATTATTCCTTGGAACTTCCCTTCTGTAATGTTTGCCATGAAGACTGCCCCTGCCTTGGCTGCCGGCTGTACCATGATTGTTAAGCCTGCTGAGCAGACTCCACTCTCTGCTCTCTTCTTTGGACATCTTTCTAAGCTGGTAAACCACAAACTTCACTTCATCTGATTAGGTTTTGTTAAGTTGAATCTCTCACTCCCCCTCTAATCTGTGAAACAATCTGAGACTAAAAGATTTGATTTAAAATATTCTCAAGATGTCACAAAATGGGTTTAAGTGACAGAAGACCATCTAGAGTAAGTCGAACAACTTCAAGAAATGACCTAGATCATTAAGCCAGCCTTGTATGCAACAGGCTAAAATGCTTGATTAACATGTTGCATCAGTTACAGTTTTTGGTGCATCAGTGAAGCAGCTATAAAAGGCAGTGTGCTCACACAAATCTAATCTTATACTACTGTGTTCACTAGATTTTCTTAATCACTTCTTCTTTCATGGATCAGGCTGGAATACCTGATGGAGTGGTAAATGTTGTTACTGGGTTTGGCCGTACAGCTGGTGCTGCCATTAGCTCTCACATGGATGTTGACAAAGTAACATCTCTTTTCCCTTTATAAACTGTAGATATAGAAAAGCTAGTTCTTTTGGGTCCAAAAATAGGAGATACATTTGGTTGATATCCAAGTGTTTGTTCTGGTGATTGATTCTATTCAGGTCAGTTTTACGGGATCCACAGATGTTGGACGATTAGTTATGCAATCTGCAGCAAAGAGCAATTTGAAATCTGTAACACTTGAATTGGGTGGGAAGTCCCCACTTATAATTTTCGATGATGCTGATATAGAGACAGCTACTGATCTTGCTCTCATGGGTATCTTATTTAACAAGGTAAAATTTTCTTTGCTAAATTCTCTCAGCTAGTAAACCTAGTTCAGTAATTTAATCTCACAGATTGGATCAATGTTCAGGGAGAAATCTGCGTAGCAGGTTCTCGAGTCTTTGTCCAAGAAGGGATTTATGATGAATTTGTTAAAAAGGTAGCAGAGAAGGCAAAAACATGGGTGGTTGGTGACCCATTTGATCCTCGTACTCAACAAGGTCCCCAGGTAAGGTTTTACCAGTTCCTAATATTTTTCATTCCACAAATCAAAATAAAAAATGTTGATGACTATCTTTGGATCAGTTAAGATATTCCACTGGGTTCAGTTCCCCTGTTTAAGCAGCTTTTTCTTTGGATTCACATTGGTTTTGCAGCATGATCTAATACATTACATGAGATCTACAGGGGAACCTTAAAGAAATAAGAGACCCAAGTATCATATTCTGACCTCTCACCTTGTGTTCTTCAGGTTGATAAGAGGCAATTCGAGAGAATCCTATCATACATTGAACATGGCAAGAACGAGGGGGCCACCTTGTTAACAGGGGGAAAAGCATGCGGTGACAAGGGTTATTACATTGAACCAACCATTTTCACAGATGTGAAGGTAATAAGTTTATCATCTCTCTTAATTATCATGAATTAAGGAATCCAAAGCCTATGACTAAAACTGATTTTTTGGATCATGATTGCTGACAATTCCAGGACGATATGACAATAGCAAGGGATGAGATATTTGGACCTGTGATGTCTCTCATGAAGTTCAAGTAAGTTTCTCCTTTAATCACTTCCAGGCTAAGAAGATATCATTTCTTCTTGAAGACACTCTTGATGACTCAATCTCTTGAACATGTCTGAGTTTCTTCTATTGTACAAACTGTAGGACTGTTGAGGAGGCGATTCAGAGAGGCAACAGCACCAGGTATGGCCTAGCAGCTGGAATAGTGACCAAGGACTTGAATGTTGCCAACACTGTGTCAAGATCAATTCGTGCTGGAGTGATTTGGATAAACTGTTATTTCGCTTTCGATAGAGACTGTCCTTATGGTGGATATAAGATGAGTGGATTTGGTAGAGACAATGGATTGCATTCCCTTGAGCAGTATCTGCAAACCAAGTCTGTTGTAACTCCCATTTTCAATTCTCCATGGCTCTAAATCAGGACGGATTGGCCCTATCCCTATCCCTGATTGGCCCTAATCATGTCCCTATCCCTAATCAAATTTGAATCATATGTATAATTGATATGCATGATATAACTTTTATGAATTTTGAGTATAACCTATTGATCAATTTGAACCACTTAACATATAATAATATTGGTCTATTACAAACACATATATAGTTAAGAGGTTAACAAATGTAATTTGATGTTAATGTCTAGAGTTTGATACTTTTAATTATTCTAATTTTAAAATATGTTTTATTAATATATATATAAGATGTCACACCCTACTCGACGGTATCAAACCCGCCCCGACAAACCATGGGTGTAATCCATAGCCACAAGATCCCCAGTCACACTATCAGTAGTAATAAGACACATAAACCCATAATCAAGAGCTAATAGAGAAATTCAATATTAATTAAAGAAACAAAGTTCCAAAATCTGTGAATGAATATTGAATGAATCAAATAAGAATGTATTAGCGGAAGCAAAATTATCAAAAATGTGTCTCATCAAGTTTTCTTATTGTTTTTCAACAGTTTAGGGTATTCTATCTCAAAACTCTCAATTAAAGGAGTCATTCGTCGCCCTATCCATGCGGCGGACAACCTGGACTCTTTTCCCATCAATGGGTGTCGTAAGAGCATTCCATGCACCCGCAGGAAGCTTCGTGTTCATGATGACTACGTCCCAATGGCATATCCAATATCTCTTCAGAGGTATCCTCCCATGCATAGGGAATTTCTCATGTTTCTGTAAAGGCATCTAAAGAAAACACAGGAAATCCACAAAGATTCAATAAGACAATAGTTCCATAGTGATGGGTGTCGAATCCACCAAAGATAATCCTTATCTCAACTGAATTTATATTAGTAGTGAGTAGGGTCGAATCCACAGAGATTGGTGAATATTTATTCTTTGATAAAAATTGGGGAGTTTTGAATCAACAAATTAAATAAAAATAAACGAATGTAGTAGTTAACAAGAAAATTAGAATAATAAAAACTTTCGATCAAGATTCAACTTCAGAATTGATTCTCTCAATTGATCATTGACTTAAAAAATAAAAACTTTAATTTCAGGTATATTGGTTATGGTCATTGAGGATCAGTCCTCTAACAACCAATATTTCCCTACTTTATCGATAACCTTCAGATCTGTCCTTTGAGTTATTCCCTAATTAATAAACATAACCTTCGGATCTGTCCTTTGAGTTATGTCTATTAATCGCATTTAAAATTAAAAGACCCAATCTCTAGTCAATAAACCCGGAAAAGCCTTGTTTATTTAAACTAGGATATACATTCTCATAGCAAACTCTCCAGGGCATTGATTACCCATTCGAGAATGCTATTTGTCACTTATATAAGAATTGACTGAGTATTGTATTAATCATAAAACAACACGCCTCTTGTCTAAGGATTAATACAATAACATAATAAATATAGAAAACGCATAAATACCTGAGAATTAAAGAAAACTGATAATCCAAATTCTCACAATTGGTGAAAATCAAACTTCCATTAATCTTGATCGAAAGTTAGAATTAGCTAGACATGGAAAAGAAAAACAAATAAATGAAAATAGAAAACATTATGCCGTTCTTCCTCAGAACTGTGGCTTCCTCTTGTTGTAGCTTGTGTGTGTTCTTCAATCTCTGAAAATGTGTTTCTTCTTATAGAGGATTCCTGTCAATTCTGCATTCTTTCCAAATCTGTTATTTCTATCGTTCGCTTTGGCAATGCAATTCTTCCCAATTCAGTTGTTTCCTTTTTTCATCTTTGCCAATGCAATGGTTTCCAATTTAGTCCCTTTCCAATTCAGCTTCTTCCTTAGATGTCTGATCGCAAGAGAGAACAAAATATTTGCTTGCTGAATTAAGACTTTTTACGAAAATCCTTTGATTTGGGCAAGATCAAACCTCTAGCTTTGGACATAATCAAATCTTCCATCTTAATTTGGGTGTGATTCTTTGATTTGATTTAAAAATGTGCCAATATGGTTCTAACCATTCTTTTTATAGATTTGATATCCGAATGCTATAATCTGTCCATATCCAAATAAAACAACCAATTAGTCTCATTAAAATATAAAGGGTTTGATATAATATTAATGCAATTAAATGACCTATCAAATTCCCCCACACTTAAACCATTGCTTGTCCTCAAGCATTATTTTAAAAATTCTTTTCTTCCAAGATTTCAAAAATATATTGAATTCCAACTAAGACTCAACAATTTCAACTAAACTTCATCAATCGACATGAATGAACTAGTTTCAATAAATCATCAGATTCAAGATGCATCAAGATCCAATACCCTCTCATTTGGATTCACTCTATACACTCAGTGTTTAAGGGTAACAAAGTCACTCAAATCAATCACAGAAGAATAATTACTATATGCTCGTAAAGAAATCACACCTCCACCACTAAGCATTGAATTAAACACATACATCAAAAGGTATTAATTGATATTTCATATCAGTAACTCAACCATCCTTTGATTTGGGTTCAATAGAATGAAAAGAACAAAAAAGGTTAATGAAGTTTATACAGTGGTATATTATCAAAAGAAAAGGTCAAGGCTCAAAGTGGGCTCCTAGAGGTAATAATCAAGGATAGGCTATCAAAAGAAAGCTAAAAAGTGGTAAATCCTAGGTGCACTTGTCATTTGTATGCATTTAATCCAATTATATGATTTCAGCATGCAAAACTAAACAAGTTCTAGAAGTATCCAACCATAAAAGATTATCACTCAATCAAGAAAATCAGAGCAAAACTAATGATATATGCTCTTAGGCTCAAAAAAATTTCAAAAAATTTCACCCACAAAAAGTATAAATGTGTGATCCCCTCCCCCACACTTAAATTTAACAATGTCTCCATTGTCATAGAAATAAGAGAATCTAGGAATACTCCCCTCATATATAGAATAGTGGACTGAAGCTGAGCAATCAAGCGGAAGGCGAAGAGTTAAAAAAAACTGGTTGTCAGAAAAGAAAAAAATTAAATTAAGATTTCTAACAATAAAAAAAAAAACAAGTAATTAATGAAATCAATAAAAAAAAAGAAGAAAATAATTAAAGTAAAGAAAATTGGGTTGCCTCCCATTAGCGCCTTCATTTAACGTCTTTGGCTAGACCTGGTGCATTTTCATTCCTTGTATTCTAGAATACCAAGCTCAATTTCAACATTATGCACTTGAAAACCTTCATAAAAAGGTTTTAACCGATGACCATTAACCTTGAAAATTTTATTAATCTCAAAACTTTGGATTTCAACTGCACCATGAGAGAAGACATTAGTAACGACAAAAGGTCCTAACCATCTAGAACGCAGTTTTCCTGGAAACAATTTCAATCTAGATTGGTAGAGCAAAACTTTTTGACCAATTGTAAAATTCTTACCTCGCAATTGCTGATCATGGAAAGCCTTTGTTTTATCTTTATAAATCCTTGAACTCTCATAGGCTTCGTTGCGAATTTCTTCCAACTCTTGTAACTGAAGCTTTCGTTGTTCTCCAACTTTGTCCATTTCCATATTGCATTGTTTTACAGCCCAAAATGCCCTATGCTCCATCTCGACAGGAAGATGACAAGCTTTCCCAAACACTAAACGGTAAGGAGACATACCTATAGGTGTTTTGTAGGCTGTCCGATAGGCCCACAATGCATCATTAAGTTTTAAACTTCAATCTTTTCGATTTGGATTTACCGTTTTCTCAAGAATGGACTTGACTTCTCGGTTTGACACCTCAGCTTGCCCACTTGTTTGTGGATGGTATGTAGTGGACACACGATGAGTGACATTATACTTGCGGAACAATGCTTCAATCACTTTATTGCAGAAATGAGTGTCTCTATCACTAATCATTGCCTTGGGTGTGCCAAATCTAACAAAAATCTGTGACTTGACAAAATCCACAACCACTTTAGAATCATTAGTTCGGGTAGCTTTAGCCTCCACCCATTTAGAGACATAATCCACAGCAAGAATTATATAAAAATTACCAAAAGAATTAGGAAAAGGACCCATGAAATCTATACCCCGGACATAAAAAATTTCACAAATAAGTATAGGGATAAGGGGTAATTGATCTCTATGTCCTAAGTTTCCAGTTTTTTGACAACGCTCACATGATTTACAAAACCTATATGCATCATGAAACAAATTTGGCCAATATAACCCACATTCTAGAACTTTTCGAGCCGTTCTTTTTTTACCAAAATGTCCACCACAAGCATATGAATGATAGAATTGTAAGATGGATGATATTTCTTGTTGATGGACACATCTGTGAATAATTAAATCCGAACAATTCTTCCAAAGGTAAGGATCGTCCCACACATAATATTTGGCATCACTTTTTATTTTATCTTTTTGAGCTCTAGATAAATCCTTAGGTAGAGTTTTAGTAACTAAATAGTTAACTATATCTGCATACCAAGGAACCTCATTAAGGAAAAAGAGATGCTCATCTGGGAAATTGTCTTGTAGTGGAGATGAGTCTTCACTTGAAATCAATCTACTCAAGTGGCCGGCAACTAAATTTTCTGCACCTTTCTTGTCACGGATCTCCAAATCAAATTCTTGTAACAAGAGTATCCAACGGATCAACCTCGGTTTTGCTTCTTTCTTTGAAAACAAATATTTCAGAGCTGCATGATCAGAGTAAATAACAATTTTAGTACCCAATAAATAAGAACGGAATTTTTCTAAAGCAAATACAATAGCTAAAAGTTCTTTTTCCGTTGTTGAATAATTGCATTGTGCACTGTCAAGAGTTCTTGAAGCATAATAAATGACGTGAAACTCTCTTCCAAATTTTTGTCCAAGAACAACTCCTATTGCATAGTTACTTGCGTCACACATGATTTCAAAAGGGTGGTTCCAATCTGGTGATCTGATGATGGGGGCTGAAATCAACTTGTCTTTTAAAATGTCAAAAGCTTCCTTGCACGCTTTATCAAAGTCAAATGCTACATCCTTTTGCAATAGTCCGCACAAAGGTTGTGTGATTTTGGAGAAGTTCTTGATAAAGCGACGATAAAATCCTGCATGCCCCAAAAAAGAATGAATCTCCCGTTAAGTTACAGGATAAGGCAATGATTTTATAATATCAATTTTTGACTTATCAACCTCTATACCTTTTGCAGAAACGATATGTCCAAGAATAAGTCATTGATCTACCATAAAGTGACATTTTTCATAATTCAAAACAAGATTAGCTTCTATACATCTCTGCAACACTTTTGTTAGGTTAGTTAGACTTAGGTTAGTTAGACATATATCAAAAGAATCACCATAGGCTATAAAATCATCCATAAACACTTCTATGATGTTCTCAACATACTCAGAAAAAATACTAACCATGCATCTCTGGAATGTAGCAGGCGCATTGCAAAGTCCAAATGGCATCCGTCGGTAAGCAAAAGTACCAAAAGGACATGTAAATGTGGTTTTCTCTTGATCCTCTAGTGCAACTAGAACTTGATGAAAACCTGAAAAGCCATCCAAACAACAATAATGAGATTTTCCCGCTAACCGTTCAAGCATTTGATCAATAAATGGGAGAGGAAAATGATCCTTCCTAGTTGATGCATTCAATTTACGATAATCTATACAAACTCTCCATCCGTTCTGGATTCGGGTGGGCACCAACTCACCATTCTCATTTTGAATCACAGTGATGCCAGTTTTCTTTGGAACTACCTGAACTGGACTTACCCATTTGCTATATGAGATTGGATAGATCATACATGTATCAAGGAGTTTTAAAATTTCATTTTTCACTACCTCCATCATAGGTGGGTTCAAACGGCGTTGAGGTTGCCTAGAAGGTTTACAATTCTCTTCAAGCAGGATTTTGTGCATACATGTTGAGGGACTTAAACCTTTTATGTCCGCTATGGTCCATCCCATAGCCTCCTTATATTCCCGAAGCACTCTAAGCAATCTCTCTTCTTCTAATGCATTCAACTTACTTGAAATAATTACGGGGAGACTTTTATTATCACCCAAGAATGCATATTTTAAATGATCTAGCAATGTTTTGAGTTCCAACTTGGGGGCTTGCACAATAGAGGGTAAAAGTTTTGTGTTAGAAATAGGAAGATTAGCAAAAGGAACATCAACCCTCATAGGTCTAAGTGACTCTAATTCAAAAATAGTATTTAGCAATTCATCCTCTATTGCAAAATCTTCTTTTGCAAGCTGCACTTCTTCAAGAGTTAAACCATTACTAAGTGCAATTTTTAACTTGTCTTCATCACAAAAATTAAATGTTTTTTCAGCTAGAGTGTCAATGGCATCAAAAGCATAAACAACATATACATCATCAGGATATCTCATGGAAGCATAGATATTAAATTTAATGATCTCGCCATCAAACTCCATTGTTAATGTTCCATCATGCACATCGATTTTAGTTCTAGCAGTTTTCAAGAAAGGTCTCCCCAATAAAATCAAACTTGAATTAGGAGAATAGTCTTCTTCCATATCAAGTACATAAAAATCTGCAGGAAAAACTAATCCATTTACTTGAACTAAAACATCTTCTAACACTCCTTCAGGATAAACATTTGATCTATCAACCAATTGAATTATTACGCCAGTATTCTTTAAAGGTCCAACATTCAAAGATTTATAAACTGATTAAGGCATAACATTAATAGAAGCACCCAAATCACACATAGCCTTCTCAACTTTCACATTACCTATTTTACAAGGAATGACAAACATACCTGGATCTTTGCACTTTGAAGGTAATTTCTTTTGTAACACAGCTGAGATATTCTCCCCCACACTTATTTTCTCATTGCCTTGCAATTTTCTCTTATTAGTACATAATTCCTTAAGAAATTTCGCATAGCAAGGAATTTGTTTGATAGCATCAATTAAAGGAATATTTACCTCAACTTTGCGAAATGTCTCAAGAATTTCTTTTTCCTCTTCAAGTTTCTTTGATTGAGAAAGTCTTGTTGGAAAAGGAGGGGGTGTTACCTTAGGGCTTACATGTTGTACAGGAGGTGTTACTTCTTTTTCTGTCTCCTCTCTTAAATTTGAATGATAAGCAATGGGTCTTTCTAACTCTTTGCCACTTCTCAATGTCATGGCACTCACATTTTGCTTTGGATTGATAATTGTTTGTGAGGGCAACTTGCCTTGATTCTCAAGCTTACTTACTGAAGATGCGAGTTGACTGATTTGACTCTCCAAGTTCTGAATACTTGCTCTTGTATCCTGTTGGAATTGATGAGAACTAACAGCAAGAGATTCAACTAATTGTTCAAGAGACTTACCTTGCTTAGGAACTTGTTGATATTGTTGATCAGACTGCCTAGGCTGATATTGTTGTTGGAAATTGTTAGCTCTAGGCCCATAACTCAGATTTGGGTGATCCTTCCATCCTGAATTGTATGTGTTTGAGTATGGATCATATCTTCTTTGTGGTGGACCTGGGAATCCTCCAACAATATTGGCATGTTCATGAGTCTCATCTTGAAGTGTTGGGCATGCATCTGTGGCATGATTTGTTTTGAAGCAAATACACAAGCCTTCACTTGTTGGATATTTCCTACAACCAATTTTCCCACAAGAGAAGTTAGATTATCCAAACGTTGGTCAATGGAAGAGACACTTACCTCATTAACTTTTCTTGGTGGATCATCCCGTCTAGTCCCAAATTGTTGAGTGTTGGCAGCCATATTAGAAATTAAATTTCTTGCCTCAGTAGGGGTTTTATGTACTAACGCACCTCCACTAGCAGCATCAATCATATTCCTATCCATGTTAGATAACCCTTCATAAAAATATTGAATTAGAAGTTGGTTAGAAATTTGATGTTGGGGACAACTAGCACACAATTGCTTAAATCTTTCCCAATATTCATGAAGAGTTTCTCCATGATATTGTCGGATCCCACATATATCTTTTCTTATAGTAGCAGCCCGCGAGGCAGGAAAAAACTTTTCAAGAAACTGCCTTTTCATCTCAATCCAGATGGTAATTGAACCAGAAGGTAAGTAGTATAACCAATCTTTAGCTTTTTCAGACAAAGAAAATGGAAAGGCTCGTAACTTGATTTGTTCATCGGTTACACCATGTGGCCTCATTGTGGATCACACCACATGGAACTCCTTGAGATGTTTATGAGGATCTTCACCTGCAAGACCACGGAAAGTGGGGAGTAAATGAATCAAACCAGATTTTAATTCAAAAGCAACCTCAATATTTGGATATTCAATACATAATGGTTGTTGGTTCAAATCTGGCATGGCTAAATCTTTTAAGGTCTTCTCATTAATATTATTAGCATCCATGATTTCTTCTTCAACCCCAAATAATCCAATTAAATCAATACTAGAAGATGAAGAAGATGATGCTCCTTGAAAATGTTGTTTGGTTTCCTTCCTCAATCTACGGGCTGTTTTCTCAATCTCAGGATCAAATTGAAGTTCACCTGTACGAATGGATCGAGGCATAAAACAAACAACCAAGAGATTAAGGAAAAAATAAAAATAAAAATAAAAATAAAATAAAACAAAGCAAAAGGAATAAATCTAAAAGAACCAATCCCCGGCAACGGCGCCAAAATTTGATGGGTGTCGAATCCACCAAAGATAATACTTATCTCAACTGAATTTGTATTAGTAGTGAGTAGGGTCGAATCCACAGAGATTGGTGAATATTTATTCTTTGATAAAAATTGGGGAGTTTTGAATCAACAAATTAAATAAAAATAAACGAATGCAGTATTTAACAAGAAAATTAGAATAATAAAAACTTTCGATCAAGATTCAACTCCAAAATTGATTCTCTTAATTGATCATTGACTTAAAAAATAAAAACTTTAATTTCAGGTAGATTGGTTATGGTCATTGAGGATCAGTCCTCTAACAACCAATCTTTCCCTACTTTATCGATAACCAACAGATCTGTCCTTTGAGTTATTCCCTAATTAATAAACATAACCTTCGGATCTGTCCTTTGAGTTATGTCTATTAATCGCATTAAAAATTAAAAGACCCAATCTCTAGTCAATAAACCCGAAAAAGCCTTGTTTATTTAAACTAGGATATACATTCTCATAGCAAACTCTCCAGGGCATTGATTACCCATTCGAGAATGCTATTTGTCACTTATATAAGAATTGACTGAGTATTGTATTAATCATAAAACAACAGGCCTCTTGTCTAAGGATTAATACAATAACATAATAAATATAGAAAACGCATAAATACCTGAGAATTAAAGAAAACTGATAATCCAAAGTCTCACAATTGGTGAAAATCAAACTTCCGTTAATCTTGATCAAAAGCTAAAATTAGCTAGACATGGAAAAGAAAAACAAATAAATGAAAATAGAAAACATTATGCCGTTCTTCCTCAGAACTGTGGCTTCCTCTTGTTGTAGCTTGTGTGTGTTCTTCAATCTCTGAAAATGTGTTCCTTCTTATAGAGGATTCCTGCCAATTCTGCATTCTTTCCAAATATGTTATTTCCATCGTTCGCTTTGGCAATGCAATTCTTCCCAATTCAGTTGTTTCCTTTTTTCATCTTTGCCAATGCAATGGTTTCCAATTTAGTCCCTTTCCAATTCAGCTTCTTCCTTAGATGTCTGATCGCAAGAGAGAACGAAATATTTGCTTGCTGAATTAAGACTTTTTACGAAAATCCTTCTGATTTGGGCAAGATCAAACCTCTAGCTTTGGACATAATCAAATCTTCCATCTTAATTTGGGTGTGATTCTTTGATTTGATTTAAAAATGTGCCAATATGGTTCTAGCCATTCTTTTTATAGATTTGATATCCGAATGCTATAATCTGTCCATATCCAAATAAAACAACCAATTAGTCTCATTAAAATATAAAGGATTTGATATAATATTAATGCAATTAAATGAACTATCACATAGATATACCACAATCACATAGTAAGCAAGAAATTGAAAAGATGAAATGCTAAATTATGAATGCATAGAAGAATCTTGCTAGGTGAGTCTCTATTTAGGCTAATATGCTTTAAGATATAACACTAGACCTCCTCTGGGCAAGTCTTGTCACTCTGATCCCTCACAGATTGGTTACTTTTGTTGGGATCCCGAGTAAGGGGTACGATCATCGTCATCAACCATGGCTGGGATATAGGTCCACATTCTCTCACCCCCACAACCATTGGTTTGAGTACTGGCACATGTCTGAGATTCTAAACCCAATGCAAAGTCATATGGTCACACACTACATGTAGTCTAGATACCTTTCCTCATGATTAGTGCCATTTTGGTCTAGGTTACTTTCACACCTAGGAATGTAAATTCTCACGGACTAATTACCTATGTTGGACCTCATTCCTTAACCCTATAGTCTTACATATATTGTTGGGACGGATGTCTCTCATGTCTCCTCACTACACCTAAGTCGTCTTTTGGATGCCGATGAATCCAACCTTAACAAATGCAACCCTACTGTCTGTATGATAAATAGTGGGCCATTGTGTCGTCACACATGTTGATTACTTATGTTGGATGCCCACAAGACTACGTCACTGCTATCACGGATCACCCAGCTTCAATACTCCTCTTCAAAGGGTTGCAGTGTGTAAGGGTAACCTAACCATGCATCTAGACCTCTTAATCATGAAGGACAACAACTATGATAATGTTGGTGGCATTAGAGAACAATGTCTCATACCACAACCCATGATATTCCAAGTTGGGAGCACGCCCCCCCTGGATTTTTAAAAAATCTATACTAATTCGCTTATTTTTCTAATTTTTATATTAATTTCTTTAATTTTTCCAGTTTTTTCTCTTACTATTGCCCCCCCCCCCTAAATATTGAGATTAAAGGTAAAATAATGGGTATAAATGTCATTCCTAATTAAAAACTAACTCCTCAATCCCTATTTATTCTCCTCTCTCTTCTCTCTCATCTTTTCTTCCTATTTATTCTCTTCTCTTTCTATAAACGTGGGTTAAAGGAAATTTTTGGGAAAAAAAAATCTTATTAGGTATTCAAAATGTCATTCCTAATTAGAAACTAACTCCTCAATCCCTATTTATGCTCTCCTATCTTTTCTTCCTAATTATTATCTGATTTTATATTCTATGTTTCTTTATTTCTTCTACAATTTTTGTTATTTGATTTTGTATTGAGAATAAAATGTCTATAGTAAGGTAATTAATTACCATTGGTTTGCATCTCTTACTTAAAAAAAAATTTGGTTTACATCTCCTACCAAAGAAAATTTTGGCTTGCATTGAACTTTTTTTTTTTTTTTTTTTTTGTATTGTTGCTTTAATTTATCTATATTTTGTCAAAAAAAATATATCATTATCAATAATTTACCTTTTATTCAAATATGTGTGTGCCCCACAAAATATATGTGAGTCTATTCCTTAATATAATAAAATAATTTAGAAGTGGGACCCCAATGGGTCTTACAAGGCCCACACAATATGTATGGCAAAAAAACATTAGTGCTTCCCCAACGGGAAGGTTGTCTTGCTTTTATTCTTCAGCCCCCTCAATATTGAATCCCGGGTCTGCCCCTGGCTGGGAGTACCAAGCCAAGTAATTTTCAATTTATAGTCACATTATTCAACAACATTTTACCAAAGAAGTAAAAAACAATAATCATTAATCACAACTCATAATCATCGAGTAACAAAGCAAAACAATGGCTACCATAAAATATAAAGGCACTAATAGGCTTCGAAGAAATATCGAATCATCATAATAAGCAATCAGTTAAATATGCAATTGTGTCCTATCAGAAGATCCCATAAAACCCCTAATTTAAGAAAGTTCTATTAGAGTCTGGAACTCAAACTGAGCAAAGACAACTTCAACACAGCCTCTAGAAACCAGCCGGTTGGCTCAGGTAGTTGGTTAAGTTGATTGACCGCTCTAGTCTAGAGTAGAATTCCAAGTTAAAAATTCACACTTTTAATCACTCATCCTTGATCTGATTTTGGGTTAATCCCAATCTCAACCACGTCCTTAGAACTTCAGAGAAGCCACTTAAACTACAGATCTCAAAAGGGAATAATTTAGATCTACATCATTTTCTTCAATAAGATCTGCCATTAAATCAGATATAAAAATCCACTCTTCTGGCATGATCTACTCGAGATTATTGATGGGGAAAAATTATATTACTCTCAACCATCACAACAGAACTAGAGTGGTTAGACTTACCTTCACTTAGGATCTAAAAGTCAAAGGAAACTCAAAAGATTCTCTCCGAAAAGAGGTTCTCCTCTACCAATCACATGTTATTTGACTCTTCTCAGTTCACAACAACCTTTAGAAATAAAATAATATGAAATTAGGACGTGGAAGACTTTAAATAGGGCGCTGAGGTCAATTTAGGGTTTTTCAATGGAATTTTCCTATCAGCCGCCTTAAGCAACTGCACCTAGTATTTTTCAGTACTTGGGTGTTTGCACTCCCAGTTGGTTCCTAAGTTTGCTACAACCTTAACCAACATGTGAATGGCTCTTACCTCGGTCATGGACATCTTCCAACACGAGATTTCTTACATTGAATATCCACCTACCGAAGTCATCCAGGTTCCAACGGGATCTTCTTCTGGTTTCCAATAAGACAGATTCTTTACCAACAATATCCATATCTATGAGCTCCGGTGTCAAATCTTGGGCTTCAATTTGAATGGCCCACATCTTCTTCCGGCTAGAGCTTCGGGGTACTCGGATCTGCAATTTGTGTTTTGGGTAAGGAATAAATGGGTTATTACATGAGACATTAAAAATAAAATAAGGGAGTTTTATATATATATATATATATATATATATACACTTGCAAACTTATACATGTGCAAATGCACGTGACCATATATGAAGAATTAAGAGAGTGAGATCTCTGAAATTATTTTATGAGATATCCCGATATGCAATAAAATAAAGACAAACACAAGAAAAGAAGCGATAATTTTCTAGGGAGAATGGTATGCATCCTAATTATTGCCTTCTACAATCTCTAAATTGATTTCCAACTGAATATTGGAAAATCATTTTCAAATTCAATATCCTAGTTGAGACCTGGGGATAATAACTTGAAATGTTATTATTTCTCTCCAAAAAGTTAACAAAGAGAGTTGAATAACCATAATAAAAGTGAGGAAGGATTAACTAAGCACAAATACTAAATTTTTATTTCCAATATTGCAATTGGTTGACTGCCCCTGTCTTTTAGTGCCAAGTAGTTAGATTACATGGGTCTTTTACAGTTGCAGTCATTATGTCCTCAACATGTCATGGTGGTTTTTGATGAACTTGAGCTAGTGCAGCTGGAACACTCTAGCTAGAAATTGGGTTCAGGAGAATGGATTAATGTTGTCGTCCAGAGTAATTGCAATAAGGATTAATATGATTTTTTTATTGAACAATTTAACTATTTATGCTTTAGAAAGTTTCAATTTCAAAATGCTTACATGCCCAGCAACAAAGATGGACGGTTCAAAGGTGTTGTATTTTGAATAAGTGAGTGTAAATAGCCTTTCAAATATGGTGTCAACATATAATTCAAATTTGAAGGTGTCATCAAATCGAAAATAGAAAACTTGTCTTATAACTCTAACAGTTAGAGAGCTGCTAGAGCTCTACTCAAAACATACTTAAGTTTAGGAGAATTCAATTCAACAAATCATAATTCTTGGTTCAGTTCTAAAAGAAGGTTTAAATAATAAGTAAGTCAAAGACATCTAGGCACAGAAAACAACAAAGCAAGCTTATTTAATTCAGTTCAAAAAATATTCAAAACATTCCAACACTTTAGCAGTGTCCACCCTTCTTCCAAGCCTCCAAAACCACATCAATCTGATCAGCCTAGTGTAGAACTATGCTATCTTCCTCTCTCCCCTAACTAACATTTTCTTTCCCTATTAGATAGTTTGGTACCTGCAAATATAAGACAATGATTAATAAAATTATACCAATCCAGTTTGGGAAATACCCTTGCTGAAACACAACTCCTATATATTCATTGGCATGGTCATTTGAAAGTTTTTTTGAACATTGGTACCACTTGATTCCTCACATGTGAGATATAACAAAAAGTAATGACAATATAGAATCTAATTTAATAGGTCTTATCTCTCTTAAAAAGTTTTGATACATGAAGGTAGACATGTTTAAAATCATTTAAAGAGATCTGATTAATTCTCCAATGCAAAAGACCACCAAACCAAAAGTAGACAGCCCTTTATTCACAACTCTACACAAAAGTATTTTAAATTTCAGGAGAAATTGAACTTCCAAACAAAATTCAACAAAGCTCTAAACTCACATGATATTGTCTCATAATTGGCAAGACAAAATGTTGCCTTTGTTATAAAATAAAGAGAAAATATAGAATACAAAGAAGAAAAACAAAATGAGTTCAATCAAAACTAGTCAATTCAGTTGAATGCATTACATATTTATAGTAGAAGGAACATCTACTCTGATATGAAAATATCAGAGTCTACAAAGAAATACAATATATGATTCTTACACACAATAAGATATTTTTTATATGAAAAGATAGATTGCCACCCAAATAAAAGGTACATAGAATGGAAATATTGACTGCCAACATTGTGTGTTGAGATCACTGTAATCTTCAATTAAGATGGGAATATGAATCACTATGCTGAGGTGGTTGAGATCTTCAATTGGAAGTATTGTTTATTGGGGTAATGAACATCCATAATAAATATTATTTATAACATTCCCCCTTGGATGTCCATCAATAGATAATGTACCTCGTTAAAACCTTACTAAGAAAAACCCTGTGAGAAAAAATTTTAGTGAAGGAAAAAAAGTATACATATCTAAATAATACGTATTAGTAGCTGCCTTATTAAAAACCTTACCAGGAAAACCCAGTGGGACAAAACCTTGGTTAAGGGAAAAAGAGTGCATCACGTATTTTACTTCCCCTGATGATAACATCATAGAGTATCTTTGAATACACATATTCCAATATCATGTACCAGCTTTTCAAACTTTGAAATAAGTAATGCATCAGTAAATAAGTCTGTCAAATTATCAATTGCACGAATTCAATAAACATCGATGTCACCATTTTGTTGAAGATCATGAGTGAAGAAGAATTTCGGTGAAATATGTATCATTCTATCTCCTTTGATTTATCATTCCTTCAATTGAGCATTGCATGCAGCATAATCTTCATATAATATTGTTCAAACCCTTTATTCTAGTAGAAGACTGCATGCTTTCTGAATATGTTGTATCATTAATCTAAACCAAATATAAAATAGCTAACATTCACTTGTGAATAAATAGCCTGTTTGAGATCTAGTTGTATATAGATCAGATAAAAATCTTGCATCTGCATAACAAGTAAGTTGATGTCCACATTCATAAAATAATATCATGTCAATAATTTTTCGAATATACTGAAATATATGATTTATAACATTTCAGTGTCTTCGTATTGGAGAAGAGATAAATCTTGCTAATACACTTATAGAAAATGCTACATCCGATTGTGTATTATTAGTAAGATACATTAACGCCCCAATTGCACTTAGATATGGTACTTCAAGACCAGTAAGTTCTTCATATTTTCATGGAGTTAAAATGAATATTTTATTTATGTTAAACGATCTTAAAACCATTGGGGTACTCAATGGATATATTTTATCCATGTAAAAATCGCTTCAAAACCTTCTCTATAAAAGTTAATTGATGAACAAATATTCTATTCGTCAAATGATCAATACTTTGTGTTCCAAGATCTTTTATTTCAAATTCTTTCTTCAAATAGTATACTACTTTTGAAAGCTCTTCAGGAGTTCCAGTGATATTTAAATCATCATCATATACACTTACTAAAATTAGATCCATATCCTTTAATAAAAGCACATTAATAAATTAGATCATTTTTATACTTTTCATTTAGTAAATATCCACTAAGGAGATTATACCATATATGCCTTAATAATCTTTGAAGTCTTAATGAACAAACTTCCTAGGAATTTTTATGTGCTTCAAGTATTTTGAATCATTCAAGGATTTTCATATAAATTTCACACTCGAGTGAACCAAATAAATATGTTGTAATAATATTCAATAGACGCATGTCAAAATTTTCATATACTGTCAGATTAATAAGATATCTGAAGGTGATTGCATCCACCATAAAAGAGCATGTTTCCATGTAATCAATGCCAAGCCTCTGCAAAAATGTTTATGCCATAATTCATGCTTTATATATCCAAAAACTTTAATTTTTCAAGCGAATTCAATACTGTTTAAATTGCGTCTTTACGTTGGCCAATCATTTCTTCATTTACATTCATCAACAAATTTATGCTCAAAATCTTCGTCTTGTTGCATTATTTCAACAATAACATAATATGCAAAAATGTTGTCGACAACTTTATATTTTCGGTTCCATCTTTTTTCTGCAATGACATAACTAATCGAGATCTCTTCATTATTTTCAGGTACCTGAATCTCTTCTGGGGTTTTATAGAAAGTTATGTCTTCAGGATCTTTATAATCAATTGTCTCCATATTATGACCATTTTGATCATTTGCTCCTTTCCATTTTTAGGATTTTATCCTTTGAACCGATTGATCTTCCACGTTTTAAACGTATTTTATTTCATTTGCACTGAGAGATTTTCCTGCTGGGACATCAATTCTAATTGGAGCATTTACAGCTAGAATATGAGATTTAATAACGCTTAGCATGTCAACAAATCTGCCAGTTGATTCATAATATTTATTGCATTATCCTTTGAACTTCAAGTTCATAGTGCTCAGTGCAAGGATCTAATAAGATAATGATAATGCATACAATCAATCTCTTTTTCCAACTGTTTATTCTCTCCCTCTCATGTTGGAAAAACTAATTCATCAAAATAATATTTAGCAAGTATTGGTTTAAATAAATCTCCTATCATTGGCTAGATATTGAATTATATAAGGAGATTCATATCCAACATATGTTCCCAACTTTATTTGGGAACTCATCTTTGTGTGCTGTGGTGGAGCAATTAGAATATAAGCCGCACATCCAAAAAATTTTAAGATGAGAAATATTTTGCTTCTGATCAAAAGCCAATTGTAATAGGGAGAATTTATGACAAGTTTTTGGCCTGATGCGTATAAATGATGCTTTGTTCTCATAAACAATGGTTTAGCTATTCATTGGAGTTGGTTAATAAATAATTTTACCAAATCATTTTGGATATAAACATGAGTAACAGGCTATTCAACTGTGATCTCAGTTGTTATACAATAATCATAAAGCCTGAGATGTAAATTCACCAGCATTATCAAGACAAATTGTCATTATCTTATAATCCATAAATTGTGCTCTTAATCTAATTATTTGAGCAAACAATTTCGCAAATATCAAATGCAAGTTCATAATGAACATACATGTGACCATTTTATAGATGCATCTACTAAAATCATATATTATCTGAATGGTCCACATGATTGGTGAATGAGCCCATATATTTCACCCTCTATACGTTTCAAAAACGTAGAATGTTCAATCTCAACTTTAGCTGGTAAATATTTAATAATAAATTTTCCGTGAGAACAAGCAGAATAAGAAAATTCACTCAATTGAATAATCTTCTGGTTATTCAATAGATGACAATTGAATTTTCAATAATTTTTCGCATCATACTTGATCCGGGATGGTCCAACCGATCATGCCAAATAATAAAACTATTAGAATCAATGTTCTTTTGATTTACCCAAGCATGTGTTTCAACCATGCGAATATTCATGTAGTACAACTAGGGGTAAATGTCTAACACTTTTATAGTAATACATAGTTACTCACTTTTACCATTATTTGTAATCTCAATCTAATAATCATTTTAGCAAATAGCTTCGAAACTTAACAAATTTCTTTGAGACTTACTACAAAATAATGAATTATTCATAGCCAATTTTATCTCCCAGATAATAATAGATTAGCTCTTTTGGAGCTTCCAATCAATGTTGTACTATCGATTTTTATATGAACATTGGCTTCCGCATCATCAAATAAGAGAAATATGTATATTTTTCTCTCAGTATAATATACGTCACAGCATATAAGAGAATATTCACATTCTTCATCAAAATGAACAAAATATATTAAAAGATATATAGAAAGTCAATAAAAAAATTATAGAGGAAAAATATTAAATTTAAGATAAACTAACATATGAGATGAGATTTGAAGAGAAAAGAATTACAAACTAATATAATATTATTTTTATTTAAATTCTACTAACATAATCAAATCTTCAACTATTATCTTCAAAGGAGTTTGTAATATCTAGATATGTAGTATCTGTGAGGCTATCAAAATCATCACTTTAATAGGCAAAAATTGCTCAAGTATCATGATTTTGGAAAATCTAATTTATCTCCACATTATTTTTATTTCTTTAATTAAGGCTTGACAAAGCTTAATTAAATATTGTGGAGTACGACAGATACATGTCTAATGGCTTTCATATCACATTGGTAACAAATATTATTTTCACTCATTGAATTGTTATATTAAGAATCCTTATTATTCTCTTATTTATTTCCATAATAATGATGTTAATTATTCCATCTTTTGCCTCATCCTCTTCCATAGTAATGACCATAATTTTAATTTTGCCTTCTTTCAGGCATATTATGAATTGCTACATTCACTTCAGGGAATTGAGCAAAACCAATAAGACGAGTTTCATGACTTTTCATTAATAGTCTATTATTTTATTCAGCCACAAATAGGCATGATATCATTCAGAGTATTTCTTAAAACTCCTTTTACAATATTACTATTGTAGCAACAAATCTGAAACTTGAAAATTTGCTGGCATATTTTCATGAATAATATTTTCTCCTTATAATTTTAATAGAGAATTAATTTAAAAAACTACAGAACTGTATTTATTTACAGTTTCAAATTTTGCAACTTTATGTGCATCTGCAGAACTGTATTCATTTACAGTTTCAAATCTTGCAACTTCAAGTGCATCTACAGAAATGTACTTATTTACAGTTTTAAATCTTGCAACTTTAGGTGCATTTAACAATATTTGTGGTGCAAGCCTAACAACCACTATATACAATAAATAAAATCATTATTGGTTGATGACAAACCTCAACTGTTAAGGCAACCTAATATTTTAATTGATTCTTATATTCAATAAAATACATAACTTTTTTATCACGATGCACTTACATTATAAAATGGACAAGGTAAACTCCATTGTTTACAAAAACACGTGAGGAGGTCGATCATCTTTTCACTTTAGAATAGAAAACATAATGATATATAGTTTATCGTCTTTCTTTCAAAACGCAATATTTTGAGCAAAGTCGTTTACAATTACTTCGAACGGAATCGTGCTAATAACGTGTTATAAAATAAAGAGAAAATATAGAATACAAAGAAGAAAGACAAGATGAGTTTCATTAGAACTAGTCCATTCAGTTGAGTGCATTACATATTTATAGTAGAATGAACATATATGATTCTTACACACAATAAGATATTCTTGATATGCAAAAATAGATTGCCACCCAAGATAGAAGGTACATAGAATGTAATAGAATGTACATAGAATAGAAATATTGACTGCCAACATTATGTGTTGAGATCACTGTAATCTTTAATTAATATGGGAATATGAATCACTATACTGAGGTGGTTGAGATCTTCAATTGGAAGTATTGTCTATTGGGTAATGGACAAAAAATATCCCGATAGAGTTTTTTTTTTTTTTAGACTTTAAATTAGTTTGCTCTTAAATCTTCACCACTGCCTTTTAACATATCTACATATAAATGCACGTATATGAGAAACCAATCATGCTAAGTATTATTTTATTTCATAAATGTTGAAATCAATAATTGATGTTTATAACATTGGCTATTTGTTGATTACCTAAAAAAAAAAGAAGCTATTTGTTACCCCTCCACCCGAAAAAAAAAAAAGATTTATTCTATTCTTAAGAGTACTGCTTAACCTAAATAACAATAAAATAATTATTTTATTTATGTCATTCTAATGAGGGGAAAAACTTCTAATGTACAAAGCAATACATTTTTTTTTTATGTAGACTCATTGGATCAAGGGTCAAAATTAAGGCTTGTATAAAATTTAGTATGAAGCTAAATATCAAGATAAAAGTTAGGGTCAGGATTATGACCAAAATCAATGTCAACATGAAGGCCAAAATCAAGGTTAAGATGAAGACTAAAGTTAGGGTTAGTATTAGGGTCAGAATGAGACAAACAGTAATTTCAGGTCTGGTCCTGATTTAGAGCCATTATATTTTAGCTTTGACCTGCTGCTGCCCTCATGGCTTGCCTGCCCTCATGGCTATAATGTTGAATCTAAGCTCTATTCAAACTCAAAGCAGGACAAACGGGTTAAGACTACTAGGGCCAAACTTGCAATTACGGACTTTGTTTGGGTCCTGCGCACGTCAGATCGGAATTTCGGTCTAAATTTCAATCTCGACCATTGAAATTCAACGATCGAAATTTAATTTTGACAAAGATTTCGAATTTAACGATTTGAAATCTAAACTTACCCATTATCCCTATGACCCAAGCAAAATGATGGAGTTAGAAATGTGTGCTCCTAAGCATGAAGCCTCCTAGTCATCCGTGGTTGACTGGTATGAACCATAGTTGACGTCCCAATCCCTTAAAGATAGAAATAGATAGATTGTTACTTGTGCTGTGATTGTTATTTAGGTTTTTCACTTGTTTTTATTTATATATTTATATACATGGAGATTTGTTACTTGTGCTGTGATTGTGACAGCATGTAACCGAACACACCGGTGACCTTCGTATGGTTTTTTTGTTTGTTTATATTGAAACCGTCATTTTCTGACTATTTATACAGCAAGGCGGAGCAGAGCTCCAATCACCATTTCCCAGTAGCGAACACCTCCTCCTCCTCCTCCTCCTGATTTTCTGTTTTTGAAGACGAGCAGAAATTTCCACGGAAACAGATCGATGGCGGCGGTAGATAGCAACGGCAACTCAGGAAATCATTTCGAGATCTCGAAAATCAAGTTCACCAAGCTCTTCATCAATGGAGAATTCGTCGATGCCGTTTCAGGTTCTTCATCTTCTTCTCCCTTTCTATCGTTCAATTTTGCAGGTTTTTTTTAATGCTTTTCTCAGTTTCGTTTGATGTTATTTGATTCTTCTACCGCTTTTTCTCTGGTTCTAGTTCGTTCTGATTCGTTTTCTCTGTTTCTGCGTTCATTTCTATCTCTTCATCTTCTTGTCGGTGTTTTTCAAATCAAATTGTAATGTTTCTGATAAATTTGTCAAAAAACACTCAAAATATTTAGGATCTCGTGGAAATCAAATCTATAACTTTTTGTTCTCCGGATTCCCATCGATAAACCCAAAGCATGGCTCCAGCTGAAGAGCTGACCACTTGTTTTTTAGCTCCGTTTTAAAGGTTTTCCCATCTTCCTGTCCAAAGCTTTTTAAATTAATTGTTTTGCAGCAGCTACAGTAAAGTAAGTAACCGCTCTGTCTCTCTCTGTGAGAGATGTAAATTCTATTTTTATTTACTAAAAACAAGAAAGAAAGAGAGAGAGTAAATTATATGGGTCAGTGGCTTGGAGCAGAAGGTTCTCGCATTTAAAGGTCAAATGCATGGGTCTCACTTGGTGATTTGCAATAAATGTACACTGGCTATAACGAACTTTCAGATCTTGATTGAGATTTCGATCTCGAACTATTTCACAGTATATTTCTGCGCATTAATTGTACAGCATTGAAATTAAACCCCAAATGTATATGATCCAGGGCACCGTATCATGTTGATGTTTCCACGTCCTCCATCCTCATAGGTAAAGAGTAGTATTATTTTCACGTCACTTTGTCATTCGACACAAATCATTACAAAAGAGATGCATTCAAAGGTAGGATCCTTCTTGAATGTGTCGTGAAGAAATGTGAAAATAATATTATCTTCCTTTTTCGAAATTAAAGGATCAAAATGATAAGATTCAACCATGAGTAAATATTCCAACTAAATAACATTTATTAGATTTTATCCTAACTTTTAAGTTGAAGTATTCTATATATTTAAATCTTATAATTCATTTCCAGGAAAAAATATTGAAAATCCCTCATTTAGGGAAGGAGATTAAAAAAAAGGATAATTATTATTGTCCTCCTGTATTTTGATTTTATTATTCTGTATTCTCTGTACTTTTCAAAATTACTAATTCCACCTTTAACTTTATCTACAATTACTATTGCCCCCTACCCTTAAGTTTAGTTTACCGATGATGTGGATTCTTTATATTTTCTCAAAAACCCCAAAGTACCTTTATACTTATTTCTTACTTATTTATCCTTTTATCAAGTTACAATAATGCCCTTAATTAACTGTGGAGAAAAAAGTAACTATAATTCGTTTTGTTCTAATAATAATAATAATAACCACCAAATAAGGAAATAATGATTGATTAAAATTCAAATAAAAACCGAAGAGGAAGGAAAATTGAATTCAACTCAAATTTGAAACTGAATATCACCTAAGGGTCTGTTTGGTTACATGAATCCAAAGATTTCAAATCTCTAGATTCATGAATTTGAGAATTATACTCATTTGGTTGTAAAAATCTCTAGATTCACGAAATCTAGAGATTCACATTTTTACACTAAAAATGTGAATCTGTAAAAATGTGAATCTCTAGATTTATGGGTAAGGGGTGAAATCCAGAGATTTCGAAAAAGCTACACATTTGCACATTCAAAAAAAATCACGTCGATCAAATAGTTTTTTTGGATGAATTAACAGATTTCATTCCACAACCAAACATTTAATTTTATAAATTATGACTCCATAGATTTGAAATCTCCAAACTAATGTAACCAAACAGGCTCTAAAATATTTTCAAAATAAATGAAGTTTAGTGAAGATGGGAAACCAAATTGAATTTGGATTTTGCTCATTTTTTTTAAATTCAAAATAAATGAAATTTAGTGAATGCGATAAACCAAATTGGATTTGGATTTTACCCATTTCTTTAATTCAAAATAAATGAAGCTTAGTGAAAGCGGGAAACTAAATCGGATTTGGATTTTGCCCATTTCTTTAATTCAAAATAAATGAATTCAAAACAAATGAAGTTTAGTTGGGAAATCAAATCAGATTTGGATTTTGCCCATTTTATTAATTCAAAATAAATGAAGTTTAGGGTAAAATTGACATTTAATCTGATTTTTATAAATGGGGTAGTATTGTCTTTTGATTTCTTAATTTTAATGGAGGGCAAATTAAACATTACATATTCAAATTTAACGGCTACTTAATACCGTTATGAGAAAGGAGGCAACAGTAATTTCGTAAAGAATAGAGTTTTATTAGTAATAAAATCAAACTAGAGGGCAACAGTAATTATCCCTTAAAAAAATAATAATATGCACATCTTATGCAAATTAAGGATTCCATGAATGATGTTTATCTGCCAGGTTTTCTTGAAATACTCTTTTGATGGTAATTAGAGAGAGACACTACATTTAAGTTCACACGCCGCTTGGCCATGCCTCAAATTGCGAAAAGTGACACATTTCTGTTTTATTCTTGGTTTGCGTTTTCTCTATTTTTTTTTTAAAGTTTTTAAAATGCTGTTGTTCCTGTCTTATTAGTTTGGATCCAAAATATATTTAATTTAAAATGAAATTAAAATAGAATTTGATAATAGCATATAAGCTAGGGGCCCACCTTGCCGTGTTGCTTAGCGTTTTGGATTACTTGATAAATGATTCTCTTTCGTTTATTTGAAGTTATTTAATGGTTTTTGTTACTTCATTTATTCTCATCTCTTGCTGCCCATATCAGTCTTCCCCATGCATTACCTGGTCAAGTGAGTGAATTCAAAATACAAAAAATTGGCTGAATCATGGTGGAGCTGGTCTTGCTATAATAATCGGTAAATTAGATTATTGAGTTAGAATGAACACATGAATCACGAATAAAGTGGTGTATTATGTCTACAGATAAATTTTTATTTTTTATTTTTTATTAGAGATTTTCAATCAATTTTCAAAATGACATCACAAAAATCATTACCCAAAACCCTAGGAGGAAAATTTCAAATTTAACAGAGACCAAACTGTCTGTTTCTATGATTAACCTAACGTATTAAATCACTAAGGTCATCCATTAGAAGAAATCGTTATGTGTCTAATTATGAAATTAGAGCACGCATCACTCGAGTAATACTATATAGAAAAATTAAACATAAACTTTTTTTGTGTAAAAACCTTCAACACCGAATTTGCCTTTGGTTAAGGGTCTGTATTTTTTTTATTGGTACTGAGGTTCATCTGGGCCAACTTGCGCGCACTTCGATTACATCCTCAGGGGATGCTTGTCGTCTGCAATGGCCCAACCCATGCCCTCTCCACAGTATGGATTTTACCATTTTACTAACCTTGCATTGACAGTTAAGAGTCTATGTAGATTCCACAATAATGACATAGGCCATGGAAAGTTTGATAATATATTTATGTACATAAAGATAAGCTGTCCTCCTCAATATTGATTATATTCCATTATCAACCCACACTAGCCTATCAGACAAGTTAATATTCAACCAGACCTGACTAGACCTGACTGGTCAAACAAGTTAAACCAACTTTAAGAACACTTGACTCGTGAATCATGAACCATGAACCATGAACCATGAACCATGGAATACGTTGGAGAGACCCAAAACCAGAGGCTGAAAAATAATTTTTTATTAGAATGGAATTTAGGGTTGAGATGGTTTCAACATCATTGATTAGAGTTGGGAATCTTTTGGTTAGACGTGTTAAACTATGGTTTGCGTCCCCTCTAATCATGGGTTATTCTTTTTTAATTGGAATTAGGAAATACTTTTGAAACGGTCGATCCACGAAGTGGGGAAGTAATAACGAGGGTAGCTGAAGGAGACAAAGAAGACGTTGACTTGGCTGTTAAGGCTGCTCGAGAAGCTTTTGACCATGGAAAATGGCCTCGCATGTCTGGCGTTGTAAGTTTCTCTCTCCCTTCCTTCCTTCCAATTTTCTTTTCTTCTTGAGTTCTTTCATAATTTTGATGTATAGAGATTCAAAATAGGCTTGTGTTGGGCCTGGCCCACGGTTACTGGGCCAAGCTTGCACCCAAACCCATGCCAGTTAATCTTCTATTCTTCTTTAAATTTTAATTTTTTTTTTAACATTTAATTTGATGTGTAAGAGGGAAGAAACCCTAACTCCGTATCTTATTGAAACCCAAAATAATATTGGGTGGGCCTGGCCCACAGAGACTGGGCCAAACTTGCACCCTTACAAATGCTGGCCCAGTCCATGAGTTGAAATCCAAACCCATGCCTTATTAGAGTCCAAATAGGCTTGGGTGGTGGGCCTGGCCCACGATGACTGGGCCAAACTTGCACCATTGCGAATGTTGGGCCCGTTTATTAGCTTCAAACCCATACCTCATTAGGGCCCAACTAGGCTTGGGTGGGCTGGGCTCAGGTCACTGGACCAAACTTGCACTCTCTTTTTTCTTTTATCCATTGTTTACCATGTAAGTATGTAATTTCTTTTGGCCTCGATTGAGCCTTTTGGTCTGTTAAGGCCTTTGTCTTTGAGTCGAGATCCTCCACCCGTCAGGGTAGAGGGTCTACGTTCTCCTCACACCTTTTCATCACACAGTTAGGGCCCACCGGGAATTCCATTTGTGATTAAAGATGTCAATACTCAGAGGTGGGCTGCACCCCTAATGTGTGGTGGAGAAATTGTGAGAGGAGGAAGCATAGACCTCTACACTAACAAGTAGTATTATCACTTAGAGGTAGGTCCCACTCCTAATGTGTAGTGGAAAAATTGTGAGAAAATGGAGCATAGACCTGTACACTGACAAGTAGAATTCCAGACTCTCTCTTTTATCAATGGATGGCACAAGGCACATAGAGGGACAAGATGATAAGAATTGTGCCACTTAGGCTTTTCTCTGTTATCACTTGATGTACATTCTTCAATTGTGATAGTATATCTAACTCTTGTGTCTTGGTGAATTTGCAGGAGAGGGGAAAGCTAATGATGAAATTAGCTGACTTAATAGATCAAAATGTAGAAGAATTGGCAGCATTGGATGCTAGAAATGGTGGGAAATTGTTTGGTATTGGAAAAGTGTTGGACATCCCTACTGCTGCTGACACTTATCGTTATTTTGCTGGTGCTGCTGACAAGATCCACGGGGAGACATTGAAGATGTCAAGGGAGCTTCAAGGCTACACCTTGCGTGAGCCCATTGGTGTTGTTGGTCATATTATTCCTTGGAACTTCCCTTCTGTAATGTTTGCCATGAAGACTGCCCCTGCCTTGGCTGCTGGCTGTACCGTGATTGTTAAGCCTGCTGAGCAGACTCCACTCTCTGCTCTCTTCTTTGCACATCTTTCTAAGCTGGTAAACCACAAACTTCACTTCCCCCTCTAATCTGTGAGACAATCTGAGACTAAAAGATTTGATTTAAAATATTCAATCAGTCCCAGAGTTTTTTTGCATGTTAGTTTAGTACCTAACATTTGATATTACAGTCAAGATGTCACAACATGGGTTTAAGTGACAGACTACCATCTAGAGTAAGTCGAACACCTTCAAGAAATGACCTAGATCATTAAGCCAACCTTGCATGCAACACGTTAAAATGCTTGATTAACATGTTCCATCAGTTCAGTTTTTGGTGCATCAGTGAAGCAGCTATAAAAGAGAGTGTGCTCACACAAATTTAATCTTATGCTACTGCGTTCACTAGATTTTCTTAATCACTTCTTCTTTCATGGATCAGGCTGGAATACCTGATGGAGTGGTAAATGTTGTTACTGGGTTTGGCCGTACAGCTGGTGCTGCCATTAGCTCTCACATGGATGTTGACAAAGTAACATCTCTTTTCACTTTATAAACTGTAGATATAGAAAAGCTAGTTCTTTTGGGTCCAAAAATAGGAGATACATTTGGTTGATATCCAAGTGTTTGTTCTGGTGATTGATTCTATTCAGGTCAGTTTTACGGGATCCACAGATGTTGGACGATTAGTTATGCAATCTGCAGCAAAAAGCAATTTGAAATCTATAACACTTGAATTGGGTGGGAAGTCCCCACTTATAATTTTCGATGATGCTGATGTAGAGACAGCTACTGATCTTGCTCTCATGGGTATCTTATTTAACAAGGTAAACTTTTCTTTGCTAAATTCTAGTTAATTCTCTCAGCTAGTAAACCTAGTTCAGTAATTTAATCTCACAGATTGGATCAATGTTCAGGGAGAAATCTGCGTAGCAGGTTCTCGAGTCTTTGTCCAAGAAGGGATTTATGATGAATTTGTTAAAAAGGTAGCAGAGAAGGCAAAGACATGGGTGGTTGGTGACCCATTTGATCCTCGTACTCAACAAGGTCCCCAGGTAAGGTTTTACCAGTTCCTAATATTTTTCATTCCACAAATCAAAAGAAAAAATGTTGATGACTATCTTTGGATCAGTTAAGATACTCCATTGGGTTCAGTTCCCCTGTTTAAGCAGCTTTTTCTTTAGATTCACATTGGTTTGCAGCATGATCTAATACATTACATGAGATCTACAGGGGACCCTAAATAAGAGACCCAAGTATCATATTCTGACCTCTCACCTTGTGTTCTTCAGGTTGATAAGAGGCAATTCGAGAGAGTCCTTTCATACATTGAACATGGCAAGAACGAGGGAGCCACCTTGTTAACAGGCGGAAAAGCATGCGGCGACAAGGGCTATTACATTGAACCAACCATTTTTACAGATGTGAAGGTGATAAGTTTATCATCTCTCTTAATTATCATGAATTAAGGAATCCAAAGCCTATGACTAAAACTGATTTTTTGGATCATGATTGCTGACAATTCCAGGACGATATGACAATAGCAAGGGATGAGATATTTGGACCTGTGATGTCTCTCATGAAGTTCAAGTAAGTTTCTCCTTTAATCACTTCCAGGCATAAGAAGATATCATTTCTTCTTGAAGACACTCTTGATGACAGCAACTGAGTTAGATGTTCAATCTCTTGAACATGTCTGAGTTTCTTCTATTGTACAAACTGTAGGACTGTTGAGGAGGCGATTCAGAGAGGGAACAGCACCAGGTATGGCCTAGCAGCTGGAATAGTGACCAAGGACTTGAATGTTGCCAACACTGTGTCAAGATCAATTCGTGCTGGAGTGATTTGGATAAACTGTTATTTCGCTTTCGATAGAGACTGTCCTTATGGTGGATATAAGATGAGTGGATTTGGTAGAGACAATGGATTGCATTCCCTTGAGCAGTATCTGCAAACCAAGTCTGTTGTAACTCCCATTTTCAATTCTCCATGGCTCTAAATCAGGACGGATTGGCCCTATCCCTATCCCTGATTGGCCCTAATCATGTCCCTATCCCTAATCAAATTTGAATCATATACATAATTGATATGCATAATACAACTTTTATGAATTTTGAGTATAACCTATTGATCAATTTGAACCATCTAACATATAATAATATTGGTCTATTACAAACACATATATAGTTAAGAGGTTAACAAATGCAATTTGATGTTAATGTCTAGAGTTTGATACTTTTAATTATTCTAATTTTAAAATATGTTTTATTAATATATAAGATGTCACACCCCACTCGACGGTATCAGACCCGCCCCGACAAACCATGGGTGTAATCCATAGCCACAAGATCCCTAGTCACACTATCAGTAATAAATAAGATACATAAACCCATAATCAAGAGCTAATAGAGAAATTCAATATTAATTAAAGAAACAAAGTTCCAAAATCTGTGAATGAATACTGAATGAATCAAATAAGAATGTATTAGCGGAAGCAAAATTATCAAAAATGTGTCTCATCAAGTTTTCTTATTGTCTTTCAACAGTTTAGGGTATTCTATCTCAAAACCCTCAATTAAAAGAGTCATTCGTCGCCCTATCCGTGCGCCGGACAACCTGGACTCTCTTCCCATCAATGGGTGTCGTAAGAGCATTCCATGCACCCGCAAGAAGCTTCGTGTTCATGATGACTATGTCCCAATGGCATATCCAATATCTCTTCAGAGGTATCCTCCCATGCATAGGGAATTTCTCATGTTTCTGTAAAGGCATCTAAAGAAAACACAGGAAATCCACAAAGATTCAATAAGACAATAGTTCCATAGATATACCACAATCACATAGTAAGCAAGAAATTGAAAATATGAAATGCTAAATTATGAATGCATAGAAGAATTTTGCTAGGTGAGTCTCTATTTAGGCTAATATGTTTTAAGATATAACACTAGACTTCCTCTGGGCAAGTTTTGTCACTCGATCCCTCAACAGATTGGTTACTTTTGTTGGGATCCCGAGTAAGGGGTACGGTCCTCGTCATCAACCATGGCTGGGATACAGGTCCACATTTTCTCACCCCTACAACCATTGGTCTGAGTACTTGCACATGTCGGAGATTCTAAACCCAATGCAAAGTCATATGGTCACACACTACATGTAGTCTAGATACCTTTCCTCATGATTAGTGCCATTTTGGTCTAGGTTACTTTCACACCTAGGAATGTAAATCCTCACGGACTAATTACCTCTGTTGGACATCATTCCTTAACCCTATGGTCTTACATATATTGTTGGGACGAATGTCTCTCATGTCTTCTCACTACACCTAAGTCGTCTTTTGGATGCCGATGAATCCAACCTTAACAAATGCAACCCTACTGTCTGTATGATAAATAGTAGGCCATTGTGTCTCCACACATGTTGATTACCTATGTTGGATGCCCACTAGACTACATCACTGTTATCACGGATCACCCAGCTTTAATACTCCTCTCGAAAGGGTTGTAGTGTGTAAGGGTATCCTAACCATGCATCTAGACCTCTTAATCATGAAGGACAACAACTATGATAATGTTGGTGGCATTAGAGAACAGTGTCTCATACCACAACCCATGATATTCCAAGTTGGGAGCACGCCACCCCCCCCCCCCCAATTTTTAAAAAATCTATACTAATTCGCTTATTTTTCTAATTTTTATATTAATTTCCTTAATTTTTTCTAGTTTTCTCTCTTCCTACATATAAAATGTCACTATTTGCCCCCCCCCCAATATTGTGATTAAAGGTAAAATAATGGGTATAAATGCCATTCCTAATTAAAAGCTAACTCCTCAATCCCTATTTATTCTCCTTTCTCTTCTCTCTCATCTTTTCTTCCTATTTATTCTCTTCTCTTTCTATAAACGTGGGTTAAAGGAAATTTTTGGAAAAAAAAGTCTTATTAGGTATTCAAAATGTCATTCCTAATTAGAAACTAACTACTCAATCCCTATTTTCTCCTATCTCTTCTTCCTAATTATTATCTTTCCTTTCTATAAGAGTGGGTTAAGAAAATTTGGAAAAAAATCTACTCCACAATTAGGTACTCTTTCTCAATTTATTTATTGTTTCTCTTTTTTTTTTTGTGATTCTTTTTATTTGATTTTATATTCTATGTTTCTTTATTTCTTCTACAATTTTTGTTATTTGATTTTGTATTGAGAATAAAATGTCTATAGTAAGGTAATTAATTACCATTGGTTTGCATCTCTTACCTAAAAAAAAAATTGGTTTACATCTCCTACCAAAGAAAATTTTGGCTTGCATCTAACTTTTTAAGGTTGAAGTCATGTGTACATATATTTTTTTGTATTGTTGCTTTAATTTATCAATATTTTTTCAAAAAAAAAAATCATTATCAATAATTTACCTTTTATTCAAATATGTGTGTGCCCCACAAAATATATGTGAGTCTATTCCTTAATATAATAAAATAATTTAGAAGTGGGACCCCAATGGGTCTTACAAGGCCCACACAATATGTATGGCAAAAAAACATTAGTGCTTCCCCAACGGGAAGGTTGTCTGGCTTTTATTCTTCGGCCCCCTTAATATTGAATTCTGGGTCCCTTGGCTTGGAGTACCAAGCCAAGTAATTTTCAATTTATAGTCACATTATTCAACAGCATTTTACAAAAGAAGTAAAAAGCAATAATCATTAATCACAACTCATAATCATCGAGTAACAAAGCAAAACAATGGCTACCACAAAATATAAAGGCACTAATAGGCTTCGAACAAATATCGAATCATCATAATAAGCAATTAGTTAAATATGCAATTGTGTCCTATCAGAAGATCCCATAAAACCCCTAGTTTAAGAAAGTTCCATTAGAGTCTGGAACTCAAACTGAGCAAAGACAACTTCAGCACAGCCTCTGGAAACCAGCCGGTTGGCTAAGGCAGTTGGTTAAGTTGATTGACCGCTTCAGTCTAGAGTGGAATTCCAAGTTCAAAATTCACACTTTTAATTAGTCATCCTTGATCTGATTTTGGGTTAATTCCAATCTCAACCACGTCCTTAGAACTTTAGAGAAGCCACTTAAACTACAGATCTCAAAAGGGAATAATTTATATCTACATCATTTTCTTCAATAAGATCTGCCATTAAATCGGATATAGAATTCAGGCATACTCCTTGAAAAAAAAAAAAAAAAAAAAAAGAGGATGGATCGTACTGGCGATCCCCCCCCGGGTTGCCGGATTTTAGGGATCGCCGGTACGATCCATCCTCTTTTTTGTTTTTTGTTTTTGTTTTTGTTTTTGTTTTTGTTTTTTTGTTTTGTTTTGTTTTGTTTCAAGGAGTATGCCTGAATTCTATAGAATTCACTTGTCTCACCTTCACTATTGATTGTTTAACCATATGAATTCTCTGTCACCTTATGTCCTTCAAACCTGAAATACGGGACTTACTCATGCTGCCCTTCCATCGGTATGGACTCTAGGCCTTTACACAGCCGTTGACAAACGATTTTTCTTCAGTAGTTTAGGAGATAGGCACCTTTAACTTTACTCCATTACTTAGCTTCTGTTTTCGTTAGAGAGTTATCACCATAGATATACAGTGTTGTGCCTCACCGACTTTTCCACGGGGCTTTTAGCATTTGTATATCTTATGGTTATCTTCTCAGACTAGTCATCAGGGATTATTATATAATACTGGCCGTCACTGACAACAGAGGCACGACTGTAGGCATGCTTTACGGTTATCCAGTCCGAAGATAAGAAAGAAAGAAAATGAATAACAAACTCATACTAGGTATTTTACTCCAAGCCCATCCTAAAAGTTTAAGGAAAGGAACTTACTGAAGGAGGCAGTAGCCTTCTCCTTATCTTATGCCGTTGGTCTTCAGTGCTCAGAGGAGGCGAAGAGAGAACATTAGAGAACTCAGAATTTTCTAACAAAAGTCTTTAATTGCTTATACTCATTCTATCCTCTTACAAGTACATAAGCTCGCTTATATAGGCGAGGAAAGTAAGTTGAAATGCAAACTCAAATTAAAGCAAATTAAGTGAAAGAAAAGGCAAATTTACATCCTGTGGCTGGCAGGCTCTTGCGTAAATCTGGGTGCCTTTATGTCGCCATCATAAAGGAGACGTGTTAAAAACACGTTAAAAAGGAATCTTTTAGATATACATCACATCAGATATCAACGTGTTTTGCAACTTTATCCGTCAAAATATCTGGTGACGTCATCTTCCTCAAAAAGTGAGACTAATCTATGCGTGGCATCTTCTCCTACCTCTGAAAGAAATGAGGTGGCTTCACAGCTTTGTTGCACGAAAAGCTTATTCTTCAACTTTCTCTTGGTTTTTGCCAAGTATCTTTTGAGTGGATGTACCACCTTCTTCAGCTTTGACTTCAGAGGTTTTTTATTTGGAAGGTTTAGCCTCACGTTAAATTGTATGGCATTCATTGCTTTGTAGTAGAGGAGGGTCCACCATCTTCCGCCATTATCTTCTTCATCTGCTCGAGCATCGTGTCTATTGACTTGACATATGCTTCCATCTTTGAGTATCCTAGTATTTCAGCCTGGGCAAATTGTTGGGCTGGATCGCTCTGGACAATCTGCTGGACCGGTTCTTGGGTTTTCCGGTTTTTCTGCTCGAAGGCCTTATGAATTTGGGCCTCATTCATCTGGAGGAGATCTTTTGCCTTGAGAAGACATGTCATCATATCAAAGTTTTCTCGTTCAAGCTTTTGGTTTTTGATTCTCAAGGAATTAACTTCTTCTACCAGCCTTGAGCACTGGGCTCTGCTAGTATCTAGACCTTTAACCAGGTCTTGCATCTCCATCTTTGTGACGGAACATTCATCACAAGCAACGAGTGCTCCCTTGAAATCTTTCTGATCTGCTCTTTCAATCTTTGGATCTTTGTAAAAGTTAACTCCAACTATCCTTCGGGCACAGTCGAACGCTTGTCCCAAATCTACAAATCTACAAATCCTTGGTACAAAGGATTTTTGAAATCTTTAATACACATTGCCACATCAGACCATGATGTATAAACACCAGGCATTTTCCCTTTCATCACCACATAGTAGCGATATCTTGTCTGGGATTTTGATTGTGACATGTTCATCTGGTAACACAAACTGTTCATTGCCGTGGCAAAATAATCTCTTTTGTTTTTATCTGCAGGAGTCTGGACCACTTGATGGTGTGATATCCAGAGGTTATCTAGAACAACTTTATCTTCTGGTCCAACTTCAAGTAGGTTCTTGAATTGGAATCTTGGGTCAATGGTGAACAAATAGTTCTAACCGAATTGACATCTTTTCGGGACGTGTTTCTCCTTCAAATTTGGAGAACTGATCTTGATAATTTTTTATCTTTAGTGGTCTGTCCCACTGTATTTTTGATTGCTTCATTGAGCATCTTATCTTTCGCCTTGGATGACGAATCTTTTTCTTTAGCTGGATCAGTCATCTAGATCATGATCAGAACAAAGATCAGAATCATGTAAAAAGATCTGTTCATCTATTGCAATATTCTGAGAACATGTTATTCTGGACAAATAATTTGCAATAAAATTATCAAATCCTTTGACATGCTCAAACTTAATATTGAAACCTTTATTAACTACTATGTCTCGAAACACGAGCCATCTTCTCTGAGAAATCTTATTTTCATTTAAATTTTTGTAAAATTTAACTATGGCTTCACAGTCAATGCGAATCATGAACTTCTTATTTTGCAGAAAGAACTCGAATGCTTCAAGTCCTTTTATAACTGATTCAACTTCAAAATCTATAGCAGCAAGGGTCTTATTTTTATGTATCCCTGATGCATATCTACATAATACATCAGTATTCTTAGTAGAATACTCATTGGGTCTAATCTTAAGGATTGCTCCCCATCCTTCCTGAGAACCGTCAGTTTCAACAACATGAAACCAATATTCTTTAGGATATCTCATAGGCTGTACCTTTGAGATAAGTTCCTTAATCTTTTTCACTAAGGCAATATCTTGCTGATTGAATCTTCTTTCTCCTTTTTGTGATGTTTTCGCATAAAGAGGTCCAAGCATCTTTCCTAAATCCTTAATGAAGTCTCTAGCTTGGTTAACTAGTCCAATAAAGGATTTTATCTGGGTAACTCCTTCAAGTTTATCTGGAAATTCTAAGGCTTTCCTGGCAAGGTGGTCTTGTAATGACACAAGTTCTTTGCCTAAATTCAAGCCTAAGAATTTGATTTATCTTTTCCTATTTCCATTTTCTTTTTGGAAATAACTAGACCATGATCATGAAATAGCCTAAACACTATCAACAGATGTTGAAAATGGTCCTTTTCATTCTGGGAGTACAACCGAATATCATCTATATAGACAACTACAAATTTTTTGTAGGGTAAGAAAATTTGATCCATGCTTCTTTGAAACACAGAAGGGGCGTTTTTTTAACCCGAATGGCATAACTATCCACTCATAATGCCCTCTGCTTGTGACAAAGGCAGTCCAAGGAATGGAATCTTTGTGAACCATAATCTGATGAAAACCTGATTTTAAATCAAATTTACTAAAAATATTAGCTTTATCAATGTGAGCTATCAAGAAATCTCTTCTAGGGATATTATAAGCATCATCGACTGTATTATCATTAAGACGCTTATAATTTATCACCATCACCATTCTGCTTTTACCTATTTTCTTCTCTGATTCCTTATTAACAATAAAAGTAGTAGATCTATGAGGACTATCAGAATTTCTGATTAATCCAAGCTTTAAGAGTTCGTTTATATGTAAATCGAACTCTTCATCATCTTTAGTGTTATACATAGGAGTTCCTGTGACAATCCTAAGATCTGGGTTTTTTTTATCTCAAGCTTAATATAAGGCTTATCTTTTTCCCAATGTTCTAAGGAATTTATATCTTGTATAAACTTAGCCTTTTCAAGCTTTTCTACTATTTGTTTTATCTGGTTGTCAGTTGAAATGTTTAATCTTCTAAAATCTATGTAATCTGAATCAAGCTGATAGCAAGATTCAATTTCTCCATCATAATCTATATTTGCAATTTTACAGGATCCAGAGATCTTGCAGTTGTAGTGATTATCCTTCACCACGTTTCTGCGCGGATTCTGATGGGAAGGTAGAGTGGGTATGATTACACTCTGTCTAATGAGCTGAACACAATGTTTGTTAATGGTTAATGCACCATCCATTGCTAAAATAAAATTGAGGCCAATGAGTAGATCCCATGGCGAATCTCTAACAAGAACTGTTCCTAATTGTAACCATTGGCTTTGGCCACAATTTGTCTGAAAGCTAATGAGAGGGTTTTTCAGCTTTTTAGTTACTGAATATCCTATATTATCTATTCCTCTTGAAACTATGGGCGGTATTTCAACTAGGTCTGATGGATCAGTAAACCATTTGGTATTAATGGTAGAAACTGAACATCCAATATCTATGATTCCTTTGAGGTTGTATACCTTGTTTCTAACCTTTAATTGGCAGGCAACCTCAAGTTCTTTTAAATATGGTTTTAGCTGACATAACTGAACTTCCAACTTCCAGGTTTGAAGTGGAAGGGATATCTACATTTGTTGATCCGAATCCTCCTCTTCTCTATATATTTGGGCCAGGTTCATAATTTGGAAGAATAATGAACTGGACAATCTTTTCTCCTACAGTAATAGGTTTATCTAATTCTGAATGATTAAAGAAGAATATCTTTATTGGATCATCAAAGTCTGCATCAATAATGCCTCCAATAATAGTGATTCCTTGACTAGCAAAGGAAGATCTTTCTTTAATCATCATTCTAAATTTTGGGTTTATCTGGAATGTTAGATAGGTATCTACTTGTGTCATTGATCTAACAGCTAAGATATGGTCAACAGGGCTAAAGATGTCATATCCTAGACTGTGCTTCGTGGATTTTCGGGGAAGCATAGCAACTTTTGAAAACCATTTAACATCTGGATTTAAATTAATATCCTCAGTTTTGGCATTAAGGATATCAATCTGATCTTGTAATAATTCAATCTTGGTGGAATCTCGCTTAGTTTCTAATTCTATAATTCTAACATTTCTCTCTCTCTGTTCTACAAGGATTACAGAATTATCTAAACACTTATTGCATCTTTCTTCTAAGCAAGTTCTACATTGACATCTAACATCTAAGCCAGGGTATAATTTGCATAATGAGCATCTAATATGGAAACTTCCTGCTCTATGTTTCCATGTATGGTTATCTTTTTCACAACTTGATTTCATCATAGTAATGTTTACTAATTGATGAAACAAATCTGGCATACCTTCTTCACAAGAATTTTCTATATCTTCACATGGTATATCTATTGAGACAATACTATATACTTGACTCATTATCGACATTTCTTTATCTACAACAATTAAGCATTCATTGGTATTTTCTACCACTACAGCTCTTTTGCTAGTACTATTTACTAATTTGGGACAATCTTTAACTAAATGGTCTAAGGACTCACAGTTATAACAAGCTAATATGTTCTTATAGCTCCTCTGTGGATTATATCTTCTTGCATGTCTATCTGGATTTAAGAAAGGCTTCTTTCTTTTAGATCTTCTCATATACCAATCTTTCTTAGGTTTATAAACTCTAGGGTTCCATGTTTCACCGAAGTGTTTTTCTTCTTCATATTCATTATCATAATTTTTTCTTCTTCCAGTAAACCTTTTGTGTTGTCTCCTGGATCTTCGTCTATCTATATCCCATTCTCCATATACATGGGAGGTAAAAACATCTTTACAAAATCCATAGTTATCTCGCTGGAACTGCTGTTGGATTTGTATGAAAGTACATTCTTCCATAAGCTTATTCATGATATGTGTTATCCTTATTGACACATTATCAACGAGAGTGTCATTAGGCACTGGCTCCCAAGAATCTTTAATCTTTTGACCTAAGGGTCCTGGTAACTTTTGGAATAACTTGTTCATGATGGCTTGACTGAAAATATTACCACTTTGACTGGCATAATAGTAATATTCTCTCAAGAATCTCTTTATGTATCTATAGTTATAGAGGCTTAACTGTTCAAGGCTTGCTAAAGCTCTAAGTTGTAGCTTAGTTTGCATACTATTTGGACCTTGTCCAGTACACATCATATGCACAAAACTTGTAAAATTATAGGGATTTGTTCCCAAATCTAACATAGCCTTAAAATTTTGGGGGTATTCAACCTTGAATCTTTCCCAATTGGCTTTAACTATTTCTCCAAGAAATGTTTCAAGGTATCTGTACATATCATCTACGATCCATATCCTTTGTTCTTTGAAAAACTCATTGATTACTCCTTGTTTTCAAACTTCAAGGATAGTGTCCCACATCTGAGGATCATGGAATCCTAAATTTAAGAGTCTGCCATTCTGTGTAGCAACTCCTAGCTGTACAGGGTGTTCAATAGGCATTGGTTTTCCTCTAGGTCTAATCCTAGCTCCTGCTTCCATGCCTTCTAGCTAATAATCTACTTGTTCAACTTTTAGACGAGGTCTATCTCCCCATCTCATATCTGAATTAGCTGGACCATAAGGCTGATTAGGGTCAAAAGGTTTTCCTTGTGTGTTCATCCTTACGGTCTCAAAATTTATTTCTGAAGGGAAATCATCAAAATCAGGTTGGTTCATCCTGATTCTGGCTAATTCTACCAAAGTTATCTGATCTTCGGTATCATCTATAGATCCTGATTTATCACTATAGGATCATTCTTCTACTGTTTCCGCAGAATCCTTAAGGAATCTATCTAATCTTTCTGAGTCTTTAGGAGATACTTTACATCTTTCTACTGTTGTCTTCTTTTTCTCAGGTATCAATTCTTCAAAACTAATTCCGTATTTGGAATATAAAAGCTTTTCAGTATCTTTTATCATTTTGGTATCTTGCCTTAATAAGGCTCTTTCTCTTATTTGTCTGAGTCTAACCTCTGATATCATCAGACTCTATGGTCAAGTTCTTTTCTAATGTTAGACTCAGCATCATCTTCAACTTGGTTCATATTATTATCTATTGTATAGTTATGCAACTAGTACTTTAGTTCCCAAACCTTTTCTAGTTAAACCTTTTACTCCTATAATAATTATGCCTAGGTGTAAAATATTCATCTTCTTAGATCTTGCCAAATCTTGTACTGCTTTGTCAGAAAGCAAGTTGATAACTCCAACTTGTCTTCCTACAACTTCAAGGGACTATTCATGATAAGCTTGAATCAAGCTTGTATCACGAATAAATCTATTATGGGCATATAACTCTTGTGGACGTAATAAATCTAACCTCCTATTTCTAAAACTATCTATATTTTGGTCTACATCTATTACTTCTTCTAAGGACACGTTATGGTCATTAGGAGATCTAATCACTCTTTGGAGAATATTTCCAACAAAGGATCTTCTCCCAGAGGATTCATAACCCCTATTTCTAGAAGTTGATCTCTCGAGTGTATCTGAGCTTCCAGTAAATGGTCTGGTGAGACTCATTTCTTAAATCCTATCTTATAAACTTTTGGAGGTCGGTAATCTATGAAATCTCCTTTTAATGTTGTTTTTTCTCCGTCTACCTTTAGGTTTCTAAGAGAAGCATTAAGGGAGTCTAACTGACTGCTCAAGTCTGTAGGCAACTGGCTATTTCTGCTAGAATCTATAGTGGGGATCTTTGAGTTTTTCTCTGAAATTATCTTTAATAATTCTAAGATAATATTATTTTGGACAATAATTATCCTGTCTGGTATTCCAGCTGCAGTATATTTAGTAATTCCCACATTATCTGCAGTAAGTTGGCTAGTATAATCTTGCAATCTTTCAATTGCAGTGGTATAATCTCTATTTGGCACAGGAGTTTCTCCACTCATAATCCAAACAATCTCTTGGTTAAAGCTTCAAGCTGATCTGTTGGAATATGCTCTTTGAGCATGAGTGAATGTGAATGAAAATCATTCATATGGAGAGTTTGTGGAAATATGTGCATAGAATACCAATGGACTATTTGGTGATTCATTGCACTAAGAGAGGTCATGAATGAAGGGTTATGGGAATACCTATGGACTATTGGGTGTTTCATCTCCCAAGGAGAATTCATGAATGGAGGTTATGGGACCTTCTATTTCCTAACAACAAACTTCTCATTTCCCTAAGATATTTATGGAGGGTTTTGGGGACTCTTGATTTCCAAAGCTTTTCATTTCCATAACTTAATTCATTAAGTTTGCGGAATAATGACTATGGCTTTTCATCTTTCAAGCTAGTTAAAGAGACATAGAATTCCTCTATAAATAAGGATCCCCCCTTGGTGAAGATGGTGGTTGTGTTGTGTTTTCTTTTATGATTTAAGAAAAATGCTAAGTGTGTTTTAAGGGTCTTCTTAAAAACGATTTGTGAGTGTTGTCAATGATTTGAGTTTGGCTTCGAGTTTGGTTTCGTGTTTGAATCGTGTGGTGATAGAAGGAAGGCACTTGTCAAGTTCGTTGTTGCGATATACTTTGTGCTAAGTACATCGTTGTTTGTCGTTGTATCCTGGGAGACAAACATCCGTTGAATCCTCAAGCACACTGTGGAGGGGACGAATCTGTTTTAAGGAAAGCATCTGACGCGCCTCGACGGTTTTCCTTTACTCTTCTTTTTCGATTCAAGTACTATCATTCCAGATATTCTCTTAATTCTTTGATTCCCCTTATTATATTATCAATTTTTGGCTAACAATTGTTTCTAATTCTATTTTAGAATCAATAATTCTAATTTTCTGCTTAAAGTCTTCTGATTCATTTTCTCTCTAAAGACTTATCTTTTTTGCTTCATTTTCTAAACTTTCTAGGTTAGCCAAAGTTTGCTTTTCTATATCTGTAGGCTCCTTAATCTTCAACTGGGCAATTAATTCCTTAATTTCTTCTTTCGAAGGTAATTTGGAATAGTCAACCCTTGGTATCTTATTCTTATAATCTTCAATCTTCTGATTAATGTAATCTAAATTTCTCATAATCAAGGAATTATCATCTTTTGAGCTTAATTTGTGCTCAATATCTTTTAAAACTAAGTTCTTTTCACCTATACTACTGGTTAAAATTCTAAGAATCTTTTCAACTTTTTCCCAATCCTTCTTCAAGTTTTTCGAAAGAATTATCAGAAGATCAGTCAAACAGTTAATCTGATCAGGCATATCTTCATGCTTATTGTTATGCAATTTATGTCGAAAATGCATAGAACAAAAGTAACATGTAATCTTATATCTACCCAAAGAAGTGATTTTCACACCCGTTGGATCAATTATCTCAAGACCAAGATATTCTAATTTCTTTAGATTAGTCATCAAAGATATCAGAATGTCTTTGGTAAAACCTTGCCATATGGGCATCTGGAATAGGTAAACTATAAGTAAAGTTTTCAGCATACCTATTTATAATATTCTCAAAATATGAATAAATATCTCCATAAAAAGATATAGCTTTCTCATAAATAATATCTTTTATATGCATAGGTAAAACATGCAGATCTGAAGAACTGTCATAAACAATATATCTACAATATTGGTTATAAATCTCACGCAAACAATCTGGTTTTGGCAGATGCTTATACACATCCAATCTATCTATCATATGAAAGAAACATGAATAAATCTGAAACATCTTAATCTAAATAATCATAAACTTTTGCAGTATGATCATTATTATAATCAATACTGATATCTTCACTGTCATCTTCATAATGGTATGGATCTCATCCATCATATAGCTTCGAAGCAAGTTTAAAACTATTCTTAAAAACAATAAACTTGACATATTGAAATCTAAGGGCCTGTTTCATTTACCAAGTATGAAAAAAAAATACTACACATTCTCTTTAAGGAAAGGTACTGCTCTGATACCATATAGGGGGGGTTGCTGGATTTTAGGGATCGCTGGTACGATCCATCCTCTCTCTTTTTTCTTTTTTTTTTTTTTTTTTGTTTCAAAGAGTATGCCTGAATTCTATATACACTAGCAAGTTTATACACGTGCAAATGCACATGACCATTTATGAAGGATTAAGAGAGTGAGATCTCTACCAACGGGGGTTGGTCCAAGTGTTAAGCAGCTTGGTCCGCTTAAGCAAGGTGACAAACACAATAAAAGAAGCGATAATTTTCTAGGGAGAATGGAATGCATCCCGGTTAAAGGAAAGATAAAGCCTTGCCTTCTACGGTCTCTAAATCGATTTCCAACTGAATATTGGGAAAATCATTTTCAAATTCAATATCCTAGTTGAGACCTGGGGATAATAACTTGAAATGTTATTATTTCTCTCCAAAAATTTAACAAAGAGAGTCGAATACTCATAATAAAAGTGAGGAAGGATTAATTAAGCACAAATACTAGATTTTTATATCCAATATTGCAATTGGTTGACTGCCCCTGTCCTTTGGTGCCAAGTAGCTAGATTACATGGGTCTTTTACAGTTGCAGTCATTATGTCCTCAACATGTCATGGTGGTTTTTGATGAACTTGAGCTAGTGCAACTGGAACACTCTAGCTAGAAATTGGGTTCTGGAGAATGGATTAATGTTGTCGTCCAGAGTAATTGCAATAAGGATTAATATGATTTTTTTATTGAACAATTTAACTATTTATGCTTTAGAAAGTTTCAATTTCAAAATGCTTACATGCCCAGCAGCAGAGATGGACGGTTCAAAGGTGTTGTATTTTGAATAAGTGAGTGTAAATAGCCTTTCAAATATGGTGTCAATATATGATTCAAATTTGAAGGTGTCATCAAATTGAAAATAGAAAACTTGTCTTATAACTCTAACAGTTAGAGAGCTGCTAGAGCTCTACTCAAAACATACTTAAGTTTAGGAGAATTCAATTCAACAAATCATAATTCTTGGTTCAGTTCTAAAAGAAGGTTTAAATAATAAGCAAGTCAAAAACATCTAGGCATAGAAAACAACAAAGCAAGCTTATCTAATTCAGTTAAAAAAATATTCAAAACATTCCAACACTTTAGCTGTGTCCACCCTTCTTCCAAGCCTCCAAAACCACATCAATCTGATTAGCCTAGTGCATAACTCCCTCCTCACATGCTATCTTCCTCTCTCCCCTGACTAACATTTTCTTTCCCTATTAGACAGTTTGGTACCTGCAAATATAAGATAATGATTAATAAAATTATACCAATCCAGTTTGGGAAATGCCTCTGCTAAAACACAACTCCTATATACTCATTGGCATAGTCATTTGAAAGCTTTTTTGAACATTGGTACCACTTGATTCCTCACACACGAGATATAACTAGAAGTAATGACAATATAGAATCTAATTTAATAGGTCTTATCTCTCTTAAAAAGTTTTGACACATGAAGGCAGACATGTTTAAAATCATTTAAAGAGAGCTGATTAATTTTCCAATGCAAAAGACCACCAAACCAAAAGTAGACAGCTCTTTATTCACAACTCTACACAAAAGCATTTTAAATTTCAGGAGAAACTGAATTTCCAAACAAAATTCAACAAAGCTCTAAACTCACATGATATTGTCTCATAATTGGCAAGACAAAATGTTGTCTTTGTTATAAAATAAAGAGAAAATATAGAATACAAAGAAGAAAGACAAGATAAGTTCAATCAGAACTAGTCCATTTAGTTGAGTGCATTATATATTTATAGTAGAAGGAACATCTACTTTGATATGGGAATATCATAGTCTACAAAGCAATACAATATATGATTCTTACACACAATAAGATATTCTTGGTATGGAAAGATAGATTGCCACCCAAGACGGAAGGTACATAGAATGGAAATATTGACTGCCAACATTGTGTGTTGAAATCACTGTAATCTTCGATTAAGATGGGAATGTGAATCACTATGCTGAGGTGGTTGAGATCTTCAATTGGAAGTATTGTCTATTGGGGTAATGAACATCCACAATCAATATTATTTATAACACTCCCCCTTGGATGTCCATCAATAGATAATGTACCTCGTTAAAACCTTACTAAGAAAAACCCTGTGGGAAAAAATCTTAATGAAGAAAAAAGAGTATACATATCTAAGTAATACGTATTGGTAGCTGCCTCATTAAAAACCTTACCAGGAAAACCCAGTGGGCCAAAACCTTGGTTAAGGGAAAAAGAGTGCAGCACGTATTTTATTCCCCCTAATGATAACATCATTGAGTATCTTTGAATACGCATATTCCAATATCATGTACCAGCTTCTCAAACTTTGAAATAAGTAATGCCTCAGTAAATAAGTCTGTCAAATTATCAATTGCACGAATTCAATGAACATCGATTTCACCATTTTGTTGAAGATCATGAGTGTAACATCTAGCCCAAACCTAGCCCGGACACTCTATTTATTTTGGGATAAAGAAAGACTGGTTCAATGTTAGACCTTAAAAGTTGGACTTTAATTTCAATATTATTGTCTTTGAAAACCTTAGGAAGCCATGTCAGACCTTTCTCTTAGGGTAGATCTGTAATGTCTAGCCTTATCCTAACCTTGACCCGGCCCGGGACCTGTTATGTTTATAGGTCCGAAGACCCAAAGTGGGGGAAAATATACTTGTGGACCCTTTTGGTTGATGATTTGGTGTCGGAACCCAAGCCCGTGGACATTGACGATGATGCCCCTCACTTGAGAGCATTGTCAGTGTTAGTTTTGAATCTGCGCACCGAAGAGGGGTGAATTAGTTGAAATACCAAATGAACTCCTCTGCTTAATACAAATATATTTCCCGAAACTAGACTTCTTGATGGACTTGTAGGAGAAAACCCCACTCAATTTGACCCCATATAGCCCCCCAAATCCCTGTCCAAAGTTGCTGAACTGTGTCTAGCAAATCCTGCTTGCGCATCAAAGAAGGTGAGCTTAGTTGGTAGACCTAATGACCTCACATGCTTGATCCAAAGGTATTTCTGGAAACTAGACTTCTTTATTGACTTTTAGGAGAAAACCTCACTCAATTTGACCTTGTATAGCCCTCCGAATCCCTGTTCGAAGTTGCTGAACTATTTCTGGATTTTCTGTTGAAACCTGTTACCTGTTTTGGTCGATGCCATCAACCAAGGACCATCGACCAAAGTTGCCCAGAATCGAGAAAAAGATGTTTTTTGGATATTCCTTCATCTATTTAAGTGAAACCTCGAACCTAGAACGACATTTTACTCATTTCAACACCTGAGAACGTGGGAAGGCTCCTCTTAGGCTCCTCCTTGGCTTGGGTGATGATCTTCTACAAAAATCATTGTCTCTCTTCTCTAATCTCTTCTCCAAGGTATTTAACTCTCACTCTCTCTCTAATCTACTTCTACCTCATCTTGTTCTTGCTTCTGAGTTCGTGAAGAAGGTGCTGCAACCTTGCAACTACCTCTTCTACAAGCTCTTTTGCTTTGATTAAACCTCTCTTCACCCTTTCCATGCTATGATTCTCATACATGATGTTCTTGCTTTCTTATTTTGATTTTTCTCTTCTTTACAACATGAATTCACCTCTTAATCTGATTTTCTCTTTCAATTAGGTATGATTATATGTTAGTATGTATCTCTAATCTACTGCCCATCATTCCCTTAATTGAATTCCTAAGTTCTTTTGCAATTGCAATCAATTTCATTAATGAACATGATTCTTGCAAGTTTGAACCTAAGGCTTCAAATTGGGGGTTTTCAATTTGACCATTGGATCATGTTGATTCTTGCTACATAGTCTCCTGCTACTGTTCCTAACCTATTCCCCAACTTATTCTCTAGCTTCCCTTTCAATTTCATCAATTTCTCATGAATGCTAGGATTCTTGTCTTTAGAACATATGACCTCAATTTGGGGGTTTTCATTTGGACCATTGGATTGTGATAATACTTGTTAGGTAGTGTTCTTACATTGTTATTAATCATCCCTCCAAGTTTCGGATCGATCCGGACCCCGAAAAACCCATTTCGAACCAAAATCCCCAAAATCCACTATTCTGTCCCGAAGACAATTTTGGTCGATCCTTTTGGTCGATACCATCGACCAAGACCATCGACCAAAGTTGTTGCTGACAGCAACCTTGGCCAGTTTTGATCCAATTGACATCCAATCTTCCCGATTCCTTCTCTAACTTATTATTGATGTTTGTTTAGGGCCTTAACAATTATTTTGGACTATTTCTTGGTACTCTCAATTCATCATCAATTCATCCCAAGGTAAGGATGGTTATCTCCATAAACATATAGATCATCAACTTATGATTCATGTTCTTATTTATGAATAGAATCTCTTGATTTCTTTTAATCTTTATAAGACTGTTATATATGTGTTAGAACGGTAGTATTGAAATCTTTATACTCTTGTCATGTTACATTACTATTCTTGTTTACTTATGTTTATGATGATTCATTTCAATATCATGATTTAACTTGTATTATGAAGATGTATTGGATGCATGAGAAGTGATGAACTTGAATATGTGATTGCCTACGTATAACTTGGGATTGGGGAGTATCCTATTGACGCTTCTGTCCTTGGGCACCGGAGGGAATAGTATGGGATGTTCTCCGAAGGTGCCTATCGACTTTTTCCCGGGTTATTGGATGACATATATAGGACTGTCTAGTTGGTTGGCTAGGTTTATCCTCGTCGTGTCAGACCCGAATCGGAAGGGCATTGAGACCGAACAACCCGTGGTAGTGTATGGTTGGATGGGCGCTCTAGGCCGGTAACCAATCCCGTAGGAGACATAAACCATGCTACGGATACCTGAAAGGGGCCATTTATTGGTAGAGTTGCATATGGAAAGACTTGGGCTCACGGGCGCTCAAGACCGGTAACCAACCCGTGAGAGGACGTGAGAGCTTCCCGTTTACTATATGTGGATGACCAATAAGGTCGATGAGTCCGAAATCCGGGATTTCGCTGACTCTAGTGTGAAGGATACCAGAAAGGATCGCCGGGGGCGAGGAATGGACGTATCTGAATCTGACTTGATCGACTGAGTAGATGACTTGCGTTGGGCTAGGCTTTACTGTGACATGCGCCAGTGCTTGACCAAATGGTGATGTGAGAGAGCAGTGACCGATTCCCCTTACTACGGTTTTTTTTGATGACTTTACCGATCTTCCCCGGGCATTCCCAAGATATGGAATGGGAGAGTGACAGACGACCCAAAGAAGTATGGTGCTATGACTTAAAGCATGTCTACCTTAGAGACCAGCATTCATAGAGTTAGAACCATACTTGCATCATGTGTTCCATTTCATATTGCATCATGTTATGGTTTGTATCATATGGTTTATATGTTATGGAATGACTACCTTACTAAGTTCTTTCGAACTCACTCCTTTTTGCAACATATTTTGTTAGACTTTTCTACAGGTACTACCACTGTTGACTATGGCAGTCAACCCTCTAGAGGCCGAGTTGAAGACTTGTATCATACTGGTGGCAATGAACCAGTTGATAAAGACGAGTAGACCGAGATCGGGACTTGTTTGGAGTAGTTCAGTTTTATATTTGTGTGTTAGGGATGGGATGTCCCTCATTCCCTTTTTAACCTTTTTTATTTGAATTGTCGGGACTATAGCTTAATTGTTTCACTTGTTATTTGGTGAACCGGTTGTAATCTTTAATTTTAGTCGAACCATCTTCCGCAATTTTTATAGGATGGGTTTTCCCCTCCTTTTCACACTTTGACTATTTGTATCATTTCCGCACTCTGATATTATTTGTGAAACCTTCTGAGATCTTTTCTAGACTTTTATTATTAAATTATTTGAATACAAGGAATTGTTCTTGCTTTTGATTATATTATTGTGCTAAGTGACTATGATCGTTCCTAAACTTGATCGGCGGGACTGTAATTCACTCCCCGGGTAATCCAGATAGGGTATCCCCTTGGTGGATTTAGGGCGAAATGTGACAATGAGTGAAGAAGAATTTCGGTGAAATATGTATCATTCTATCTCCTTTGATGTATCATCCCTTCAATTGAGCTATGCATGCAGCATAATCTTCATATAATATTGTTCAAACCCCTTTTTTCTAGTAGAAGACTGCATGCTTCCTGAATGTGTTGTATCATTGATCTAAACCAAATATAAAATAGCTAACATTCACTTGTGAATAAATAGTTTGAGATTTAGTTGTATATAGATCAGATAAAAATCTTGCATCTGCATAACAAGTAAGTTGATGTCCACATTCATAAAATAATAGCATGTCAATAATTTCTCAAATATACTGAAATATATGATTTATAACATTTCAGTGTCTTCGTATTGGAGAAGAGATAAATCGTGCAAATACACTTATAGACAATGCTACATCCGATTGTGTATTATTAGCAAGATACATTAACGCCCCAATTACACTTAAATATGGTACTTCAAGACCAGTAAGTTCTTCATATTTTCATGGAATTGAAATGAATATTTTATTTATGTTAAACGATCTTAGAACCATTGGGTACTCAATGAATATATCTTATCCATGTAAAAATCGCTTCAAAACCTTCTCTATAGAAGTTATTTGATGAACGAATATTTAATTCATCAAATGATCAATACTTTGTCTCTCCAAGATCTTTTATTTCAAATTCTTTCTTCAAATAGTATACTGCTTTTGAAAGCTCTTCAGGAGTTCCAGTAATATTTAAATCATCATCATATACACTTACTAAAATTAGATCCATATCCTTTAATAAAGGCACAGTAATAAATTGGATCATTTTTATACTTTTCATTTAGTAAAATATCCACTAAGAAGATTATATCATATATGCCTTGATAATCTTTGAAGCCTTATTGAACAAACTTCTTAGGAATTTTTATGTGCTTCAGGTATTTTGAATCCTTTAGGGATTTTCATATAAATTTCACACTCGAGTGAGCCAAATAAATAGGCTGTAATAATATCCAATAGACGCATGTCAAAATTTTCATATACTGCCAGATTAATAAGATATCTGAAGGTGATTGCATCCACCACAAAAGAACATGTTTCCATGTAATCAATGCCAGGCCTCTGCGAAAATTCTTGTGCCATAATCATGCTTTATATATCACAATTTCATTCTTTTTTTTTCATTTCATTTTTCGCACGAAAACTCATTTGTACCCCACTGGCTTTATACATTCAGATATTGAACTACAGGTCCAAAAACTTTAATTTTTAAAGCGAATTCAATACTGCTTGAATTGCGTCTTTACGTTGGCCAATCATTTCTTCATTTACATTCATCAACAAATTTGTGTTCAAGATCTTCGTCTTGTTGCATTATTTCAACAATAACATAATGTGCAAAAATATTGTCGACAACTTTATATTTTCGGTTCCATCTTTTTCCTGCAATGACGTAACTAATCGAGATCTCTTCATTATTTTCAGGTACCTGAACCTCTTCTGGGCTTTTATAGAAAGTTATGTTTTCAGGATCTTCATAATCAATTGTCTCTATATTATGACCATCTTGATCATTTGCTCCTTTCATTTTCTAGGATTTTATCCTTGGAACCGATTGATCTTTCACGTTTTAAACGTAGTTTAATTTCATTTGCACTGAGAGATTGTCATGCTGAGACATCAATTTTAATTGGAGCATTTACAGCTAGAATATGAGATTTAATAACTCTTAGCATGTTAACAAATCTGGCAGTTGATTCATAATATTTATTGCATTATCCTTTAAACTTCAAGTTCATAGTGCTCAGTGTAAGGATCTAATAAGATAATGATAATGCATACAATCAATCTCTTTTTCCAACTGTTTATTCTCTCCCTCTCATTTAGAAAAACTAATTCATCAAAATAATACTCAGCAAGTATTGTTTTAAATAAATCTCCTATCATTGGCTAGATATTGAATTATATAAGGAAATTCATATTCAACACATATTCCCAACTTTATTTGGGAACTCATCTTTGTGCGCTATGGTGGAGCAATTAGAACATAAGTCGTACATCCAAAAAATTTTAAGATGAGAAATATTTTGCTTTTGACCATAAGTCAATTGTAATAAGGAGAATTTATGACAACCTTTTGGCCTGATGCGTATAAATGATGTTTTGTTCTCATAAACAATGGTTTAGCTATTCATTGGAGACAGTTAATAAATAATTTTACCAAACCATTTTGGATATAAACATGAGCAACAGGTTATTCAACTGTGATCTCAGTTGTTATACAATAATCATAAAGCCTAAGATGTAAATTCACCAGCATTATCAAGACAAATTGTCTTTATCTTATAATCCATAAATTGTGCTCTTAATCTAATTATTTGAGAAAATAATTTCGCAAATACCAAATGCAAGTTCATAATGAACATACATGTAACCATTTTATAAATGCATTTACTAAAATCATATATTATCTGAATGGTCCACATGATGAATGAATGGGCCCATATATTTCACCCTCTATATGTTTCAAAAACGTAGAATGTTCAATCTCAACTTTAGCTGGTGAATATCTAATAATAGATTTTCCTTGAGAACAAGCAGAATAAGAAAATTCACTCAATTGAATGATCTTCTGTTTATTCAATAGATGACAATTGAATTTTCAATAATTTTTCGCATCATACTTGATCCGGGATGGTCCAACCGGTCATGCCAAATAATAAAACTATCAGAATCAATTTTCTTTTGATTTACCCAAGCATGTGTTTCAACCATGCGAATATTCGTGTAGTACAACTAGGAGTAAATGTCTAACACTTTTGTAGTAATACATAGTTACTCACTTTTACCATTATTTGTAATCTCAATCTGATAATCATTTTAGCAAATAGCTTTGAAACTTAACAAGTTTCTTTGAGATTTACTACAAAATAATGAATTATTCATAGCCAATTTTATCTCCCAGATAATAATAGATTAGCTCTTTCGGAGTTTCCAATCAATGTTATACTACCGATTTTTATATGAACATTGGCTTCCGTATCATCAAATAAGAGAAATATGCATATTTTTTCTCTCAGTATATTATACGTCACAGCAAATAAGAAAATATTCACATTTTACATCAAAATGAAACAAAATATATTAAAAGATATATAGAAAGTCAATAAAAAAAATTAGAGCAAATTGCACTGACACCCCCAAAATAAAGACCTTAAAGCACTGACACCCCACTTTAAGTTTAAAAAACACTGACACCCCAATTCATTAAACATACAAGTCCATTCTGTTAATGAAACTGTTAATCCATTGTTAATTTTTCTTTAATTTCAAAAATACCCTTATCAATATATGTGGAAAAAATAAAATATTCAAAAAAAACTTGTAAAATGACCAAAATATCCTCTTGTATATTAAACATAATGATTCATCCAACCCTTAGGTGGGTGAAGGGATTCTCCCTTCACCCATCTTCTACCTCTCTCTCTGCTTGTTGGTGTTAGGTCCAGTGTAGGCCATAATCACAAGGAAAGAAAAGAAGATGAAGAAACAGTTGCCACGGCACAAGAACAAGAAGAAAAAGAATCAGCATCATCATCATTTCCAATCCATGGAGATGTGTTGGAGGCCATGGTTCTCACACGCTTAACACTGCTGGATCTGGTAGCAGCTTCTCGCGTCTCCAAGGAATGGAGAAGCTCCGTCTTCACCTCCCACTGGATTTCTCCTCATCTCAAACCCTGGTTCATCATTTACGCCCTTCACCATCGCTCGTCCGACTCCCAAGACCTTCTCTACTCACTCTCCAACATTGGATTCTCCTTCTCCTTAGATCCACTCCACCTGATTTGGCACCATGTCAAATCCCCATTTCTATGACTCGAAAATCCCATCGTCGTATGCTTTGTGTCCAGCATCCTTGTAGTTGGCGGCACTTGCGATTTCGACGACCACCCACTCGCTTCAAATTACCAATTTGAACTCTCGACCTAAAGGTGACCGTCTCTGCATTTGTAATGAGAAAACACAAACTTGATTAAGATCGAACCTATATCACTAAAAACCCTAACCAGATGACAAACAAACGAAACCTAAATTGTAATCCTGATCGATCGGAACACTTTCTTTAGTCAGGAACAAAACAAAATCAATTTAAAATCAAGAAGGGATTTATTCGTAAGAGAAGTGCAGTTTTTTTAGTAGTTTTTTCCTGGTTTTTCAAACAATTTCCCCGGGTCTTGAGTTTGATTTGGGATCTACATACAGGTCTTGTTTTCGTTTTGGTGCTGATGCGGAGAGATCAAGAGGATTTTTGCCTTTGTAAAACCAAGAAGGGATTCAGAATGAAAAACAAATATAATATGTCAAATAGAAGAGAAAAATGAATCCCTAAACTGAAAATCCAAAGATTGCGGTCATTTCCTTATTAGGTTTTGGATTGCGGTGATTTCATTGTTAGGTTATGGATTGTGATGATTTCACTGTTGGATCGTATGGTAAGAGATCTAGGGTTTTGAACGGTAAGAGAAATAAGGGCGTGCTGTGGTCGCAGGCCGGGAGGGGATCTGGTCGTTGCTGGCAGTAGGCAATTTTCAATGGTGGTGAGTATTTTCAATGTGGGATGGGAAGAAAATGGGTGAAGGGGTTGAGTGAATCATTTTAAATACTTTAAATATATGTAAGGGTATTCTAGCCATTTTATATGTCTATGAATTTTTTATTTTATTTTTTTATAAATAAGAATAAGATTTCTTAGAAAATAAATTGATAAAGAAGGGTATAATAGTCTTTGCAATAATATAACTAACCATTCTAATAGAATATGACCTATGTGTTTTTTAAACGTAAAGTGGGGTGTCAGTGCTTTAAGGTCTCTATTTTGGGGTGTCAGTGCAATTTGCTCAAAAAATTATAGAGGAAAAAGATTAAATTTAAGATAAACTAACATATGATATGAGATTTGAAGAGAAAAAAATTACGAACTAATATAATATTAATTTTATTTTTATTTGAATTCTACTAACATAATTAAATCTTTAACTATTATCTTCAAAGGAGTTTGTAGCATCTAGATATGTAGTATCTGTGAGGCCATCAAAATCATCACTCTAATAGGCAAAAATTGCTCAAGTATCATGATTTTGAAAAATTCAATTTATTTCTACATTATTTTTATTTCTGTAATTAAGGCTTGACAAAACTTAATTAAATATTGTGGAGTACGACAGATACATGTCTAATGTTTTTCATACCACATTGGTAACAAATATTATCTTCACTCCTTGAATTGTTATATTGAAAATCTTTATTATTTTCTTATTTATTTCCATAATAATGATGGTAATTATTCCGTCTTTTGCCTCATCTTCTTCCATAGTCATGACCATAATTTTAATTTTGCCTTTTTTGAGGCATATTATGAATTGCTACATTCACTTCAGGGGTTTTGCAGGGAATTGAGCAAAACCAATAAGACGAGCTTCATGATTTTTCATTAATAGTCCATTATTTTACTCAGCCACAAATAGGCATGATATCATTCAGAGTATTTCTTAAAACTCCTTTTACAATATTACTATTGTAACGACAAATTTGAAACTTGAAAATTTGCTAGCATATTTTCATAAATAATATTTTCTCTTTATAATTTCAATAGAGAATTAATTTCAAAAACTACAGAATTATATTTATTTACAGTTTCAAATCTTACAATTTCATGTGTATCTGCAGAACTATATTCATTTACAGTTTCAAATCTTGCAACTTCAAGTGCATTTGTAGAAGTGTACTTATTTACAGTTTTAAATCTTGCAACTTCATGTGCATTTAACAATACTTGTGGTGCAAGCCTAACAACTACTATATACAATAAATAAAATCATTATTGGTTACTGACAAACCTCAACTGTTAAGGCAACTTAATATTTTAATTGATTCTTATATTCAATAAAATGCATACCTTTTTATCACGATGCACTTACATTATAAGATGGACAATGTAAACTCCATTGTTTACAAAAACGCGTGAGGAGGTCGATCATCTTTTCACTTTGGAATAAAAAACATAATGATATATAGTTTCTCGTCTTTTTTCTCAAAATGCAATACTTTGAGCGAAGTTGTTCACAATTACTTCGAGCGGAATCATAAGATAGACAAGGTAAACTCCATTGTTTACAAAAACACGTGAGGAGGTCGATCATCTTTTCACTTTGGAATAGAAAACATAATGATATATAGTTTCTCGTCTTTTTTCTCAAAACGCAATACTTTGAGCGAAGTCGTTCACAATTACTTCGAGCGGAATCGTGCTAATAACATGTTATAAAATAAAGAAAAAATATAGAATACAAAGAAGAAAGACATGTTGAGTTTAATCAGAACTAGTCCATTCAATTGAGTGCATTACATATTTATAGTAGAAGGAACATCTACTCTGATATGAAAATATCAGAGTCTACAAAGAAATACAATATATGATTCTTACACACAATAAGATATTCTTGATATGAAAAGATAGATTGTCACCCAAGATAGAAGGTACATAGAATGGAAATATTGACTACCAACATTGTGTGTTGAGATCATTGTAATCTTCAATTAAGATGAGAATATGAATCACTATGCTGAGGTGGTTGAGATCTTCAATTGGAAGTATTGTCTATTGGGGGTAATGGACATCTATAATAAATATTATTTATAACAGCCTTCAAACTTTAGAATTAATTTTGCATCTATAAATCTTCACCATGCTTCACAACTGTTTTAACATATCTACATGTAAATGCATGTATATGAGAAAGCATGTATATGAGAAACCAATCATGTTAAGTATCATTTTATTTCATAAATGTTGAAATCAATAATTGATGTTTATAATATAATATTGGCTATTCGTTGATTACCCAAAAAAAAAAAGAAAAAAAGAAAAGAAAGAAGCTATTTGTTACCCTTCCACCCGTAAAAAAAAAAAGGATTTATTCTATTCTTAAGAGTATTGTTTAACCTAAATAACAATAAAGTAGTTATTTTATTTATGTCATTCTAATGAAGGAAAAAACTTCTAATGTACAAAGCAATACATTTTTTTTAAGTAGACTCATTGGATCAAAGGTCAAAATCAGGGCTTGTATAAAATTTAATATGAAGTTTAATATCAAGATAAAATTTAGGGTCAGGATTATGACCAAAATCAATGTCAACACGAGGGCCAAAATCAAAGTTAAGATGAAGACCAAAGTTAGGGTTAGTATTAGGGTCAGAATGAGACAAATAGTAATTTCAGGTCTGGTCCTGATTTAGAGCCATTATATTTTAGCATTGACGTGCCAACTGCCCTCATGGCTATAATGTTGAATCTAAGCTCTATTCAAACTCAAAACGAGACAAACGGGTTAAGACTACTTGGGCCAAACTTGCAGTTATGGACTTTGTTTGGGTCCTGCGCATGTTAGATCGGAATTTCAGTCTAAATTTCAATCTCGACTTACCCATTATGCCCATGACCCAAGCAAAATGATGGAGTTAGAAATGTGTGCTCCTAAGAATGAAGCCTCCTAGTCATTCGTGGTTGACTGGTACGAACCATAGTCGACGTCCCAATCCCTTAAAGATAGAAATAGATAGATGCCCGGGTGGTGTTCAGATCCTCACTAGCCCTCCCATGTTATTTAGTTTTTTTTACTTTTTTTTATTTATATATTTATATACATGGAGATTTGTTCTTGTGCCGTACAGCATGTAACCGAACACACCGGTGACCTTCGTATGGTTTTTTTGTTTGTTTATATTGAAACCGTCATTTTCTGATTATTTATAAGCAAGGCGGAGCAGCGTTCCAATCACCATTTCCCAGTAGCGAACACCTCCTCCTCTTCCTGATTTTCTGTCTTTTGAACAGAAATTTCCACGGAAACAGATCGATGGCAGCGGTAGATAGCAACGGCAACTCAGGAAATCATTTCGAGATCTCGAAAATCAAGTTCACCAAGCTCTTCATCAATGGAGAATTCGTCGATGCCGTTTCAGGTTCTTCATCTTCTTCTCCCTCTCTATCGTTCAGTTTTGCAGGTTTTTTTAATGCTTTTCTCAGTTTCGTTTGATGTTTGTTGATTTTTCTACCGCTTTTTCTCGGTTTCTAGTCCTTTCCGATTCGTTTTCTCTGTTTATGCGTTCATTTCAGTTTTGCCGGTGTTTTTCAAATCAAATTGTAATGTTTCTGATAAATTTGTCAAAAATCACTCAAAATATATAGGATCTCGGTGGAAATCAAATCTATAACTATTTGTTCTTCGGATTCCCATCGATAAACCCAAAGCATGGCTCCAGCTGAAGAGCTCACCACTTGTTTTTTTTAGCTCCGTTTTAAAGGTTTTCCCATCTTCCTGTCCAAAGCTTTTTAAATTAATTGTTTTGCAGCAGCTACAGTAAAAGTGACTGCTCTCTTTCTGTGTGTCGCTGTGAGAGATGTAAATTCTATTTTTATTCACTTAAAAACAAGAAAGAAAGAGAGAGAGAGTAAATTATATGGGGGTTTTGAGCACGAGGTTCTCGCATTTAAGGGTCAAATGCATGGGTCTCACTTGCTGATTTGCAATAAATGCACAAGGTCTTTATCGAACTTTCAGATCTTGATTGAGATTTCGATCTCAACTATTTTAGTAAATTACTATGCTTAATTGTATAGCATTGAAGTCAGCCCCAAATGTATATGGTCTAGGGCACCGTGCCATGTTGATGTTTCCACTTCTTCCATCTTCATAGGTAAAGAGTAGTACTATTTTGACGTCCCTTCGTCATTCGATACAGATCATTACGAAAGAGATTCATTTTACGTGCATTCAAAAGTAGGATCCTTCTTGAATGTGTCGTGAAGAAATGTGAAAATAATATTATCTTCAATTTTCGAAATTAAAGGATCAAAATGATAAGATTCAACCATGAGTAAATATTCCAACTAAATAACATTTATTAGATTTTATCCTAACTTTTAAGTTGAAATATTATATGTATTTAAATCTTATAATTCATTTCCAGGAAAAAAAATAAAAAATCCCTCAGTTTAGGGAAGGTGATTAAAAAAAGGATAAATATCACTTACCTCCCCTCTTAGTTGGACAAATAACACTTACACCCCCTCTTAATTGGATAATATCATTTACCTCCGCTCTTTACCTAGCAAATATATCAAACACCTCTCCTCTATTAACTTTCTTAGTTAAATTTAACTTTTACCGTTAAATATTTTTCTAAAACTCCAAACTACCCTTAACTAAAAATATTTTTTTATTTTAAACTCTAAATTATCGTAATCACCCTAAAAATTAAATTACTTAATTACCCTCAATTAAAATAATTATTAAAAACCAAAACATCATGGTTAAAACTTAAATTATCTTTAATTATTAAAGCCCAACATATCTTCTTCTTTTTTATATTTTATTTTGTCAAACAATTAAAAAAACACGTACTACTATCAAGTAAAATTAAAAATGCAATTAAAAAAAGAAGAGGTTATGTTGATAAAATTAATCACGTACTACTATTTTGATTTTTTTTTAATTGTTTGATAATTAAAAAAAAAGGGTATGTTGGGGCTTTTAATAATTAAAGATAATTTGGATTTTACCTATGGTGTTTTGATTTTTAATAATTATTTTGATTGAGAATAATTTAGTATTTTAACTACTAGGGTAATTACGGTAATTTATGGATTAAAATAAAAAAATATTTTTAGCCAAGGATAGTTTGAGGCTTTAGAAAAATATTTAAAGGTAAAAGTTAAGTTTAACCGATAAAGTTAACAGATGAGAGGTGTTTGATATATTTGTTAGGTAAGAGGGGAGGTAAGTGATATTATCCAATTAAGAGATGGTGTAAGTGCTATTTGTCCAGCTAAGAGGGGAGGTAAATGATATTTACCCTTAAAAAAATAATAATATGCACATCTTATGCAAATTAAGGATTCCATGAATGATGTTTATTGCCAGGTTTTGTTGAAATACTCTTTAGACGGTAATTAGAGAGAGACACTACATTTAGTATGCGTTTGGTAACGTTTAAGTTCTGAGAAACTAGTTCTTATACAAAACCGTTTTTTAATGTTTCTGTGCTAAAAGACCATTCTTTGCTTGAAATTGGGCATTTGATAAATCCATTCTGAAAATATTTTTAAAACACTAATAGAATATGTTAGTGTGTTTTTTTTTTTTTTGGGTTGAATAAATAAGTTAGTGTTTGATAAACTTGTTCTAAGGTTTCAATTTGAATCAATTTTATCACTTCCGTTTATGTTCTTTGGTAAAAACATATTTTTTATGTTCTGCAAAAAGTGTTCTCAAACGCCTCTAACCCGTTCTTCCGTTCTTCCGTTCCCAAAGAATAGAAGAACGCCAGAAACGTTTTTTAAGAACGTTATCAAACGTGCCCTTTAGTTCACACGCCGCTTGGCCAGTCTCAAATTGCGAAAAGTGACACATTTCTGTTTTATTCTTGTTTACCTTTTCTCTAATTTCTTTTTTAATTTTTTAATGTGTTGCTGTTCCTGTCTTATTAGTTTGGATCCAAATGTTTGCCCAAAAAAAAAAAAAAAAAAAGTTTGGATCCAAAATATATTTTAATTTAAAATGATTAAAATAGAATTTGATAATAGTATATAAGCTAGGGCCCACCTTGCCGTGTTGCTTAGCGTTTTGGATTACTTGATAAATGATTCTCTTTCGTTTATTTGAAGTTATTTAATGGTTTTTTTTTACTTTATTTATTCTCATCTCTTGCTGCCCATGTCAGTCTTCTCCTATTCCCATGCATTAACTGGTCAAGTGAGTAAGAATGCACCCCGACAGCCGGCCGGGGCTAACCCTCCGGCCAGGCGGAAGGCGCGGGCGGGCCCCCGCAGGCACCGCGGACGCCTGAACAACGAATGAGCCGGAGGAAGATGAGCTAACTCCTTATCCTCCACGGGGGCGGGTCAAGTGAGTGAATTCAAAAAACAAAAAAAATTGGCTGAGTCATGGACTCATGGTGGAGCTGGTCTTCCTATGATAATCGGTAAATTTAATTATTGAGTTAGAATGAACACATGAATCACGAATAAAGTGTTGTATTATGTCTACAGGTAAAAAAATAAAAATTTATTAGAGATTTCCAATCAATTTTCAAATGACATTACAAAAAGCATTACCCAAAACCTTAATACGAAAATCTCAAATTTAGCAGTGACCAAGCTGTTTTTTTTATGATTAGTCTGGCTTATTAAATCACTTGGGTCATCCACTAGAAAAAGTCTTTATGTGTCTAAGTATGAAATTAGAGCACACATCACTCGAGTAAGATTATATAGAAAAATTACACATAGACTTTGTTTGTGTAAAAACCTTCAACACCGAATTTGCCCTTGATTAAGGGTCTATGTTTTTTTTTTTTTTTTTTTTTTTTTTTTGGGTATCTAAGGTTCATCCGGGCCAGCTTGCGCGCACCTTGATTACATCCTCAGGGGGATGCTTGTTGTTTGCAAGGGCCCAACCCATGACCTCTCCACTGAGAAGTATGGATTTTACCATTCTACTAACCTTGCATTGACAGTTAAGGGTCTATGTAAATTCCACAATAATGACATTAGGCCATGAAAAATTTGATAATGTATTTATGTACATGAAGTTAAGATGTCCTCTTCAATATTGATTATATTCCATTATCAACCGACACTAGCCTGTCAGACAAGTTAATATTCAACCAGACCAGACTGGTCAAACAAGTTAAACCAACTTTAAGAACACTTGACTCGTGAATCATGAACCATGAACCATGAACCATGAACCATGGAATACGTTGGAGACACCCAAAACTAGAGGCTGAAAATTAGAATGGAATTTAGGATTGAGATGGTTTTAACATCATTGATTAGGGTTGGGAATCTTTTGGTTAGACGTGTTAAACTATGGTTTGCATCCCCTCTAATCATGGGTTATTCTTTTTTAATTGGAATTAGGAAATACTTTTGAAACGGTCGATCCACGAAGTGGGGAAGTAATAACGAGGGTAGCTGAAGGAGACAAAGAAGACGTTGACTTGGCTGTTAAGGCTGCTCGAGAAGCTTTTGACCATGGAAAATGGCCTCGCATGTCTGGCGTTGTAAGTTTCTCTCTCCCTTCCTTCCTTCCAATTTTCTTTTCTTCTTTCATAATTTTGATGTATCGAGATTCAAAATAGGCTTGTGTTGGGCCTGGCCCACGGTTACTGGGCCAAGCTTGCACCCAAACCCATGCCAGTTAATCTTCTATTCTTCTTTAAATTTATAATTTTTTTTTTAACATTTAATTTGATGTGTAAGAGGGAAGAAACCCTAACCCCATATTTTATTGAAACCCAAAATAATATTGGGTGGGCCTGGCCCACAGAGACTGGGCCAAACTTGCACCCTTACAAATGCTGGCCCAGTCCATGAGTTGAAATCCAAACCCATGCCTTATTAGAGTCCAAATAGGCTTGGGTGGTGGGCCTGGCCCACGATGACTGGGCCAAACTTGCACCATTGCGAATGTTGGGCCCGTTTATTAGCTTCAAACCCATACCTCATTAGGGCCCAACTAGGCTTGGGTGGGCTGGGCTCAGGTCACTGGACCAAACTTGCACTCTCTTTTTTCTTTTATCCATTGTTTACCATGTAAGTATGTAATTTCTTTTGGCCTCGATTGAGCCTTTTGGTCTGTTAAGGCCTTTGTCTTTGAGTCCAGATCCTCCACCCGTCAGGGTAGAGGGTCTACGTTCTCCTCACACCTTTTCATCACACAGTTAGGGTCCACCGGGAATTCCATTTGTGATTAAAGATGTCAATAATCAGAGGTGGGTTGCACCCCTAATGTGTGGTGGAGAAATTGTGAGAGGAGGAAGCATAGACCTCTACACTAACAAGTAGTATTAGCACTTAGAGGTAGGTCACACTCCTAATGTGTAGTGGAAAAATTGTGAGAAAATGGAGCATAGACCTGTACACTGACAAGTAGAATTCCAGACTCTCTTTTATCAATGGATGGCACAAGGCACATAGAGGGACAAGATGATAAGAATTGTGCCACTTAGGCTTTTCTCTGTTATCACTTGATGTACATTCTTCAATTGTGATAGTATATCTAACTCTTGTGTCTTGGTGAATTTGCAGGAGAGGGGAAAGCTAATGATGAAATTTGCTGACTTAATAGATCAAAATGTAGAAGAATTGGCAGCATTGGATGCTAGAGATGGTGGGAAATTGTTTGGTATTGGAAAAGTGTTGGACATCCCTACTGCTGCTGACACTTATCGTTATTTCGCTGGTGCTGCTGACAAGATCCATGGGGAGACATTGAAGATGTCAAGGGAGCTTCAAGGCTACACCTTGCGTGAGCCCATTGGTGTTGTTGGTCATATTATTCCTTGGAACTTCCCTTCTGTAATGTTTGCCATGAAGACTGCCCCTGCCTTGGCTGCTGGCTGTACCGTGATTGTTAAGCCTGCTGAGCAGACTCCACTCTCTGCTCTCTTCTTTGCACATCTTTCTAAGCTGGTAAACCACAAACTTTACTTTCCCATCTAATCTGTGAGACAATCTGAGACTAAAAGATTTGATTTAAAAGATTCAATCAGTCCCAGAGTTTTTTTGCATGTTAGTTTAGTACCTAACATTTGATATTTCAGTCAAGATGTCACAACATGGGTTTAAGTGACAGAATACCATCTAGAGTAAGTCGAACAACTTCAAGAAATGACCTAGATCATCAATCCAGCCTTGTATGCAACAGGCTAAAATGCTTGATTAACATGTTCCATCAGTTCAGTTTTTGGTGTATCAGTGAAGCAGTTATAAAAGGCACTGTGCTCACACAAATTTAATCTTATGCTACTGCGTTCACTAGATTTTCTTAATCACTTCTTCTTTCATGGATCAGGCTGGAATACCTGATGGAGTGGTAAATGTTGTTACTGGGTTTGGCCGTACAGCTGGTGCTGCCATTAGCTCTCACATGGATGTTGACAAAGTAACATCTCTTTTCACTTTATAAACTGTAGATATAGAAAAGCTAGTTCTTTTGGGTCCAAAAATAGGAGATACATTTGGTTGATATCCAAGTGTTTGTTCTGGTGATTGATTCTATTCAGGTCAGTTTTACGGGATCCACAGATGTTGGACGATTAGTTATGCAATCTGCAGCAAAAAGCAATTTGAAATCTATAACACTTGAATTGGGTGGGAAGTCCCCACTTATAATTTTCGATGATGCTGATGTAGAGACAGCTACTGATCTTGCTCTCATGGGTATCTTATTTAACAAGGTAAACTTTTCTTTGCTAAATTCTAGTTAATTCTCTCAGCTAGTAAACCTAGTTCAGTAATCTAATCTCAAAGATTGGATCAATGTTCAGGGAGAAATCTGCGTAGCAGGTTCTCGAGTCTTTGTCCAAGAAGGGATTTATGATGAATTTGTTAAAAAGGTAGCAGAGAAGGCAAAAACATGGGTGGTTGGTGACCCATTTGATCCTCGTACTCAACAAGGTCCCCAGGTAAGGTTTTACCAGTTCCTAATATTTTTCATTCCACAAATCAAAGAAAAAATGTTGATGACTATCTTTGGATCAGTTAAGATAATCCATTGGGTTCAGTTCCCCTGTTTAAGCAGCTTTTTCTTTAGTTTGCAGCATGATCTAATACATTACATGAGATCTACAGGGGAACCTTAAAGAAATAAGAGACCCCAAGTATCATATTCTGAACTCTCACCTTGTGTTCTTCAGGTTGATAAGAGGCAATTCGAGAGAGTCCTTTCATACATTGAACATGGCAAGAACGAGGGAGCCACCTTGTTAACAGGGGGAAAAGCATGCGGTGACAAGGGCTATTACATTGAACCAACCATTTTCACAGATGTGAAGGTAATAAGTTTATCATGTCTCTTTATTATCATGAATTAAGGAATCCAAAGCCTATGACTAAAACTGATTTTTTGGATCATGATTGCTGACAATTCCAGGACGATATGACAATAGCAAGGGACGAGATATTTGGACCTGTGATGTCTCTCATGAAGTTCAAGTAAGTTTCTCCTTTATTTGTTTCAAATCCAAAAATTAATCACTTCAAGTTCAAGGCTAAGAAGATATCATTTCTTCTTGAAGACACTCTTGACGACTAGATGTTTAATCTCTTGAACATGTCTGAGTTCTCTTCTATTGTACAAACTGTAGGACTGTTGAGGAGGCGATTCAGAGAGGCAACAGCACCAGGTATGGCCTAGCAGCTGGAATAGTGACCAAGGACTTGAATATTGCCAACACTGTGTCAAGATCAATTCGTGCTGGAGTGATTTGGATAAATTGTTATTTCGCTTTCGATAGAGACTGTCCTTATGGTGGATATAAGATGAGTGGATTTGGTAGAGACAATGGATTGCATTCCCTTGAGCAGTATCTGCAAACCAAGTCTGTTGTAACTCCCATTTTCAATTCTCCATGGCTCTAAATCAAGACGGATTGGCCCTAATCATGTCCCTATCCCTAATCAAATTTGAATATATATAATTGATATGCATAATATAACTTTTATGAATTTTGAGTATAACCTATTGATCAATTTGAACCATCTAACATATAATAATATTGGTCTATTACAAACACATATATAGTTAAGAGGTTAACAAATGCAATTTGATGTTAATGTCTAGAGTTTAATACTTTTAATTATTCTAATTTTAAAATATGTTTTTATTAATATATAAGATGTCACACCCCACTCAACGGTATCAGACCCGCCCCGACAAACCATGGGTGTAATTCATAGCCACAAGATCCCCAGTCACACTATTAGTAGTAAATAAGACACATAAACCCATAATCAAGAGCTAATAGAGAAATTCAATATTAATTAAAGAAACAAAGTTCCAAAATCTGTGAATGAATACTGAATGAATCAAATAAGAATGTATTAGCGGAAGCAAAATTATCAAAAATGTGTCTCATCAAGTTTTCTAATTGTCTTTCAACAGTTTAGGGTATTCTATCTCAAAACTCTCAATTAAAGGAGTCATTCGTAGCCCTATCCATGCGGCAAACAACCTGGACTCTTCCCATCAATGGGTGTCGTAAGAGCATTCCATGCACTGCAGGGAAGCTTCGTGTTCATGATGACTATGTCCCAATGGCATATACAATATCTCTTCAGAGGTATCCTCCCATGCATAGGGAATTTCTCATGTTTCTGTAAAGGCATCTAAAGAAAACACAGGAAATCCACAAAGATTCAATAAGACAATAGTTCTATAGATATACCACAATCACATAGTAAGCAAGAAATTGAAAATATGAAATGCTAAATTATGAATGCATAGAAGAATTTTGCTAGGTGAGTCTCTATTTAGGCTAATATGCTTTAAGATATACCACTAGATCTCCTCTGGGCAAGTCTTGTCACTCTAATCCTTCACAAATTGGTTACTTTTGTTGGGATCCCGAGTAAGGGGTACGGTCCTCGTCATCAACCATGGCTAGGATACAGGTCCACATTCTCTCACCCCCACAACCATTGGTCTGAGTAGTTGCACATGTCGGGATTCTAAACCCAATGCAAAGTCATATGGTCACACACTACATGTAGTCTAGATACCTTTCCTCATGATTAGTGCCATTTTAGTCTAGGTTCCTTTCACACATAGGAATGTAAATCCTCACGGACTAATTACCTCTGTTGAACTTCATTCCTTAACCCTATGGTCTTACATATATTGTTGGGACGGATGTCTCTCATGTCTCCTCACTACACCTAAGTCATCTTTTGGATGTCGATGAATCCAACCTTAACAAATGCAACCCTACTCTATGTATGATAAATAGTGGGCCATTGTGTCTCCACACATGTTGATTACCTATGTTAGATGCCCACTAGACTACGTCACTGCTATCACGGATTCTCGAAAGGGTTGTAGTGTGTAAGGGTAACCTAACCATGCATCTAGACCTCTTAATCATGAAGGACAACAACTATGATAATGTTGGTGGCATTAGAGAATAGTGTCTCATACCACAACCCATGATATTCCAAGTTGGGAGCATGCCCCCCCCCCCCCCCGAATTTTTTAAAAATCTATACTAATTCGCTTATTTTTCTAATTTTTATATTAATTTCCAAAATTTTTTCAGTTTTTTCTCTTCCTACATATGAAATGTCACTCCCCCACAATATTGAGATTAAAGGTAAAATAATGGGTATAAATGTCATTTCTAATTAAAAACTAACTCTTCAATCCCTATTTATTCTCCTTTCTCTTCTCTCCCATCTTTTCTTCCTATTTATTCTCTTCTCTTTCTATAAACGTGGGTTAAAGAAAATTTTTGGAAAAAAAATCTTATTAGGTATTCAAAATGTCATTCCTAATTGGAAACTAACTCCTCAATCCCTATTTTCTCATATCTCTTCTTCCTAATTATTATCTTCCCTTTCTACAAGAGTGGATTAAGAAAATTTGGAAAAAAAATCTACTCCACAATTAGGTACTCTTTCTCAATTTATTTATTGTTTCTCTTTCTTTTTTTTGTGATTCTTTTTATTTGATTTTATATTCTATGTTTCTTTATTTCTTCTACAATTTTTGTTATTTGATTTTGTATTGAGAATAAAATGTCTATAATAAGGTAATTAATTATCATTGGTTTGTATCTCTTACCTAAAAAAAAATTGGTTTACATCTCCTACCAAAGAAAATTTTGGCTTGCATCTAACTTTTTAAGGTTGAAGTCATGTGTATATATATATTTTTGTATTATTGCTTTAATTTATCAATATTTTGTCAAAAAAAAAATCATTATCAATAATTTACCTTTTATTCAAATATGTGTGTGCCTCACAAAATATATGTGGGTCTATTCCTTAATATAATAAAATAATTTAGAAGTGGGACCCCAATAGGTCTTACAAGGCCCACACAATATTTATGGCAAAAAACATTAGTGCTTCCCCAACGGGAAGGTTGTCTGGCTTTTATTCTTCGGCCCCCTCAATATTGAATCCTGGGTCCGCCCTTGGCTGGGAGTATCAAGCCAAGTAATTTTCAATTTATAGTCACATTATTCAACAGCATTTTACAAAAGAAGTAGAAAGCAATAATCATTAATCACAACTCATAATCATCGAGTAACAAAGCAAAACAATGGCTACCACAAAATATAAAGGCACTAATAGGCTTCGAATAAATATCGAATCATCATAATAAGCAATCAGTTAAATATGCAATTGTGTCCTATCAGAAGATCCCATAAAACCCCTAGTTTAAGAAAGTTCTTTTAGAGTCTGGAACTCAAATTGAGCAAAGACAACTTCAGCACAGCCTCTGGAAACCAGCTGGTTGGCTAAGGCAGTTGGTTAAGTTGATAGACCGCTTTATTCTAGAGTAGAATTCCAAGTTCAAAATTCACACTTTTAATCACTCATCCTTGATCTGATTTTGGGTTAATTCCAATCTCAACCACGTCCTTAGAACTTTAGAGAAGCCACTTAAACTACAGATCTCAAAAGGGAATAATTTAGATCTACATCATTTTCTTCAATAAGATCTGCCATTAAATCGGATATAAAAATCCACTCTTCTGGCATGATCTACTCGAGATCAGTGATGGGGAAAAATTATATTACTCTCAACCATCACAACAGAATTAGAGTGGTTACACTTACCTTCACTTAGGATCTAAAAGTCAAAGGAAACTCAAAAGATTCTCTCCAAAAGAGGCTACCAATCACATGTTATCTGACTCTTCTCAGTCCACAACAACCTTCAGAAATAAAATAATATGAAATTAGGACGTGGAAGACTTTAAATAGGGTGCTGAGGTCAACTTAGGGTTTTCAGTGGAATCTTCCAATCAGCCGCCTTAAGCAACTGCACCTAGTATTTTTCAGTACTTGGGTGTTTGCACTCCCAGTTGGTTCCTAAGTTTGCTACAACCTTAACCAACATGTGAATGGCTCTTACCTCGGTCATGGACATCTTCCAACACGACATTTCTTACACTGAATATCCACCTACCGAAGTCATCCAGGTTCCAACGGGATCTTCTTCCGGTTTCCAATAAGACTTGTTTTTTTTTTTTTTTTTTTTGATACATAAACGGGGTTAAAAAACCCAAATCAATTTAAAGAGAGCTGGTCAAACGATCCACCTGAAGGAACTCCTCTATACCTTGAGGGGGTTCTTGAAAGAAACGCGTAGGAGACTCCAATGTTGTTGTTCTTTTCGCCATCCAATCGGCAACCATATTTGCTTCTCTATTAGTATGAGTAATGATGATATTTCCATGCAAATCTACCAACTCTCGAATTGCCACAATAATCCTTGTCATCCTTCCTTGATTTTGAGCACTTAGTTTCAAACAATCGATTGCTTGTGAAGAGTCAGACTCCACGTAAACATGTAGCATATTTCTTTCTACTGCATAGCATATGCCTACACAAATAGCATGGAGCTCAGTTTCAAGAACACTTGTCTTGGGGGTTCTATGCACAAAACCTCCCAAGTACACCCCTTCTGAGCTGCAAAAAACTCCTCCAATTTGATTGAAATCTTCTTTACCAACTGCAACATCTACATTGCATTTTAGCCATCCTTCCGTTGGTCTTTTCCACTTTGCCTTTCTTCTAACACTTCGTGATAATGATTGTGGATTATTTTCCTGGGTCCAAGCTGCCTCCACATGTGAGTAGTATTCTTTTATCATTTCAACCCCTCCCCCTGGTCGAGTGAAGTCTTCTTCATGAGTATCACGATTTCTCCAACCCCACAGTAGATATAGTGTGATGGCGAAATTGGCTGACCATCCTTTCTGTTGTTGTGATAGATTTCCACAAATGTTTAGGTAAAGCCAATCACGACGATCACAATTGAAGATCTGTCCTTGTTGATTCATTGGGATTAATCGTTTCCATATTCCACTCGCATATTGGCAATCTCTAAATACACGTAGACTAGTTTCAGCTTCATGAAGACAGAAGTTACAGAATGAGTGGTTCATGAGTCCCATTTTCCACTTCCTATCATTAGTTAGCAGCCTGTTCAAACTTAGAACCCACATGAAACAAGAGATTCTTTGCGGCACCTTTAACTTCCAAATGGCCTCCCAAGTACTGTTATCAAAAGAAATGTTCACACCAAGACTATTGGAATCTTCTAACACTTCATATGCAGATTTTATTGTAAAACATCCATTCTGTGATGGATTCCATAGCTATACATCCTTTCCTCCGCCTGTACTTGGCGGTGGGCATGCTTCAATTTTAATGCAACAGTCAGAAGGTAATATATTTTCGAATTTTTCCTTTCTCCAACCTCCATTTCCATCCACATATGATGATATTTTTTCCTTATTCATTCCGCTGGGTATATCATATCATGTTGGGTCTGTCTATTAGTTTGAAACCCATACCTCGTTAGGGCCCAACTAGGCTTGGGTGGGCTGGGCTCAGGTCAATGGTCTAAACTTGCACTCTCTTTTTTCTTTTATCCATCGTTTACCATGCAAGTATGTAATTTCCTTTAGCCTCGATTGAGCCTTTTGGTCTGTTAAGACCTTTGTCTATGAGGCCGGATCCTCCACCCGTCAGGGTAGGTCTACGCTCGCCTCACACCTTTCCATCACACAGCTAGGGCCCACCGGGAATCCTATCTGTGATTAAAGATGTCAATACTCAGAGGAGAGCTGCACCCCTAATGTGTGATGGAGAAATTGTGAGAGGAGGAAGCATAGACCTCTACACTGACAAGTAGTATTAGCACTCAAGGGTAGGTCCCACTCCTAATGTGTAGTGAAAAAATTGTGAGAAAAGGGAGCATAGACCTGTACACTGACAAGTAGAATTCCAGACTCTCTCTTTTATCCACGGATGGCACAAGGCACATAGAGGGACAATATGATAAGAATTGTGCCACTTTGGCCTTTCTCTGTTATCATTTGATGTCCATTTTTCAATTGTGATAGTATATCTAACTCTTGTGTTTTGGTGAATTTGCAGGAGAGGGGAAAGCTAATGATGAAATTTGCTGACTTAATAGATCAAAATGTAGAAGAATTGGCAGCATTGGATGCTATAGATGGTGGGAAATTGTTTGGTATTGGAAAAGTGTTGGACATCCCTACTGCTGCTGACACTTATCGTTATTTCGCTGGTGCTGCTGACAAGATCCATGGGGAGACATTGAAGATGTCAAGGGAGCTTCAAGGCTACACCTTGCGTGAGCCCATTGGTGTTGTTGGTCATATTATTCCTTGGAACTTCCCTTCTGTAATGTTTGCTATGAAGACTGCCCCTGCCTTGGCTGCTGGCTGTACCGTGATTGTTAAGCCTGCTGAGCAGACTCCTCTCTCTGCTCTCTTCTTTGCACATCTTTCTAAGCTGGTAAACCACAAACTTCACTTCCCCCTCTAATCTGTGAGACAATCTGAGACTAAAAGATTTGATTTAAAATATTCAATAAGTCCCAGAGTTTTTTTGCATGTTAGTTTAGTACCTAACATTTGATATTACAGTCAAGATGTCACAACATGGGTTTAAGTGACAGAATACCATCTAGAGTAAGTCGAACACCTTCAAGAAATGACCTAGATCATTAAGCCAACCTTGCATGCAACACGTTAAAATGCTTGATTAACATGTTCCATCAGTTCAGTTTTTGGTGTATCAGTGAAGCAGCTATAAAAGGCAGTGTGCTCACACAAATTTAATCTTATGCTACTGCGTTCACTAGATTTTCTTAATCACTTCTTCTTTCATGGATCAGGCTGGAATACCTGATGGAGTGGTAAATGTTGTTACTGGGTTTGGCCGTACAGCTGGTGCTGCCATTAGCTCTCACATGGATGTTGACAAAGTAACATCTCTTTTCACTTTATAAACTGTAGATATAGAAAAGCTAGTTCTTTTTGGTCCAAAAATAGGAGATACATTTGGTTGATATCCAAGTGTTTGTTCTGGTGATTGATTCTATTCAGGTCAGTTTTACCGGATCCACAGATGTTGGACGATTAGTTATGCAATCTGCAGCAAAAAGCAATTTGAAATCTATAACACTTGAATTGGGTGGGAAGTCCCCACTTATAATTTTCGATGATGCTGATGTAGAGACAGCTACTGATCTTGCTCTCATGGGTATCTTATTTAACAAGGTAAACTTTTCTTTGCTAAATTCTAGTTAATTCTCTCAGCTAGTAAACCTAGTTCAGTAATCTAATCTCAAAGATTGGATCAATGTTCAGGGAGAAATCTGCGTAGCAGGTTCTCGAGTCTTTGTCCAAGAAGGGATTTATGATGAATTTGTTAAAAAGGTAGCAGAGAAGGCAAAAACATGGGTGGTTGGTGACCCATTTGATCCTCGTACTCAACAAGGTCCCCAGGTAAGGTTTTACCAGTTCCTAATATTTTTCATTCCACAAATCAAAGAAAAAATGTTGATGACTATCTTTGGATCAGTTAAGATAATCCATTGGGTTCAGTTCCCCTGTTTAAGCAGCTTTTTCTTTAGTTTGCAGCATGATCTAATACATTACATGAGATCTACAGGGGAACCTTAAAGAAATAAGAGACCCCAAGTATCATATTCTGAACTCCCACCTTGGGTTCTTCAGGTGGATAAGAGGCGATGGGGGGGGGGCCTTCTAAAAATGAACAAGGGGAGAAGGGGGGGGGCCCCTTTTTTAAAGGGGGAAAAGGGGGGGGGGGGGGGGGGATAAAATAAAAAAAACAATTTTTTAATGGGGGGGGGGAAAAAAATTTAATAATTTTTTTTTTAATAAAAATAAAAGAGACAAAAAATTATAATAAAAAATTTTTTTTTTTTTTTTTTTTTTAAAAATTTTGTGTTGATTAAAAAAAAAAAAAAGTGTATAAAAAACATCAAAAGTAATTCAATTCAATTAATTGATGGGGAAAAAATTCCTTACCTGGATTTGCTTTCCCTTACTTGAAGTATTCACAGCGGAAGTCTAGATCCACGTCCTCGTTCCACCACCAAAGATTTACCGGCGAGATTCCTCAATCACAGGGAAAGGGAATAATATCCACAACCCAAATGCCGTGGATTAATAGAATGAAGATCAAATACTAGCAAAGAAGAAAATCTAAGCCTGCGATTCTAAGAGAGAGGGAGAGAGAGATGGAGCCGCCGTTTCTCAGAGATTCGCTCGTGCGAATGAATCACTCCGTTACCTTCTCACTAATGCGGTGGTTACTAAAATATATAACCTATTTTGTAACCGCCCTAATAGTGAGTTTCCAATATTGCCCTTGGGCATTTAATTTATTAATCAAATTAATAAATTCCAACAGCTCCCACTTGCACAAGGGCAAGTGTTAATCTTTCAATGTGTCCCAGACACACTTGTATATCCCAGATATACACATTCAATCTCTCTGCTATGTATCCCAGATACATAGACCTCTTGTGTCCCAGACACACATGCATATCCCAGATATACATATATATTGATCTCTTCACTATGTATCCCAGATACATAGACCACCCGTGTCCCTGCACACTAATATCCACAAGTCTATCCGGCAAAATGGGTTGTGCGACCGGTGATATACCTGCACGCGTGAGCCCCAAACTAGAAACCTTCCCGAAGGCCGGAATGGCACATCACTCATAGAAACAAATCAAATAAGCATTAGTATAACACAGTTGTCCTAGGTTTATTCAAACTCACCGGACTAAAGGTATCTCGATCCCTCCGAGAGATCACCTTCTTGTCCTTAAAATGTTCACTATCTGTAACACATACAGCTGGCGCCAAGCAAACACTTTTTAGGGTGCAGTTGAATCAAACCTTTCCTTTCGCCCCTGCACCATCACTACACTTAGGATTGACTCCTTTCCCGGTAGTGCCCCTTTAGGTCGAATCAATCATGACCATAGGTAACACCCCAAAGTAGCCACATCAACCCTTCGTTTCATGATGTCGTCGAAAGTCACTAAGAACACTAATGGACCATAAGGTCCAGGACTCACACAATGAGAGGAGCAGGGATCCCTCCTCTTATTTCCAATGATCGCTAAGCACACATAGTATGATATATGTGCTATGGTGGAGCATTCTATATACAATAGAACGTATGTCCATCTCAACACCATACAGGTCTTAGTCCAGCCGCAACCCCTTGCGCCTAACCCGAGTTACTTTATTGTCGCCACCCTAGCGCCACATAAAGTACTCGCACTGCTCCTATAGGCAACATGAATAGTGGGAACATTCATGTCGATTCTCTTCACAATAAAGAAACTCATCTTGATTCCAAATCAAGGCGACATCATGATTATGAATTGACCTACACAAAGTCATTCACAATCCGCCTCATCTCTCGCCGCCTCCAAGGCGCCAGAGGCGAATGCTCGTGTGAGTGAGCCATTCTCTTGCCTATTGACATATGTTGTTTTATGCTAGAAGAAACACAATCACACGTAAAGTGAATAAGAATAAATGCTGGAATGAACTCATATTACTCATTAATAAGAAAGTCTCAAGACAAAAATAAGTCACAATCTACGCAAGCCCAAGGATTTTACATGAGAAATAAAAACATCCTTGGCTATAGGTTTGGTAAGAGGGTCAGCTACCATCAAACTAGTAGATATGTGCTTAAGTACAACTTTCTTTCTTGATGTAATGTCTTTAACAAAGTGATATCTCAACTGTATATGTTTGGTCTTCCCATGATACTTGGGGTCCTTGACATAGCTAAGAGCCGCCGTACTATCACAAGAGACAAGGGCAGCCTCTTTGGATGTCATCACAATCCCAAGATGTCGAAGGAATCTCCTCAACCAAACAACCTCTTGAACCGCAGCGGAGCATGCCATATACTCGCTTCCATGGTTGAGAGGGATATACAAGCCGCTTCTTGCTACACCACGAAATGGCCCCGCCATTCAGCAAGAAAGCATATCCAGAGGTTGATTTGCGCTCATCGATGTCTCCAGCCCAGTCGGCATCACTATAGCCAACTAACCGCAAATCCGATCCTTGGTAACACAACATGTAGTTACTCGTTCCTCCGAGATATCTCAATATCCTCTTGATCGTTTCAAGGTCTCTATGCCCGGGTTTGATTGGTATCGACTAACCAAACCCACCGCATAACAAATATCCGGCCTAGTACACATCATAGCGTACATAAGGCTACCCACCGCACCGGAATATGGAACTCTTTCCATCTTGGTTTTCTCCTCTGGAGTCTTAGGACCCATATCAAGGCTCAAATGCAAACCCTTCTCCACTGGAGTATCAATTGGTTTGCAGTTGTGCATTTGGTATCTCGTCAAGACATTGTCAATATAGGTCTCTTGAGATAAACCCAATAATCTCTTTTGCCTATTTCTCGACAATCTTGACACCAAGCACATAGCTTGCTTCACCCATGTCCTTCATATCAAATACGGAGGACAACCATTTCGAATGGTTTCCAATAGCTCCTTGCTATTGCTAGCCATAAGTATGTCATCTACGTACAGTGTCAGAATGACATAATTATTATCAAATCTCTTGGTGTAAACACAGTGGTCTTCCTCAAGCATGGAAAAACCATTTTCCATCATAGCTTGGTGGAAGCGCACATTCCACTGTCTAGATGCTTGCTTTAAGCCATATATGGACTTCTTAAGCTTGCACACTTTGCGCTCAAGTCCATGTGCTTCAAAGCCTTGAGGTTGATCCATATAGATCTCTTCCTCAAGTTCTCCATTGAGAAAAGCAGTTTTTACATCCATCTGATAAAGCTCCAAGTCCAACTGAGCAACAATGGCTAGTATGAGGCGAATTGAGGCAAACCTAACCACAGGGGAAAAAGTTTCCTCATAATCAACGCCCTCTCGTTGGGTGTAGCCCTTAGCCACTAAATGAGCCTTGAATCTCTCAATAGATCCATCCGCCTTTCTTTTGATCTTGAGAACCCACTTGTTCCCACTGCCTTTCGGCCCGGCGGCAAGTCAACCAAGTCCCAGACATGATTAACTTTCATTGACTCCAACTCTTCCTTTATTGCTTTTAACCATTCCTTTGAGCTTGACCCCGCAAGAGCTTCCCGCACGCTCTTTGGTTCATGCTCATCGACCGAAATTATCTCACAGCTGATCTCTTCAGAGTTACCATGTAGGCTTCATCCTCTATGTCGAAACGTCGACGAGGAACTAGCCCGCGCCCACTACGGCGTAAGTGCATGTCGGATTGCTCACCGTCTAAGGTAGCTATCACATCTGCACTCCCACTCCCACTAGGATCTTCCGGATGAACCCTGTGTTCATTATCCAGAATCTGAATCCCCGAAGTGACAAGACCGCTATCTTGTATCTCAAAGAATTCCGATGATTCTTTGTTAACTCCCGAAAGAGATGGAAAATCATTCTCCAAGAATGTTGCATCCCTAGACTCAAGTTCCGTTCTCCTCTCACTCTCATCTAGTCCAATGAAGACATGGCCCTTTGAGGGTTCGGAATATCTCACAAAGATACACTTTCTTCCTCTCGGGTTCAAGCTTTCCATATTGGTGAGAAGTAGAGTGAACATATGCTGCACATCCCCATGCGCGCAAGTAACTCAAATCTGCTTCCTTCCGGTCCACAACTCATATGGTGTGGAAGGAACCGATTTGGTTGGAACTCGTTGAGGATATAGGCCGCAGCCAGCAAAGCATCTCCCCAATAAGAGATGGGTAGATTTGCCGCGCCATCATGGATCTCACCATGTCTAGCAAGGTTCTATTCCTCCTCTTAGCAACCCCATTTTGCTATGGAGTCCCTGGAATAGTAAGTTGTCTAGATATCCCCTTTTCATCACATAACCCTTTGAACATATCGGAGAGATACTCTCTACCTCTATCCGTTCTAAGAGTTTTAATCCTTTTATCTAACCGATTCTCAACCAAGCTCATGAATTTCTTAAAACATTCCGGAGCTTCGACTTATGAGAAATTAGATAAATGTGACCATACCTTTTATAGTCATCTATGAATGTGATGAAATATGACTGTCCTTTTCTAGTATGCACATTCATGGGTCCACACACATCGGAATGGATAAGTTCTAAAGGAAGAGAGGCTCTCAAAGCCTTTTTAAATGGTTTTCTAGTTGCTTTTCCCGCTAGACATGACTCACAAAGTTGGCAAATCAGATAGTGAACCTTGGCCTAAGAGACCTTCTCTTGCCAACCTGTTCATCCTATCTAAGCCAATATGTCCTAGTCTAGCATGCCACAAATTAGAATCAATACACATAGTATTTTGGCAAACAAAAACATTACTAGAATTAAATGAATAATCAATTGTATCCAATACAATGAAACCATTATCAAGAAAACCATAACCATAAACCGTATCACCGAGATACAAAACCAAAGAATTGTTTTCAAATACAATTCTAAAACCATGCCTTAAAAGATAAATAACGGAAACAAGATTTCGCCGAATGTCCGGAGCATACAAGCACATCATGGAGTAACAAATGCCTCGGCCACCTCGCAAAACTAATTTGCATGTGCCTATGCCATGAACCTCCACGCTTGAGCTGTTCCCCATCATTATCCTTTTGCTTCCTCTTGGAATACGACGGTATTCCACCGAAGCTCGAGCGTTCCCTTGTTATGTCTTCTCGTCGCACCCGAATCAACAATCCACAAAGGATTTAGTTCAGCAAGCATAGTAGAACTTGTTACATAACAAGATGAGGTATAACACACAAGACATACCTCTTGCTCGGTGCAATCACGAGCAAAATGACCAGGCTTTCGGCACTTGAAGCAAATCAAAGCTGATTTCTTCTTGCCAAGCACTAGTCCCCCTTGAACGCTTGGGCCCACTCTTGTTTTTGTTCCCACCCCGGTTACTTTGCTTGGACCGCTGAGGTTGAGCTTTCCCTCTCTTGCGCTTGAAGCTTGCACCCTTACTAGTGCTAGCTTCAGCAGCAAATACATCAGTTTGAGGGGTATCGGCCAACATCCGATCCTCATCAAGCTCAAGGTGCTTGGCAGCTTGATCGAAAGTCTTGACCTCATCAGCATGAGTCAAGAAGATCTTCATATGCTCCCAAGTCTTTGACAATGACCCGATGACCGCAGAGACTTGCTCCTCATCGTCTTCCGGCGCCCACATGCGCTCAACTCACTAATCATGTTTGACATGATGGTTATATGCCGCCTCATGGTGTGACCCCCGGCGCATCTTATAACCGTCAAAAGTGAGTCCGAGCTGGCGGCCTCTTGTGGTGGAAGTCCCTCCATACTGGAACTTCACAGCCTCCCACAAAGACTTTGCAGTCCTATGCTTCTCATAACGAAGCATCAGGTCATCCCTCATGGAGCTCGGGATTGTAATCCCGGCTACCCGGTCTTTCCTCTTCCAAGCATTGTATATATCAAGGTCCCCGCGATGTCGTGCAAGTGGTACCTTCCTCGTGTGGGTTCATGGTCTGGTTTATGGTCTCTAGCATATCCCCGCTCTTCCAGAGATATTGCACCTTTCGGTGCCAGAGGTCATAATTCCTCTCATTCAGCTTATCTCCTTTAGTGAGGTCAGCAACAATGCTCTTGGTAGCAGCCATTTTTCTAGAGATATTACATACAAGAATGAGTTCAATAAATCTAGCATAAAACACAACTCATGCAACAAAAATCACACTAGCATAGTCAACCTATGGGATAAGCACTTAAACCAAAAGAGATGCTAAAAAAACATTCAATCAAATTCTCATGCAAACCCACATAGACTTATACACTAACTTCATTCTGTGCAAGAAACATGATTGATAGACCCATAAATAAAAAAATAGTTTTATTAAAATAAAACATGCAATCATGTTAAAGCTATGAGGTGGTTCACACAGAACACTTCTACCTCATTAGCTCCCACTAGGCCCCAATAGGCCTTCAATGCCGAAACATCACACAGATTGTCGGGCCATTGGTGTCCAAGAAGTTAGAAACACATTCCCGAATCGGACGGACCAATATCCAAAAAAATCCATCTCCCAGACGGATCGGACGGCCTCGCCTGCCAGACGGAATTCCGTCCGCCTTTTATGCCCAGACGGATGACCGTCTGCCCAGACGGAAATTCCGTCTGGCATTCTGTGACCAGACGGATGACCGTCTCCCCGACGGAAATTCGGTCTGGGTCACTGTGACCACTCTGATAATAGACGGACGACCGTCTGGTCAGACGGTCGTCCGTCTGGTCCACAGTGACCAAAAAACGGCGATTTTTCAATTTTTCTTGAACGGAAAAAAACGGTAAAACATGTTTTTTTACTCAAAAATCATCCAAAAACACATGAAAAAAAATCCAACAATAAATTTTAAACAAAAATTTTCATCATGGATTATCAATTCATGCAAATCTCCATTAGGGAAATCCACAAGGATCTCCCACTCGGATCCGAATCAAAATTAAAGGTTTCCAAAAACCCTATCAATTCTCCCATGGGTTTCGTATTAAACCCTTGATCCTCCCATTGGATCCATACAATAAAATTAAACAATGGGGAGGAACAATAAACGTGGGAACCAATGGCTCTGATGCCAATGTAGGTAATACATCAAAAGTAATTCAATTCAATTAATTGATGGGGAAAAAATTACTTACCTGGATTTGCTTTCCCTTACTTGAAGTATTCACAGCGGAAGTCTAGATCCACGTCCTCGTTCCACCACCAAAGATTTACCGGCGAGATTCCTCAATCACAGGGAAAGGGAATAATATCCACAACCCAAATGCCGTGGATTAATGGAATGAAGATCAAATACTAGCAAAGAAGAAAATCTAAGCCTGCGATTCTAAGAGAGAGGGATAGAGAGATGGAGCCGCCGTTTCTCAGAGATTCGCTCGTGCGAATGAATCACTCCGTTACCTTCTCACTAATGCGGTGGTTACTAAAATATATAACCTATTTTGTAACCGCCCTAATAGTGAGTTTCCAATATTGCCCTTGGGCATTTAATTTATTAATCAAATTAATAAATTCCAACAGCAAGGGATGAGATATTGGGGGGGGGGTTGTCTCTCATAAGAAAAGAAAAAGTTTCTCTTTTTTTTTTTAAAAAAAAAAAAAAAAAAACCCCAAGGCTAAGCAGATATCATTTCTTCTTGAAGACACTCTTGATGACAGCAACTGAGTTAGATGTTTAATCTCTTGAACATGTCTGAGTTTCTTCTATTGTACAAACTGTAGAACTGTTGAGGAGGCGATTCAGAGAGGCAACAGCACTAGGTATGGCCTAGCAGCTGGAATAGTGACCAAGGACTTGAATGTTGCCGACACTGTGTCAAGATCAATTCGTGCTGGAGTGATTTGGATAAACTGTTATTTCTCTTTCGATAGAGACTGTCCTTATGGTGGGTATAAGATGAGTGGATTTGGTAGAGACAATGGATTGCATTCCCTTGAGCAGTATCTGCAAACCAAGTCTGTTGTAACTCCCATTTTCAATTCTCCATGGCTCTAAATCTGTTTGATCTTTAGAAAATGAATTAAGGGGTAACAGGCACCCCCTTATATAATAAAATTTTGATTCGTTTTCCTATGGTTTTTGCCTTTTCCTTCTTTCTTCCTTGTTTACGTACTAGATTTTGTGATGTATCTCAAAAGAATTTCGGATGTAAATTGCTGTTATTGGTAATGGAATGCTACCCCTTGGAGTTCCATTGAGGTTTACTTTCCCTACTTTGGCCATTTCATTTGTTGATAGTCTAGTTGCAAAAGTATGCATTGAGTTAAGATTTAATTATGAGACTAAAATGAAGGCTTCCAAGGAGATGGTTGTGCTTGGCGCGTTGGTGAAGTTTTCACTAGCTGAATACTTGGTCATGGGTTAACAACCTAGAAATAGCCGGCTTAACCAAAAATAGGGTTACAACTTTTTACATATTTAGTGTCATATTTTTTTGAGCAATGTGTATCCATAGTTTTTTGGTAAAATTGTTTGGGAAGCACTTCTCAAAAAAAAAAAAATTTGACCAAAAAAAAACTCCACATTGGGATGAGTTCAACTTCAGTGTTGTGCATTTAATGCGTAGCATTCAATTCTGCCCTCCAAGTGGGATAGGGTACAAATGTCAGAGCATAAGTGTGCTGGCAGAGAACTTAACTATCTTTATCGATTCCACACGTGTAAGTGTCAGATGTGATAAAGAAATAAGCATGTGTTGTCCGACCTTATATTTGAGGGGGACACTTCTGGTAATAGACACTTATTTTGTGGATTATCAATAAGTGCGTCAATTTGGTTTTGAAGCTGACTATATAAAATCGTATCCCACATAATTATTTTAAAAAAGGGTGTAGCATGTTTTTCAAAAATGATTCTGCTTCTAGGGGCGGAGTTAGGATTGAACATTGGGGGGGGCGAATAATGAATCTGGATCACCTCTCGTTTGAACAAGCGCTAATGTCTTTTCACCTTGGCAAAAAAAAAAGTCTTTTCACCATACATATTACGTGGACCAATGCGGGACCTACTGTGGGTTCCATCTCAGAATATTTTATTATATTCTAACGTGAGTGGGATAAATTAATATGATGACTAAAATATAGACAACACAATTATAATTAAATTATAAAAAGTATATTAAAATAAAACATAGGGGTTAAAATTGTGAGAAAAAAACTTTAAAAAATCATGAAAGAAAAAGTGGGAAAGAAATAGTGGGAGAAATAATCGGAAAAAAAATAATATAGATTTGAAGTCTATTAACTAAATATGAGATAAACACTCAATTTATCATAAATTAAGTAAAAAAAAAATCAATGATTATTATTAGTGTTATAAATAATATTGATTGTGGATATCCATCACTCCCCAATAGACAATACTTCCAATTGAAGATCTCAACCACCTAGCATACAATCTTGGTGATTCACATTCCCATCTTAATTGAAGATTATAGTGATCTCAACACACAATGTTGGCAGTCAATATTTCCATTCTATACACCTTCTATCTTGGGTGACAATCTATCTTTCCATATCAAGATTATCTTATTGTGTGTGAGAATCATATATTGTATTTCTTTGTAGACTTTGGTATTTCTATATCAGAGTAGATGTTCCTTCTACTATAAATATGTAATGCACTCAATTGAATGAATTACTTCTAATTGATCTTGTTCTAATTTTCTTCTTTGTCTCTAATATATTCTCTTTATTTTATAACAATTAGATCTAATAATTAATGGCAAAAATTTAAACATCCAATTACTAAAACTTAAAATTTAAATTGCTATATTACCAAAAAAAAATTAAATTAAATTGCTATTGGTAGGAATTGGAAACTTTATGAAAAAGTTTAGATATTCAAAAATAAAATTAAATGATTACAATTAGATATGATAAAATTGATGGCTTAAATTCTAAACGAGATTTAAATTTCCATTAATAGGAAATAAAATTTTAGGAGAAAATTTAATGATTAAAAAAGAAAAATCAATGATTATGATTATATATATGATAAAATCAATGGCTGAAATCTAACGAGATTTAAATTGCTATTAGTAAAATCAAAATATTAGGAGAAAGAAAGAACAATAAAATAAAAAAATTTTAATTTATTCTTTATAAAAAGAATATGAGAATAATTGTGAGTGTGAGAGAGAAATGAATAATTTGAGAAAGAGAGTGAATATCTGATAATGTGAAGAGATTTAGGAAAACTTCAATGTCTGCTAACTACTCCAATATTTTGTGAGACATGTGAGAAAAAAGAGAGAGAAAATAGGGAATAAAAGAGGAGATTAATCAGAGAATAAATATGAATGAAAATATGAGAGAATAAATAGGAAGAAATTCATGGATCGTGAGTTAGTTTTTAATTAGAATTTAACCTTTTATTCTTTAAAACTAAGAGTTTAATGATAACCATTAAATAATAATTAAGAATGACATATGTACCCATCATCTTTATGTTAAATTTTTAGTTTGCCAAATAGTGGCATTTCAAATGTAAAATGAGAGAAATAATGAGAAAATATAGGTGTGTTTCAAATTTAAAAAAATCCATGGCCACCTTCGGCCCAACGTGACTTCGATACAATGTTTGCCAATGATGGGTTAGTAAAGCGGTTAAAGACTCTACCTCCTACGGGGAGGTCTTGGGTTCGCACCCATTCGGCGGCATTAATTTGAGAATGTAATCGTGGTGCGCGCAAGCTGGCCTGGATGAACCTCATAAAAAAAAATGTAAAAAAAAGAAGAAGTTAAATTTGGCCAAAAAGACTTTGATACAATGTCTACCACTTGACGTAGTATCCACTACCAAGTGCTAGAGATAGTGGTACAAGGTGCATACCAAATTGAAAAACTAGTATCGATGCTTTTATTGAAAATTTGACTATAAGATAAAATTACTATTTCTTTTATTATAAAAAAAGTATTCATTTAGGCTATTTTTGGTATTAATTCTCATTCTCTATTATACCTATTTAAAAGAAATGAGTACAACAATTCATTTTCAGTTAAAATGAAAAATGGTTCGGGACTAGTCTTGAGAATAAATTATAAAATAGAAAATAAGTTTGGTACAACCCACTTTTAATAAATAATAAACAGGATGGAGACGGATTCCAAACGCAGCAATGCTCAATGGAAGAGCAATTGAGAACAATGTGGAAAACCAGACGAATGAAGCATATGATCAAACAGATAGGGTGCATCCGACCAAGACTCCATTAATCCAATCAAGAAGTTGCTTTGCAATTCAAAATTTGTATAGGGTTGAGAGTTTTTGGCTGCCTTTGTTACCCCAACTTGACACCCTACAGAGAAGACAAATTATCGCCAAAGTCCAAGGCTTGTGTCTTTCTTGGTTACAGTCTCTATCACAAGGGTTATAGATGCTTAGATAAGGACACTGGCAAGGTATATTTATCCAGACATGTTATTTTTGAAGAAAAGGAATTTCCCTTTTCAAATCCCCCATCACACCAATCATCAAACAAACCACCAGTTGAACTTATTTCTCTACCTGTTTTCATCCCACACACCCCACCAAATGTGCCTCCACTCACTTCTCATTCTTCTTCACCTATTTCAAACAACCAACCATTACAAACAACCCCTACAACATCATCACTAGCCATATCAATGGCAAATCCAACCCAAGATGTTAATCAATCCCCACCAACAATAGACCAACCACAGCCCCAACCATCTCATTCTATGATTACTAGGAGTAAAACAAATTCCGCCAAACCAAAAACCCCTCTCTCTTTACTCACTATTAGACACCCAATACCTCAAACCTTTCTTACCACCATCTCCAACATCCCAACTGAACGTAAAACCTACAAATCAGCCTCAAAAGACCCAAAGTGGATTGATGCAATGCAAAAAGAATACAAAGCCTTAATAGACAATCAGACTTGGAACTTGGTGCCTTATTCCAAGGGTATGAATATTGTAGGCTGTAAGTGGGTGTACAGGATCAAGACAAAAAGTGATGGTTCCATTGAAAGATATAAGGCACGATTAGTTGCCAAGGGGTTCAACCAGCAGGCAGGAGTGGACTTTTATGAAAGATTTAGTCCAGTTGTAAAGCCAGCCACCATTCGGACAGTATTAACCATTGCACTCTCAAAGTCATGGCCAATACATCAACTTGATGTGAAAAATGCTTTCTTGAATGGCAACTTAGCAGAATATGTTTATATGGAACAACCACAAGGGTTTGTTTCCACATCTAAATCAACACATATTTGTCATCTACGAAAAGCAATTTATGGTCTCAAACAAGCTCCATGAGCTTGGTTTCACAGATTCAAAACATACCTACAAGGAGAAGGTTTCAAGCAAAGTGTCGCAGATTCTTCCATGTTTATACGCAAAACTCGAGGTACAATGATAGTATTGTTGTTATATGTAGATGATATAATATTGACAGGAGCCAATGAAGCTGCAATTCAAGAGGTTATTCAAAGCCTGAGCAAAGAATTTGCAATGACAGATTTGGGACACTTGCATTACTTCTTAGGAATTGAGTCTAATCGAAGTTCAGATGGTCTTTTACTCACTCAAAGTAAATACTCCATTGATTTATTAAAGTCTACAGGAATGGAGACTTCAAAGCCATGCACAACCCCAATTGCAGTTGAAACAAAGTTATCATCAACAATAGGTTATCCTCTACCTGATCCAACACCATACAGACAATTAGTAGGAGCCTTACAATATTTGACGATCACTAGATCAGATATCTCCTATGCAAGTCAATCAGTGTGTCGGTCATGCAATCTCCCAAGAAGATCATCTACAAGCAGCAAAACGTATTTTACGTTATGTCAAGCACACTATTGGTGCTGGTGTTCTATTGAAACCAACCCAACTTTCTTTTATAGCTGCTTACACCGATGCAGATTGGGCGGGATGTCCAGGACACACGCCGATCAACTAGTGGGTTTTGCACTTTTCTTGGGGATAATTTGTTATCATGGTCTTCCAAGAAACAACCTACAGTATCTAGATCAAGTACGGAAGCTGAGTACAAATCCCTTGCTGTCACAGCATCTGAGTTACTATGGCTTTCTTATGTTCTACGTGATTTGCAAGTACAACTTCCAAGAGGAATGGACATTTATTGTGATAATGTGTCTGCAACACAAATGGCTGCAAATCCAGGCTACATGCTCGCACAAAACATATAGAAGTGGACTATCATTTTGTCCGAGACTTGGTTCAGAACAACACCATAAAAGTGCACTTTGTTCGGTCAGATGATCAAATTGCAGATGTGTTTACTAAGGGCTTAACATCACAAGCTTTCTTCAAGCATAGAGACAAACTCTTGCACCTGCCAATGCAGAGTTTGAGGGGGGATGAAAGACCATAACGGATCTGTTATGGTTTGAATTTGATTTTTGAATTCAAATTTTTGAATTCAATTTTTGAATTTAAGTTTTTAAATTTGAATTCAAGTTTTTAATTTTGAATTCAAATTTGAATATTGTAAACGAATCTTGTACAACAGCCATGTTTATTTATAAATACATAAGACTTACCCATCAAAGGTAAGCAACCTACTTATCAAAAACATAGTTTTCTTTGCATTCTTTCATTGAGATGGTGAGAAAGAAAAGAGAGAGTTAAGGGAGAAGACATTTCCTTCCCACGCTCCCTATCCATCTCTCTGTCACCATTCTTGGGCTCCATAGCTTCTTTGAACTCAGCATTGGGTACAATAGTAACTAACCCGTCATCTTCTTCTGAAACTCTGGTTTCCTCATAACTGGAGGTAGGTTGGATTGGCTTCACCTCATCGCAAGAAGCTGGTGCTTTGTATCCGTTTTCTTCATCAGTGGTCCATGCTTCTTTTTTCTTCCAAATAATATCTTCTCAAGTACGATGTGACCGAGGTAAAATTCAGGTTTCATCAACATCTTTGCCACCGGAGTTTAGTCACAAAATAGCATCTTCCGTTGGAAGGTTGGTTACTAAAGCAGGTGGAGGAGGTGACTTCTCCTTTCCATAGAATTTAGCACCTACATTCCAAACTTGTTTGATTTTCTCAAAGGAGGCTTTAAACTTTAAGTGCTTAAGATCTGCAACAAGGAGAGCTCTAATTTGATAGTACTTCACTCTGATCTGTAGATGTAGATCAGCCATATAAGAGGAGAAACAGAAGAAGAGGGAATACAATGGAGACACAAGAGCATGAATTGTAGTTCGGTCTCAAGAGACGAAGGAAGGGAAAGTGGGAGATCGTGAAATGACGGTGAAAGTGAAAAGGGATCGATAGTGTTTGAGAATGGGAAAAAGGAGGAAGATGACAAGGTTTTCAAAATAGAATGTAAATTGACCATTATACCCTTAAGTTTTGATGTAGGAATTTAAGTGACGTGCGCATAATTGAAGAGAATGGATTCTCACCTATAATCTATAATGGACAAAAAGTTCATTGTGGATTTTAGAGGTTTTTCTATTATTTTAAATAAAAACAAAAATGATAATAAATGCCAAATCATTTAAAATAATAAAAAAATTCTCATAACAGAGAATGAAAATTGATACCAAAAAGAGCCTTAGTATTTTCAGAAATGATTCATCTCATTTTGAAATTTGATCTATGCACTTAGGGTTCCTATTTGGCCCCTAATTAAAAAAGGGGCAAAAAAAACACCCCCCCCCCACCCCTTTTTTGGATATATGAGAAAAAAGGGGGGGCGCCGGGGCAAAAGAACCCCAATAAAAGTTTGGTCTGTTAAAGAAAAAAAAAAAAAAAAAAAAAAAAACAAAAAAAGTGGTCACTGTCCCCCCAAACACCCCAAGAAAGGGAAAGGGGGGGGGGGGGGGGGAATAATAAAAACCCCCCACCCCCCCCGCGGGGGGTTATGAAGAACCCACCGAATAGAACAATCAGCAAATAAGAGAAAAGAAGAACACGATAATAACAACTAAGAAAAAAGAAAGACACAATAATATATGGGCAAGAGAGAAAACTCCACTATAAATAAAGAAATATCCAAGAGAGAAGATATTTGGGATGATTAAAGAAGAAGGAAGAGGCACTATAGCCTCTTCCTCTCCACATATTCCCACACGTCGATGTGGGACTAATATTACAACAATCTCCCACTTGGAGATTAGATTGAGAACCAATCAATCTCCACACAGTCTCTATCTTGCCACCACCAGCCGTCTATGTCTCTATCAAGCCATACAAGGATCTGCACCAAATGAACTTGTCAGATTGATTGCTTTTGTCAATGCACTGCTAGGTTCTCTTTCGTGTGGATTTTCGCATATCCACCCTTCCGTCTTCCACCACTCACAACAAAATGATATTGTACTCTATGTGTTTTGTCCCGGAATGAAAAGCTGGATTCCTTGCAATGTGCAAGGCACTCAACCGTCACAATACAAGAGAATCTCTCGTGTTTGTGCCCAAGTTCTCCATGAATCTCTATCCAGATTGCCTTACAAGCTGTGTAGCTGCCAATACCACCTGTAGACACACAACCGTCGTAGTTAGATACCCACCACAGCCCCCCGCAATGTAAACACAAGCCGAGGGATTTCCACAAGATCCCCGCAAAATCAGAATCAACATATCCTCCGACAAGAAATTCAGATCCTCCATAACATAGAGCAAGCATCCAAGGTTCCTTAATGTATCTTAGGATCCCTCACTATAATCCAATGCTCTTGTCCTGGATTCGCCATATGCCGACTAATCACCCCCACCGCATTGCAATGTCCGGTCTTGTACATATCAAGCGAACATCGACTTCCCACCGCGATGCAACGGTACCGAGACATCTCCACCCTCCGCTCATTGCTAGGACACATACTTGAGGATAACTTGAAATTAACAGAAGAGGAGTAGAAATGGCTACAGCTTGCATATTGAAGCCGCAAGACTTTCCTTAAGTAACTCTTCCGAGATAGCCAAATCTTCCCGATCGCCTGGTGAATTTGCATCCCTAGAATCTGTGCGGTCCCAGATCCTCATCAAATCCTAGCCAACGAGCCTTTAATTCTACGATCCGATCTTGTTGGGGCCCGACACCAACATATCATCGACATACAACAGAAAATGATGAAATCATCATTACCAAACCTCTTGTAATACGCACAAGGGTCCAAGCAAGTCGTTGTATCCAAGGCTCAATATGAAGGAATCAAATCTCATACCAACATCTGGCGCCCGCTTAAGCCGTATAGAGATTTGTTCAACCCGCAAACCAAGTTCCCCCGTTCTCAAAACCCCGGTTGGAGCATATAGATTCTTCTTCAAGATCTCCATGAAGAAATGCGCTTTACATCTAACCGCTCAAGATGTAGATCAAACGTAGCACAAAGTGCTAGAACTATCCGACAGAGTAAGTCGAACCACGGAGAAAAGATTTCGTGAAATCAACACCTTCTTCCGAGCATATCCTGATCACCACTGCACGATACCGCCTACTGATCATCACCGCTCGCTTGATCTTGTAAACCCATTTGTACCAATGGGCCCCCGTCGGTAAAGGTACAAGCTCCCACGCCTATCTTATGAAGAGCCTAGTCTCCCGCAAGCCGCCACCAAAGTACGCTCGAGCTATCAACGCCCGAATGTTGATGGCTCACCACTCCGTTAGAAGACAAATGCAATGTTGCTCTCCATAATATAACGACCAAGTTGGTGTATGTCTTCACGAGGTGACCGTCGAACTCTACAGTTGTAGACTCAACCGGTACTTGTCCACCGACGCTCCGAAGAACACCCCAAAAGAATTCCGGATGACCCCCCCGAACCGTTGTACTCTCCGAATTCATTGAAATGCTACTCACATCTCCATGCAGCACTCCGCAAAAATGACACCGCGATGACGACTTGTGGGTGGATCCCATAGTCGATACCCCTTGACCATCAAGATTTCCCAAGAATCTGCATTTTCCGGATTTTGGATCCAACTCGAAATTCTGGGGATGATACATCACGTACACAGGACTCCCAAATGTGCAAAGCGTGAATAATCAACGGCGCTAGTCCACATCTCCACGTGTCTCAAATCAATCGATCTTGTTGGTGATCGATTAATCACATAGCAGCAAGGTACGGCTCGCCCAAAAGGACTTAGCCATACGCAGCTCTCAACATGGCCTCGCTCTTCGAGTAGAGTCTATCACCGCTCCGCACTCCACCGGAGGAGGTAAGCCACCGTGAGTTGCCTGATGCCCGATTACAAACTCAAAGAAGTCATCCCCGATACACCGCCAGCCGTCCCAGGCACATTCTCCGCGCTCAACTTGCGCTGAATGTTTGAAAACGAAAACACATCGACTCTTCTTGATAGGAAACACCCAACACGGAATAATCATCAATGAAAGATACATAGTATCGCTCCTCCCAGAGATGTAACCGTGCTGCATACATCGAGTGAACTAATCCAATACACCCGGAATCGATGCAAACCAACAGCGCTGCTAACACGCCACAAAAGGGTAATGAAACCGTGAGACCCGAGTAACCGCCAGAACCTCAACCCTCCGACAGGGCCAATCGATGCCACACATCACTCTGCAACCGGTTGATGCAACCGATGCCGCCTCCGACATGTTTCTCCCAACCGTACAAAGCAGCGCCCCCAGCTTCAACAACTAGCGCCCTTGACGATCCTCATCATTCCATTGGATGCGTGTCTTGCACCCAATCACTAATTGTCCCAAAGACAATAGACTTCAAGCCCTTCACATGCCGCACATTTTGAATAGTCGACCATACCATCGTACATCTCAACTTGATGGTGCCAACCCAACAATCTCCAAGGCATGAATTTCCCATGTACACAAACCACTCGAGAGATAGGTTCATAAGTTAAACCAACCCAGAGGTCATGTGCCATGTTGCTCCCAAACCAAGACCAAGCATCACATGTCAACTATCCGGCGCCAGCGACGTCAGAAAGAATCTCTCCTCAAGAACACACCCTGAGATGTTTACCTATCTACAATTGATGAGGTGAAGTGATTTGGCTTATACAATTGATGAGGTGATCCCAAACCTCCGCAGTCCCATGCCCCCAAAAATCACCGATAATGCAATGCAAACGAAAGAGCAACGCACACCGTTCACCTGCCAACCCCCGGCGAAACCGATGGCTCAGGCATCTTATCAATAATGCCTATCTTCATCCATAATGAGAATCCTAAACTTGCCGAGTCAACGCCAGCTCATCACGAACGTTGTCCAGAGAACCCACTATTCACGTGAAACGCCCAGTATCTCCAACCGGTATATGGTTGAACCAAAATGCACCAAAAATCCAGAAAGACGAGGACACAAGCGTCCGCAAAAACCAGACTCTAGACAAAATCCAGACATGCAAATCGCCCAAACACCTCAGGATACCCGAAAAGAAACCACTGAAATTGCACAAAGACCTCCTAGGATGAAAAACAATATCTTACATTCTGATTGAAGGACCCACCTAACAATCACAGAGCATACTATAAGTAGATACCACACCCTAAACCAAACAAACAAACCCCCCAAGAATCCCGAGAAGCCACACAACACACATAAAAAACCATACCCCTGTCGGTTAAAGAACCCACCGAATAGAACAATCAGCAAATAAGAGAAAAGAAGAACACGATAATAACAACTAAGAAAAAAGAAAGACACAATAATATATGGACAAGAGAGAAAACTCCACTATAAATAAAGAAATATCCAAGAGAGAAGATATTTGGGATGATTAAAGAAGAAGGAAGAGGCATTATAGCTCTCCATATCACATCGTCGATGTGGGACTAATATTACAACACCTCCAAGCATTTAGATTCAAGCTCAATACGATCCTTATTCATGGTCAAATGATGCATGCAATAACCCACTCCAAATTGCTAACCCTTCGCCCATGCTCACTGTGTAGTAACTCAATGGTAGGGAGGGTGCCTTCAACATATGTCCCACTGAGTTTCGAATTACTAAACCGACGCCTGAGTTTCCTGTGGAGTTGTTCCTTGAAGCATCAACATTAATGTGAATAATCCCCGATCCGGAAGTCTCTGGCCAACAAGCAAGTTGTTGCACCACTGTGGCTTGACCCACCCTCTGACAGTGTTGTTGCACCCTCATAAGCTCGTCGTGAGCCCTCTTTGCCGCCTCAATCACCTCTAGCTGAGACGAAACGAGACAGCTTGGCCTTGTTCCACTCCCTCATTGAGGGATCCATGCAATTCCCCAACCCTATGTTCTTCACTCAAATGAAAATTTTTAAAAAAAAAAAAAAAAAAATGGGGGTCCCTCACGTGATATAGGTATGCTACTTTACAGTGGCCTATGTACCAATAAAATACATAATTGTGGAGGGAGTTTTGTTGAGTTCACATAGAGATTATTGACTAATTAATTTTGTACATTTAAATTACCAGATTAATTATCAACCACACTACCACCATCCGCTATCGTTGTCTCCACTGCCAACACCATACTATCTCCCCATATACCATCATGGAAAATCAAAGCCTAACCTCTTCACTCTCAACTATCTAACCTTTGATAGTATTATAAACTTGTTTTCAAAAATGAATTATTGTTTCTTTTGAAGCCCTATATGTTTAAAGAATGGAACATTATTTTGCTTTCGCCAATTTTTGGTAGTTTCGCTGACCAGCGAAACAAAAACCTGATCGAAAGGGAACTCTTTAGCACCGCCGTTGCTGGAAGAGGAAGAAACAGAAAATAAACCCTGCAAAATTTCTCGCTTGTGAGACCGGATTTCAGATTCCTGGAGACAACCACCATGGTTTCGAATAGCATCGGCGAGAGTTCCATCGGAGATATATTCCATGAAAATATTGTAAACCTTCTGACCATTCTCATGAGTTACATCGCAACCAAGGTAACCAACAATGCGAGGAGAGTTGATCAGAGGTAGAACACGCTATTCTCTTTGCAGGAACTTTGACCTGGTGAACTCTGTAGATTTCACACTAAAAATCTCACCGGTGAGCTGGAAGGTGGTAGTAGCAGCGGCGACATTGCCGGATCGTTGAAGGAGAAGAAGAAGATGAAAGAAAGAGAGAGAGAGAGAGAGAAAGAAACCGAAGACAAGTAGTTACCTCTTACCTGCAAGGCTACAATTGGCTTGCTGCTATGGCGTCGGCAAAATCGAGATTTCGCCTGTTCGCCTGGTTCGCAGGGCGAATCCAGCAAGATTTCGTTCCCTAGTTTAAAGTACCATGTGCCCATTAAATGACTATTTAGTGAAGTCTTCATTATTTTGTTTGTTAATGAAGGATATAGGCTTGAGCCTCTAGAGTTTAACATCAGCTTTTCTACTACTCTTTTATATCTTTTACTACTAACTTGATTTTGTGATTGTTTTGATATAAAATCTAAGAATTATCCCTTCACTAGTAAACAATAATAAAAATAAGAAAACAAAACCCAATAAATTAACTCATAAGATGAATAATCGATTACATTGAATGATTATCACAATCACAACTGTATTCCATCTTTATGTTTGGATGGATTTAAATTTTCTTAAACGGATATGAGAACGAATTCAAATGTAGAATTCAATTATCTCTCATCCCTCATTATAATGCATTGCCTCATAGGCCTTTTTCAAGCTTTGTTCACATCTGTTATGATGTCCTATTAATTAGTTTTCTTAATAGATGCATGCAACTATTAATGTTTTGGTACTATAGAATATTTGAAAACTTTGACACCTTTATTTCCACCCTTTGAAATGGAATTTGAATTTGAATTTGAATTTCTAACTGTTTTTTTAAATACAAATTTTGAACTTTTTGAACTTTAAATGAAGTAATAATAATTTTTGTTACCTTGTTATGTGGCAAATTAATACATTAGCAGACTCCGGACATCTTGTCAGTTGTCACCGTATACTCCAGAGGGATCCATGTTATTAGTATTCAGAGATGAGTTTCCGTGTGTGTGATAAAGGAGGCATCGAGATAGCAGCATCCACACAAGGTTAAAGGATGTTCATCCTCTTATTGGTGATTCTCCAATGAAAATGATAAACAAAGATAAAAGAGGGAATTTGACATGGGTATACCTAATTAAAAACAACGAGAATATATCTAATGCGTGAGATTCTTAATATTGCAAAGTTTAAAGAATGTCCGAACACAATGTATATTGTCTTAAAACCCCTTCACCCTCTCTACCAAAAAAAAAAAAAAAACCCTTCACTCCCTACTAAAAAATTATTTCTAGATTTAAATTCTTGAAGAATGAAGATTTTATTATTTGTCTAGAGTCTATGGAGGATCATAATGTATGCAAACTTATATTAGCACCTTCAATGTTCAACTCTGTGTGGTTGCTTTACATCTAGTCCATGAAACTCGATTGCTCGAGATATTATTTTTGAGACCCAAAAAATAAACTTAGTTAGTCCTGGTTGTGCTCATAGATCATAGGGATGGAATGTAACTAAACTTTGGTATGGTTTTTATTTTTTGGTACCAACTACTCCAGCTAGTACCATTAAAGTACTTTAACTCTATTCCCAGTGTTCAACACTTCTACTACTACCTAAGTATGTCAAATCATTCGTTTCATTTAAAGATATGGTCTTGGTTTTTTTATCAACCAAAAGAAAAGACGAAAAAGAAAAAAGTTATGGTTTGATTTGATTTGATTTGATGCAAAGTGTCAAATCATTTATTTAAGAGCAATTTATATATAGCTCGAAGTTTGCGCTATTAATAAATAAATAAAAAGAAAATTGCAGATTACACGTTTTAGTGGGATTTAAATTCTGAATTGCACGCTTTGGTGCCATAAATTACAGATTACACACTCTCAAAATTACAAGTTGCACACTCTTAACATTCTATTCAAGATTCTGTTAACTCATGTAAATATCCATATTACCCTTATTAAAGTCAAATGACATAAGTACCCTTTTTAAACTCTCTCATACCTACTCTTTTTGGTGGCTCCTTTCACCCATCTTCTATCTACACCTTGTCGAAAATTGCATACCTTTGCAGAAACCACCATCCTTGCAGGAAAATCTCTCCATCCATCATCCCCTGTTGAAAAATCTCTCTCCTCCCAGGAAAACAATCCAGTCAGTGAGGATGGAAGAGGATTTGTTTCAAAACTGGGGCATAATCGTGACAAATGTTGTCATGGATGTCATTGCAAGAAAATCTCTCTCCTCCCATGAAAATTATCCAATCGGTAAGGATGGAAGAGGATTTATTTCGAAATTGGGGCTTACCGGGGGGGGGGGGGGGGGGGCCCCCGCCGGGGGGCTACGACGAGGGGGGGGGGGGGGGGGGGGGGGGGCCCGCCCCCCCCCCCCCGAAGGAGGGGGGGGGGGGGGGGGGGGTAAGAAATGTTGTTTTCCTCACAAAAAAAAAAAAAAAAAAACCGGGCCCACCGTTCAATTGCTAGATCCAATTGGAGAAAGGAGATCAAGACTAGAATCAAGCTTGTGCCAGAAGCCTTTGGTTTGGTACACTCTCTACGAAGTTATCAGAGAACTCTGCCAGATGGGATACCTTAGATGTGACGTGCCTCCTCGTGTCCCCTCAACAAAATAGATGGAAGCACCATTCAGAGATTTTGACATATTGTTGTATCTTCTGATAGGAGCATCTCATTTAATGTATAGGTATGAAGCATTAAATTTCGAATTTAATGCTCTGATGTGCGTGCTACTTTATAAGGTTTGTCTCCTTCCCAATCACGCTCTCGCCGAGAAGTGAGGGCTGAGAAGTCCACTAACTCCTCAGTCCCACTTGTGAAGCATGCCAGTTGGCAGATGGTGAGCATGGTTCTAAGAACTGATACATGGTGATCCGAGAAGTGAATTCCAGAAAGTGCCAAAATGGTCAACAGATCAAGCGAGGACAGGTTGTCTTTAGTTCAACGGTTCATACCGGTCTGAAAATATATGAAATGTTTTGGCATAACATAAGCCCCCTAGTCTTTGGATTTGGCATCTATAAGTCAGGTCTGAAGAGCGACTTCTCTAACTTCTTTCGTTCTGGTTTCCTTTTTGAGAATTGAAACTATCAAGACAATTTTCGAATGGTGGATAATTGATATGACAACTTAGTAGTAATAGCAAGGACGTGTCCGCTGCCTGAGGTGCTCCCCATGATGCCACATTCACCTTCCATTTGAACATTACTTAAAACCGAAACGTTGCTCAATAATGGCCATAGATTGGAAACCATCTACATTGTCCATTCAAAATTTTACTTGGGTATAAAGCCTTCGTCTTCCTTCGTTTATCCTCTTTACTGCGACTATAATTTTTGAAATGCAAGAGTTCTTTAGGAAGTCTTACTGAAGTTCTTTCATCTTTTCTTAGATTTCCAAAGCCTCCTACCCCCACCGTAAGTTTCTTTTGGATCACTTGTAGGATCATGGGTAGAAAGTTGATTAGGAAGTATGATGCTTAGGGAATCTCAATGTCTCCAAAGAACCCTGGAAGGATTATGGGATTAAGGGATACCCTTTCACAAGAGCCATCCTTGACTAGTCTTCTGGCCCTTCTTTTGTTTCTAGTAGTAAGCAATCTGAGCTCGCACGAGAAGATGATTCTTCAGAGGCCACTGCTAAGGCCAATTCTCCCTCTCCCACTATCTCTAATACCCCTTTAGATGGGAGACATTCAAGTTTTAATGTTAGGTTTGGACCTCAATATTTTCCCAGTCTTTTTCATTCCCAACATCTGTAGTTGATGAAGACGGCTTTCCAAATCCCGTTGGATGATAAAATTAGGATCCCTAAGCCAAATGAGAGGGTTTGTCTTCTCAAGGAGAATGAATTCCCTCTTTATTTTGATTCCATGTTGGGTGGAATCAGGGTGCCCTTTTATGCCTTCGTGATGCAAGTCCTCCATAGCTATAATCTCAACCCTGGAATGTTGGCTCCTAATGGGTGAAGGAGCCTTGTAGGTTTCATAGGTTGCTGGTCATAACTTGGGAGTTGACCTTTACCTGAATATATTCAATAATATCTTTACTCTTAAGACCATTGAACATGAGGGTTGGTACAGCTTTAGTAGGAGAGGGACTGCAAACGTTAAGTTTGCAATGTTCATAGATGGCACATTGCCTTCTAACAACAAGGGATGGAGAGACCGGTATGTGGCCCATCACCCACCTTATGAATGTGCCAGGTGGGAGTGGTCCACCTACTCCAAGAGTAGCCTGAGGAAAATCAATGTCAAAACACAATTATCTTTAAAAGAGGATATAATCTACTGGAGATTCATCTAGTGTGAGGGGATTCTTATCCATGGTAGGGAGATGGACCTTGTTCTTCCTTTAATGAAGTGGGGAATTATGGACGTTGAGTCCCGTTACATTTTCTAATCTTTCATAGGCTCTGAGATGTCCTTCTATTGCTTGTATTTTCTCTTAGGTCCCATAATGACCAATCGAGAAGTCACTCTGGGGGAAGATGCCGGCAAGCAAGCTGCCCCTAAGCCACATGTTCAAACTACGAGGGCCTCGGCTCAGCCATGCATCACAATTAGAGATGACCGAAAGTGCCCTTCATCTCCACGCAATGGGAAGGAAAAGATGGTCGAGGTTACCAACACAGGTCCTCCCCCAGACAAAGATGTGGAAGCTTTGGCATATTTTGAACTGATGGGAGTCGGAATTAACTTCAACCCCGACTATGTAGGGGACATCGAGAAGCCTGTCATAGTTGATGAGCAAGAGAATCCACATCCTGGGGAGACAGCGGCAGCAGGGGCAGTAGCCACAATGGCAGCATCAATGGCGGGGGTTGTAGTGACAACTACACCAACAAGTGCCACAACAACCAAACCAACAACAACAAAAGCAATGACAACAGTAGCAACATTAATATCAATAGCAACAAGAACAACACCCACAACAATAGGAGATCTGTTCACAAGGAACCTTAAATAGATGGACCCCAAAATGGAGCATAGCAGAAGGTAGTTCCGTCTTGGGGGACTCTTTCAAGGCTGCTAAGTCGGTGGACAATGCCGCGAATCCCACTAATTAGAAGTCATTTCAGAACATGACGCTAGGCAAATTGGAGGGTCTTGTAGCCATGTAAACCCATTACAAATGTCCATTCATCTGATTTCTTCCTTTTCTTTTGTTGACTTATTTGTTCTGCAGTAACATTTACCGGTTAACTGGCAAAGTGGATGAGCTTTATAAGAGAAGCCAGTTGCACAATGCTGAGGCTGTAGAGCGTAATAGGAGGCTAATTGAGGCAAATCTGAAGTTTAAGGGGTTTGAGGATTTGTCCTTGAAACTTGAGGAGGCAACAAAGAAGAGTTTGGAGTTGGTAGAGAAAAAGCATGTAGAGGCCCGTACCAACTTGCAATATTGAGCTTTTAGCCGGAATCAAGACTTGAAAATCAAGCTAAAACTACATAGGAGGAGGCCAAGAAGAGGGAAGGTATTGCTATCCAGGAAAAGTATGCAACTTTGAAAGAGAAAGAGGAAGCCATAGCTAACTTAAAGCAGAGTAGGCAATAAGTAAAGAACCTTAAGCGAGAAGTGGAGAAGTTCAAGGCTAACAATGCCAAACTCTTTGCTCAATGTTGAACTAGAAGTAGAAAAAAAAAGCAACCGATGCTGAGCTTTAGATGATGGATAACCAGCTCTCCAAACTTAAGGATAAAGCCGCAACCATTGATGAGAGGGTCCTGGGCGACTTCATGGCATCCAAGGAGTACCAGGATGAATTGATCAAGGCAGCCATGCCATCCTTTCAACAGGGGCTAGACACTGCGTGCCTAATTGAGAAGTTTTCCGAAGAGACACTTTGTCTATTTCATCTCATTCCTCTCAATGCCGATATTTGTGTAAGACTGAATATCCCATTTTACGAATGGATGGCTCCTCCAAAGTCTTCAACGCAAGCTTCCTCTTCTGCTGCTCAAGATCTTGAGTATACTTCAACCCTTTTGCTGATGGTCTGCCTCCTAACATACATTTTTTAGATGTTACAGAGGAAAATCTCCCAGAAGAGATGGTGGAAGGTGTGTTCGAGCCTAATCCTGCTGCCAATCTCCAAGAAAATACTCCTCAAGAAAATGCCTCTCCAATTGTTTCTAAAGTTGTTACGTCTCATAAAAGATAATGCTCCTACTTTTTCTTTTTCTTTTTTTTTTGGGCCAATGTAAATCAATTTAAATCTTTTCTTATCAATAAAAGTCCCTTTTGATCTTCAAATCTATTGATGGAAATTGCCATGACTTATAAAAACTAAATTGTTATTAGCTTGTTTTCAATCCCCTTAGGCATGGTACTTTAATATGCAAAGTATTGTTTATTCAAGAGAAAATTATAGCAAAATTTACTAAGTATATGCCCGATAACATTAGAGTAGTCACTTTTTAAATTAGAGTTTGTATTCATGTAAAATTTTATTCCTTATAATAGTATACTTTCTACTTAATTATAAATAGAGGGCTTGAGATCATTGATCGATAAGCCATTCTGCCAAACATTGTGTTTCTACATGGTATCAGAGCCTAAATACGATTAGGGAAGTGAGAAAAAAAAACCTAGCTCCTGGCCTCTCTCTCGCTGTCACAGGGTGTCAAAGAGTGTCGAACTGTCTCTTTCAAAACCATCGCCTCTCTCCTATCACAGCTCTTCAAACCCATCAAAAACCGATCGAAACCCCATCGCCTCTTCTTTCTGGCTATTCTTCAGTACCACTGCACTACGCTGCTGCATACGGTGAGAAAAGAGCAATAATAGAGGGAAAAAAAGGGAAAGAAGTAAAGCAGAAGAAGCCTGCACTACCGCTGCTCCTACAACCTTTTTTTTTCTTCTCTGATTCTTCATTTGAAGCTTGCGATTCTAAAGCCTGGTTCTTCATCTGAAGCCCGCGTTTGAGGTTCTTCGATTGGGGTTGTTCTTCTTAAGCATGCGATTGAGGATCGACTCTTCATTTGAAATGATTCGATTAGCCCAAACAAAATAGATGTTTGAGGGTTATTTTGGTAAATTTGCATTGCAGGGACTTATATGTAAATTTGTATAAGTTTTGAGATTTATTTGCAAATTCAGATTTTTCAGGGACATATTTGTCATTATTGGGGGGAAAAAGAGAGAGAGAGAGGGGGTATTTATTCCTTTTTAGGTGGTTTGGCTGTTGCATTTTGCGACATTTCAGTTACTTTGAAGGGGTGAAGACTGAAGAACTGTAGACAATTCTGTCAACATTGCAACCACCAATGGTACTACTGCTCCCATTGGATCTGAACATTATCCCACTCTTCATCCTCTTTCGGTAAGATTTGATGGCACAAATTATTTGATCTAGTCTCAATCTGCTTACCTAACTATTGCTGGAAGAGGACTAGTTGGATACATTACTGGCACCACTATCAAACCTACTACCGCAGGTGCTTTATAGGATAAATGGATATCAAATGAATCTCTTATTATGTCATTCCTTTTTAATTCCATGCATCCAAATATTGCCCGGGGTTACCTATTACTTGATACTGCAGCCCAAATCTGGAAGGCTACTACTGAAACCTATGGACAGTTGGGGAATGATGCATAGGTTTATGAGCTACGAAAGAAGCTTCATGAGACTACCCAAAAGGAACTGACTGTGGCCCACTATTATGCTGAGTTGCGATTTCTTTGGCAAGAGTTGGATCATTATGGAGATTATCACCCTCACTAATCCAGATGATGTGGCGACTTATAAGAAGCACATTGATAAGATTCGAGTATATGACTTCTTGGCAGGTTTGAATTTGGAGTACGATCAGATCAGAGTGCAAGTCTTAAGTCGTTCTCTCTTTCCTACACTAGAATAGTCTTATGCTCTTGTTCAGTGTGAGGAAAGTCGTCGATTAGCCATGCTTCATACTCCCATTATAGAGAAAATAGCTTTACAATCTGTTCGCACTAAATCTGATCCGACTAAGAAGATTGTCAAGTGTGAGAACTGTCACAAAACATATCATACCAAGGCAAATTGTTGGAAACTGCATGGGAAGCCTGCTGATTTTGAACAAAAACGAGCACAAAAGAAGGGAAAACCAAAGGCTAATCTTTCTGAGACAGTTTCCACCACACCTTCTGCAGACGTTGGTTTTTTACGGAGGAGTTCGCTACTCTGCGACATATTCTGCAGTCTTCTATTGCCGGTACAACCTCGACCACTGCTTCCTCTACTACCCATACCAACTCCTACCTTGCTACTTTAGGTAAAACTTTTACAAGCTTCTTCAGTTTCTACTCCTTGGATCATTGATACAAGAGCCATAGATCATATGACAGAGTTTATCCTCTTCTTTCTTACAATATTCTCCAACTTCTAGAAAGGATAATGTTTGAATTGGTGATGGCTCCTATTCTTCCATTGCTAGAAAAGGGACCATTCAGCACTCTCCGTCACTTTCTTTATCTAAAGTTTTACATGTTCCCTCTTTCTCTACTAACTTGCTCTCTATCAGTAGTCTTACACATGACTTGAAAAGTGAATTTTTCCCATCTTACTGTGTCTTTCAGGATTTGGTCACGGGGAAGGAAATTGGATGTGGTAAACTAGACAATGGACTTCATTTGCTCGAGCCGATTGGAGAATCTGCATCTGCTTTGACTGCATCTTCTAATCCGGTCCATTCGGTAATATCAGACCTTCATCAGTGGCATCGTAGGCTAGGTCACCCCCCTCTAGGAACTCTTAAGAAAATATTTCCTGATTTGGTTTCTTCTTGTAATGAGGATAATTTTTTTTGTGAAGCCTGCATTTTTGCAAAGCAGACTCGTTCTACTTATTTACCATCTCTTCATAATAGAAAACGTATTCCTTTTATGCTAATTCATACTAATGTGGGGTCCTTGCCGACATGTGTCTATTACTAGCCATAGGTACTTTGTTACTTTTATTGATTCTCACTCTCGTTCTACATGGATTTATCTTTTGAAATAAAAAAATGAAGTTTTCCAATGTTTTCGTGATTTTCATAATATGATTAAAAGTTAGTTCAATGCCACTGTGAAGATCCTTCGCAGTGACAATAGCACAGAGTATATTGATGGTGAATTTCAAAGATATCTCTCTGACTCTGGCATAATACATCAGACCAATTGCGTTGATACGGCTGCCCAAAATGGGGTGGCCGAAAGGAAGAATCGGCATCTCTTAGAGATAGCCCGTTCCATTATGATTGCTATGAATGTACCTGACCAGTACTGTAGTGATGCTATACTCACTGCTTCTTACCTTATGAATAGGATGCCCAGTAGGATACTTGGTTTTAAATGTCTTAATAAGATTATTCAAGGAGCCTCTTCTTTTGTTATTCCCCCAAAGGTTTTTGGATGTGTGTGTTATGCCAGAATCACAGCCCACCAGAGTAAATTGGTTCCCCTACACTACATATTTTTGGGGTATTCTGCTACTCAGAAAGGGTACAAATGTTATCATCCTCCCTCTAGGAAAACCATTGTATCGATGGATGTACTTTTTCATGAGTTTTGCCCTTACTATACACCTCTCTAGGGGGAGAGTCCTAGAGGAGAGGTGTTCTTTCCAACTCTAGATCTTCCTATCACACACCAACACAACTTAAGAGTCCCAGAAGAGTTTCCTGACCAGGGGGAGACTTCAGCCAGTATACCTGAGGACTCTAATCCTCCCCCTTCGATTTATGAACCATGTGAAGAACCTAGCCAGGGGGAGACCACTCTTGTGAGACACACTGTTGGGGTCTTTCAACCAGATTAACCAGAATAAGGAGGTGCTGACTTATCAGAGGAAGAAATACAACCGGCTAAAGCAAGTGGAGAAAGGTGATACGTTACCACTTCAGTCTCCTGCTCCATAATCAGATTCTACTGAGTTATCTTCTTCTGATCTTCCTATTGCTGTTAGAAAATGGGTCAGATCTTGTACTCAACATCTCATAGCTAAATATGTTTCTTATAACTCTTTGTCTGACTCCTACCGTGCTTTTATATCCTCTTTGTCATTTGTATCTATTCTAAAAGTTGGTAGGAAGCCTATGCTGATAAGAGATGGAAGGCAGCTATGGTAGAGGAAATGCAAGCAATGAAAAAAAATAACACTTGGGAGCTGGTTACACTTCCTCCAGGAAAAAAACCAGTGGGCTGCAAATGGGTATTTGTGGTTAAACAAAATATGGATGGATCAGTCAACAAGTTGAAAGTTAGACTAGTTGCAAAGGGGTTTACCCAGACCTATGGGATTGATTATCAGGAGACCTTTGCCCCTATTGCGAAACTAAACACTGTCAAAGTTCTATTGTCTGTAGATGTAAACAAAGATTGGAACTTGCACCAACTAGACGTAAAGAATGCCTTTTTACATGGGGAGTTACCAGAAGAGGTCTATATGGAAATCCCACATGGTTTCTTCGATGACAATACTGTAGGTAAAGTTTTTCGATTGAAGAGGTCAATTTATGGGTTAAAACAGTCTCCTAGATGCTGGTTTGGATGCCTCCTGAAGGCAATAACTTCTATTGGGTACAAGCAAAGCAATGCTGATCATACACTATTTGTCAAGAAGTCAGGTACGAACATCACACTTCTTATTGTCTATGTAGACGATATTGTCATCACAGGGAATGTTGGTGAAGAAATTCAAAAGTTGAAGGACTTTCTTGGCAGAGAGTTTGAAATTAAAGATCTAGGGAAGTTACAGTATTTCTTAGGGATTGAGGTGGCTCGATCAAAGAAAGGTAAATTCCTATCCCAAAGAAAGTATGTCCTAGATCTATTATCAGAAGTGGGAATGTTAGGGTGTAAAGCAGTTGATACCCCTATTGAAGCTGGAGCTAAACTTAAAGAAAAAGAGGGAGAACTAGTGGACAAAGGAAGATACCAAAGGCTAGTAGGGAAGCTTATTTACTTGTCCCACACCAGGCCAGGCATCGCTTATGCTGTGTTATAGTGAGCCAATTCATGCATGATCCATATTTAGCTCATATGAAGGCTGTTATCAGAATACTACAATAGTTGAAGGGAATCCTAGAAAAATAATACTTTTGTCACCTACTGATAATCTAAAAGTAGAAGCATACACTGATGCAGACTGGGTGGATCTCCAGACAGGAAGTCAATTTCAAGTTACTGTACCTTTGTTGGAGGTAATCTAGTTACTTGGAGAAGTAAGAAACAGAATGTGGTAGCTTTATCTAGTACCGAAGCTGAATATAGAGCTATGGTTCGTGGAGTTTGTGAGCTACTATGGTTGAAAGGCTTGCTGCAAGATATTGGAGTCCAAGTTCCAAACCCTATGATGTTATATTGTGACAACAAGGCTGCTATTAGTATTGTTAATAATCCGGTGCAGCATTATCGAACTAAACACATTGAAATTGATAGGTTTTTTGTCAAAGGAAAGTTGGAACAAGGGCTCATCTGCATGCCTTTTGTAAGATCTAAAGACCAAGTAATAGATGTTTTCACTAAGGGTTTGAAAGAAAGAGATTTCTTTCCTATTGTAGGCAAGTTGGGCATGACTAATATCTATGCCTCAACTTGAGGGTGAGTGTTGGATTCTATTAGGAGTTCAATTAGATTTTGTATAGGAGTTAAATTAGAGTTTGTATTCATGTAAAATTCTATTCCTTGTAATAGTATACTTTCTACTTAATTATAAATAGAAGGCTTGAGATCATTGATCGATAAGCCATTCTACCAAACATTGTATTTCTACAATGACTTATTCAGTGGGTGGTAAAGGCTTCCTTGTCTTCATCATTGATTCGGTGACTTCTCCACTCTTGTTTATTTCTTTGTTCTCTCTTAGAAGGTCTTTTGCTAGAGCTTTCTTCTCGACCACTACGCTCACGCTCGTATGATTTCCCTCCAATCTTGTAGTCACTTCTATTGGCTTCTAACACTTCATTGGCAATGATCATCTCGTACCCTAGATCCAGTAACTAGTCTCTAATGGACTCATAATGGTCTTGTTTCAATGCTAGGAGATTGTCTTCTGTCTTATCCTTCTTGATCTCACTTTTGAACCAAGAGGCAAAAGCATATCCCAACTTAGTGCATTGTGGATGGAGTGTTTAGGGATACAAGAGTACCAAGTGGTTGTCAGGCTCGTCAAAGATGCTGGGAAACATTTGCATTTGATAGCATTTTCCCGACCACACATAGCCATGATTGAGTTTAAATGAATTATGTATGACATGGGGTCTGTTGTTCCATCATATATGGTGAAAGACGGGGTTCGAAAACCCAAAGGCAGAGGAGCTGCCATGATTTCAAGAATGAAAGGGTCTTGATTAAGCACCTACTGCATCTCGTCAAGTACTTTTTGATATAGTTGACACAAACATTCATTCATGGTTTTGATCCTGCTAGTAGAGGTTCTCATCTCTTCCAACAAGATGTCTTTGAGGACCTCTACTAATGCTCATCAAAGCACTTGACTTTGTGTTGTGTTCCCTTTGGACTTTTTTGTTTTTCTGAAGTTGGTGACCTCCCACCATAGCTCCTGGGAAGGAGTGTCTAACACTTGGCACTCCCAGTCTATCGAATACTGAGCAATGATCTCCTTCCCTCCTTTTCTCTTCTTCCTCTTAGGCTTTAGTGGAATTAGTAGGGGAGCAAACCTACTCCAATTCCTTGGGCCCCCATCTTGTTAATTGATAGGGGAGGGCACCACTATTTCCAAAAAGGCAATGGTAGGACCCCTTAGGGGGACAAGTTGGCTCCATTGGGTTACTATAATCTGGAAGGAGTTCATCATCTCCATCATCCTTCGTTCTAAGGCTTGAGCCTGAGTGAAGTCAAATACTAGAGTTGCTCCCTACAAGGGAAGATCTATGTTTAAAGCCTCTTGTTGCATAGGGTCTTGTGCTTCAAGTGGTGGTAAAAGAGGAGCCTCTTTGGATGTACCCTCATTTCGAGCATTTGGTCTTTTCTTTCCAGCACTATGTCCACGCCCTTGAGACTTTGAGATGTTATTGTCTTAATTTTCTCCCGCCATTATTACTCCAGGATTGAAAGCATGGGAAGGAATGAAAATATTTTGTTTCCACAGGCAGCGCCAAATGTTGCTCCAAAATCTCCCTACTTTGGTTCAGCTAAAGAATGCTTCGAACCAAAGATCTGCTAACAAAGAAAACCGGTGAGAGCAGACCACCTCTGTGGACAGAAAGTTGCCTCCGATGGCAAAGTAAGATTTTGGATAACACAATTACTCCCCAAAAAAGGGGAGTGAATGCCCGAAGAGACAGTTCTCTTGGGTAGTTGCAAAAGTTAGTGTTGGGAAAACTTGGCTTACCAGATGAAGGCGCATTCCACTACTTTTATGCAGAAATAAAACTCCATGGAGGAGATAAACTCCGGCCATTTGATGGCTAGATCTAGTTGGAGAAAGGAGATCAAAACCATAATCAAGCTTGCGCAGGAATCTTTTGGTTTGGTACACTCTCTATAAAGTTATCAGAGAACTCTGGCAGATGTATATTTTATATGTGATGTGTCTCCTCGTGTCCCCTCAACAAAACAGCTCGAAGTAGCGTTTAGAGATTTTGACATATTGTTATATCTTTTGATAAGAGTAGTTCATTTAATGTATAGGTACGGAGCATTAAATGCTGAATTTCATGCTCTGATGCGCTTACTACTTTATAAGGGTTGTCTCCTACCCAATCACGCTCTCGCTGAGAAGTCCACTAACTGCTCAGTCCCGCATGTGAAGCACGCCAATTGGCAGATGGTGAGTGTGGCTCGGAGAACTGATAAGTGGTGATCCAAGAAGTAAATTCTAGAAAGTGCCAAACTGGTCAACAGATTAAGCCAAAACAGGTTGTCTCCGGTTTAGATGGTTCATACTGGTCCAAAAATCTATGAAATGTTTTGGCATAACAAGTTCATATAATATTTACACAAATTGTTGAGAAAACCAACATTATAACGTACTTCCAAGAAAGATTTACCAGAAAAAATTGAAGCTAAAACCAATAGAAAAAAATTAGTTAGCAATAACAATGAATGAATTGAAATGTACCTATCTAAGTTTTGTTTCTTTCTACAGCTCACTTGTGTTGGAACGGAGAGATCGAACCAGGAAAGAGATTTGTTGGCAGAACTTCAAAATTTTACAATGAGATGTACCGTATCTGAACCTTGCACCAAATGGGAGAACTTAGAGGAATTGTAGAGAGAGAGAGAGAGAGGGTGATGGTTTCCGGCAAAGGTGGATGATTTTCAGCAAGGTGTAGGTAGAAGATGGGTGAAGGAACTCCCTTCACCCTAAAAGGTTGGGTATGAGAGGATCTAAAAATGATATTTATGTCATTTGAGTTTAATGAGGGTAATATAGACCTTTCACATGAGTTAACAGAATCTTGGATGGAATGTTAGGAGTGTGCAATTTGTAATTTTGAGAGTGTGCAATTTGTAATTTAGAGCACTAAAGCGTGCAACCCTGAGTTTAAGTCCCACTAAAGCGTATAATCTCTAATTTTCTCAAGAAAAATACTTTGAATCTACTACATTTACACTCTTTAGAATTTATATATTTATTAATTTTACAACACTCTATGTTTCAAATCATATCAACCTTAACTTTACTATTATAGGGTTAAAGTGATTGACTCATGATCTATTGTTATTTCAAAAATCCCAAATTGCCCTTCTTTATTATCAAACTTTTTCAACTTTCAAGGAAAATAAAAAAAAGAAGAATATTCATCCAAAAAAGAAGGGGAAAAATAAAAAAAAAAAAAGAAGAACAAAGGGTGAAGAGCAACATGACTGATTTTAAGTATTTATTTTCAATTATTGTTTCAATTGTAAGAAGGTTTAATAAGGGTAAATGTGTCATTTTGTTTAAAACTAATGGTGTAAAGTGCCAAAAGCTTCTTCACAAGGAGAACTCGGGGAACAGTTTTCCTTTACAACTTATCCTAACAATTCTACTATGGTTCACCTAATATCTCAATTTTGAATAGCATATTCATTTAAAAAATTACTCTAATACAAAATTGTTGGTGTCTCTCTTTAAGATCTAAATAAGTTGAAGAAATAAAATTAAAAAGGTATAAAGTTACTCTAGTAATAAAAATGACAGTATGTCTTTATTTATTTATTTCCCTTCCCCCCCCCCTTCCTTTTTGGATACTATAGGAAAGGTAAATGTATAATGTCATTTTTCGCAATTAATAATAACTGGCATCACATCTAAGGGGATTCAAATGAAAAGTACCCATATAAATATATTTGTTGAAGTGGCCTCCACCGAGAAGCATAAGGTGCCTGATGGCATACTAACTCTAGAAATAGCTTGTAGGGGTGTAAACAGACCGGATTCGAATCGGATAATGATAAAACCATATCTGCATCCTATTATATTCAGACAGATTCGGATAATATCGTATCAGTTTTCGGACGGATTCAATCGAATTTGGATGATAATCGGATAGTTACTTTCTTACGTGGATTCTTCTAAATGAGCATAAATACAAATTGAATATAAGTTTTCGACTCTTATTTACATCTTTACCATTTTATTTGTGAGAACTAGATTTGAAATTTAAGAATTTAACAACTTTGATAGCTATTTTAATAGAAAATCTAGCAAAAATAGTCACATATCACAGGTAAAAAATTTATAAAAATAAGAGAAATAAATATAAATAAGTAACTTAATCGGATAATTTTATCGGACGGATAATAATCGGTAAGAAAGCGGTATACCATATCCACATCCTATTAATTATCGGACAGATTAGGATACCCCTAAACATATGTGGATGCGAATTCAGAAGCGGATTTCGATTATCCATTTGCACCCCTAATAACTTGATGTCATTAACAGCATCAACTAGGTGTTGGTGATATCTTTTGAGTGCATAAATAAAAATTAATTAAATATGTAAATATTAAAAACAAAAATAAATCATTACAATGAATGATCTTAATTTAAAATCAAAATCAAACCATATATTATATGGTTTCATAATTCCCATGTGAAGCTTTGATTTGATTTTGACACACTGTCTTTACCAATTTCTTTTAATAGCCACACAATCCACACGTCCTAATTAGGTATGAAGATAATGTATAAAGAACTCCATTTTTGCTCAACCATTTGAAATTTGTTGAATGATCCAACCATATGTTGTGTTATATGGCTATAGCTTTGTCCATAAGGTACACTTTTTGGTTGGATTTGTACCTTTTAAGACATTTGGCTAAGAAGTACAAATTAAGGAGACTAGATGCAGCTCGGAAGTACAAATTAAAGATACTAGATGCATGGGTAAGCTGTAATATTCAACAAAACCTTAACACAACACAACAGTTGGTCTTGCAAACAAGATGAAGAAAGACACAACTAGCAAACTAGGACTTGTGATCCCTCTCACTACCCAAGGAGGTTTTGTAACCACATTTACCATTTGTCTCTTCAAAGATTCATGTCAAAGATTCTTTAAGGGCATGTTTGGTTACATGAATCCAAAGATTTCAAATCTCTAGATTCATGAACGCAAGATTTATACCCATTTGGTTGTGAAAAATCTTTAGATTCATGAAATCTAGAGATTCATCATTTTACACTTAAAATGATGAATCTCTAGATTTATGGGTATGAGGTGAAATCAAGATATTTCACTTGTACTATAAAAGTGCTAAACATTTGCACATTACAAAAATCACAAATGAATCCACAGATTTCATTCTATTTATAGATTCAGGTTAATCAAACAGTTAATTTATGAATTATGACTCCATAGATTTGAAATTTCTATATATTTGAAATATCCAGACTAATGTAACCAAACAGGCCCTAAATAAATTTCTTTTTTTTTTTTAAAGATTATAATTCATCGATATTGGCTTATGTGGATCTCAACTACATTCTCAGAGAGGTAGCGTAATGAGTATTTAAATATACAACATAATTTTGTCCCTGGCTCTAAGAAGATTTGGATTCTTGACCTCATACTAGCAAGTGTTAGTCTTTGCCTACTAAGTCAACCCCTTGAAGAGTTTTGATATCTGCATCTTTAGAAATTACATTTTGACATCCCTGGGAGTTTTTACCTTTTAAAAATTATGATTTCTTTCCCTAAATAAAGCAAAATATATTTAGGCAACATGGAAATTTTTTATTTTCTCCTTTGACAAAACCCTCAACCAGTTTGATAAAAGGATTCCAATGAAAATCCAAATAGGAAATCAACAAAAAGGCAAACTACACTATGCTAAAATTTAAAGCTTATCCCATCAATTTGGTAGCACAAAAGGAGAACAAACTGACATACATGTTCCTACGATCTCCAACTATATAAGGTATAATTGAACTTCTCTCTTACTAAAAACACATTTATAGTAAAAATTCCTTTCTATCATTGAAATATGTACTTTTCACTAGCAAAAAATACTGTCATAATTCTCTTCTCCCCCCTCCCCCAACCCCTCCTATAATAAAATATTATTAGTATAACAAAACAGTGTCATATTAATTATTTGAGCAAACTACATTTACACCTCTTATATAATTACCATTTAACCACTTTTCTTAGGGTAGGTGATTTTTGAAATTTTTAGCAATCCTTCAATTGCATTCAAATACTTATAAAGTGGAGATCTGTCCCCACCCATGACCCATATTCATGTGGGTTGTTAATTCTCTCATCTGATCTACTTGATGCTTGTATTTAACACATCAATTCATCCCATAAGAAATTATATCTATTACCCACTTTGATAAGCTTACAAGTACAAAGTATTGCATTGAAATTAGACACGCGTTGGTCAATGTAGGGTTGGTAGAGTGGTAAAATCCATATTTTTCAATGGAGGGGTCATGGGTTCGACATTGCAGACGACAAAGCTCCTTTTGAGGATGTAATCGAGGTGCGCGCAAGCTGGCCCGGATCAACCTCAGACACCAAAAAACAGAAATTCACGTGTCAAGTAAACCATGTTAGTTGGAAATTTGCTCTCCATTTGGGTAGTGGATCCGGACTCCAAAATAGCACATTTAAATAAAATAATAAAATCCAAAATATTTCAAAAACGGCAATTAAGAAATCAAATTTGGAGGTAAATAAACTCCTCCATTTAAAGCCATTAATCCATATCCATACCCATCTACTCACATTGATAACGCGTTCTTCCCATTTAAAACTAAAGTTTTCTGTTACATCTCTTCTACTACTACTACTCTATAAAATCACTCTTCCTTCCCCACTTTGCAGATGCATTCCCTTCTCTGCAATTCCTTTTGTTTAAAGAAGAATGGCTGGTAGCAGGAGGAAGAGTCTTCAAAAATCTCTGCAAATATATCTCTCTAAGCTCAAGAAAGCCCCACCTTCACACCTTCCAATCCATTCAAATTCTATCAAAACTTCTTCACCTTGGAGTTTGTCAAGTTGCAGGCTTCCTAAAACCTCTTCTTTCTCTGTTGATCCGCACCTACAACACAACCCTAAATTTGATGAAGCTGAAGATGACGATGACGATGATGATGAAGCTGCAACACTAACCGACATTGATCGTTTCCTCTTTGAGAATTTCAAAACCCTCTACTGCAAAACTGATGGAGATGGTGGAAAAAGTAATTCAAACGCCAGTCCTAGAGCATTCCTCTTCGAATCACCCAGGTTAAGTGAGGTGGCACCACCCGATGTAAAGCCATCAAATCGGTTCTTTGTATCTCCAGGTACTTCTAGTTCATTAATGGAAGAATCAAGCCCAAGCTTATCCACCTCAGATGAGTCGATCTCGACGACGACAACAATGACGACGGATCGTCATGAATCGATGGCTAAGAGAAAGAGTATCAATGATCTAGACTTGCCTGATGATAGCATTGCAGTGTTAACTTACACAAGAGATCCTTATGAGGATTTCAGACAATCCATGGAGGAAATGGTGGAAGCAAGATTGAACCAACATGAAACTGTAGGTTGGGATTTCATGGAAGAGCTTCTCTTCTGTTACTTAAAGCTGAACGACAAGAATTCTTACAAGTACATACTTGGTGCATTCGTGGATCTCATGGTGGTTTTGCGTCAGAATTCCGGTGATTCTCCGGCGAAGCCTCGAAAGCTTCCGAGTAAGATGGGAGAGAGAAGAAAAGGTGAGGAAAGGTGAGATTGAAACTGTGGAGAATCTTAATTTGTGGTGTGATTTAATTTCAAAACCTTGAGAAATTTGCTTTCTTTCTTCTTCTTTTTTATTTTCTTTGTGGAGTTGTGATTATAGTGTGAAATAAGATTCGTTGTTTCAGATTTGGTGTTAAAGTGAAATTGAATTAAAGTAGTAAGTGGACTTAAATTGAAGTTCTAATAAGTTCATCCGAAAGTTATATTAATTTTTTATTGGTAGTTCAAATGTTGTATTTCTAGATTCAAATAATTCCACACAGTTGAAAGATTTAAAATTTTAAATTGAATTTAAACCTTCGTTAAATTTCACAGCATTATGGTTAAAGAATATGTGTTTCTATATTCCCTGATGATTGAAAAGGCATAAATATGGCTGAATGGTTGTGTAAATAAATCATACCATTAAATGTATTGAATTAAATCTAAACCGTTTATGATAGACTATTTAGATTTAATCCTACCAAATTTAATGGTAGGATTTCTAGAACCGTTCAGCCAAGCAATTTACACGGCTGTCCAGCCAATTGAAAAAGTTCAGATTCTTGGTTATTAGCACACTAGAATTACACCACAGCTATCTCTCTCATTGCAAGGAGTTCAAGTAAGCCGTTGATATTCCTAGAAAAATTACTAGCAGTCAAGTTCAGCTAAATGTAAGTGTCTCCAATCATAAGCTACAAAGAAAAATGTAAAGGTGTTAATGGGTTGGATTGGGTAGGGTCAGCTTAGACCTTAATTTTATTTGAGAGGTTGAAACCTAAATCCTAAACCCTAACCAACCCTATCAAGGCAAGAGAATCTCAACCTAAACTTTTCTTGTCAAATTTCTTCTAAGCCCGCCCCCTGATCTATCCTGATCTATCTTAATTTTATCCATTTTTTCTAGAATGTTAATTTAATTACTTAATAATTAAACTCAGTGTTAATAATAGTGGGTAGGTCCCATTACAATTTGCGCCATAGGTGGCGGCAAAATGGTTGTGTAGTCTAAGATGACTACTCATCTATTTAATTGAGTTTAAACAAGACTCTAATATTCCTTTCTTAAAATGAGTCTAAGGAAACCCAAATTAAGAAATTGGAGTTGAGGGAAAACATTATAAATAGAGGGATGGAAAACCAAACAGAAACAAATGATTTAGAATACTCTCTCATGCTCTATGAATTCTCCAAGCTAATCTTGAACCTTCATCACTGTGATTCGCCAATTTAGAAGCGTGGAAATAACCTATAGAGTTCACAAGCTGAAAGAAAGGAAAGGGAATGCAAATAGACACCTCCAGTGTCTAGATCATTGCAGAAAATCACTAAGGTAAAAGATCTAGAATTCTTCCTTTTCATTGATTTAGTTTTACATTAGTATTAGAGCTAGTTGGAGTTAGGGTCGCTGGCAACTGCTAGTTTTATAGGTGTTGGTTAATAGAATCCATTGGCATTAATGAGTGTTAGATTCAATCCTTAACCAATTGATTGACCTCTACCCAATCTGTGGTATGAAATTGGATGAAGAGTTTTTCTTTTATTTTCCTTTAGTAGAAGTTTTTTTTTTTATGATTTAAAAAAATAAGGGAGTTCTTGTTGACCGTTGTGGTTCATGTGAACTTTTGGTGAGTGCCTCTTTTTTTTTTTTTTTTTTTTTTTTTTTTTTTTCAGATTATAAAAAAAATTAAAAAAGAAGGAAAAGAATGCCTTCCTATGTTGTTCGGCATTTAAAAAAAAAGTTTGGACAGTCATCGTTCACGTTTCCTAAACGTCCTCCAGTGTCTAGATCCATTGTAGAAAATCACTAAGGCTACGTTTGTTTGCAAAGGTGGGGTGGAAAAAAAGGGGTGGAAAAAAAATATATATGGGTCTCATGTGTAGTGGGGTGAGGGAGAAGGAAATGAAAGGAAAGGAAAGGGTTTTGTGAAAAAGTGATAGTGGTGGGTCCCATTTTTAACTTTTCCCAATTTTCCCACAAAATCCCACCAAATATGTGGGGTTTTAAAATGGCTTGGAGTGGGAAAGTTGCATTGCCACATCACCAGACAAGTTTCCTTAAATCAACGAAACTTGTCTCTCACTTTCCCACCCCAAGCAACCAAACAATCTATCATTTTGGGATTTAAGGGAAAATTAAGAAATCTACACTTTTTTCAAGAATTTCCCACCCCACCTTTATTCTAGCAAACAAACGCAGCCTAAGGTAAAGGATTTAGAAGTCTTCATTTTCATTGATTTAGTTTTACATTGGTATCAAAGCCAGGTTGGGGTTAGGGTCGCTGGCAACGACTAGTTTTATGGGTGTTGGTTGATGGGATCTATTGACATTAATGAGTGTTAGATTCAATCATTAACCAATTGCTTGACTTCTACCCAATCTGTGGTATAAATTGGATGAAGAGTTTTTCTTTTCCTTTAGTAGAAGATTTTTTTTATGATTAAAAAAAATAAGGGAGTTCTTGTTGACCGTTGTGTTTCACGGTGATGCGTCCAAAATCTGCTCAGCCCTTGGATCTCCACGTATTGTCCTGCAAAACAAAAGCGTCAGATGTGGCCCGACAGCTGGGGTCGGGAGTCCACCTCCGAAGGCTAAGTCAGTTGATGAACTTAATCACAAACGGCTCTGCTAGAAGCACAGAGGTAATGAATGAAGAAACGGGAAAGGTGATCTAGATAGCAGGACGCTGATAGTTGAGGTCTATCAGTATGTATCTGAACCTGAGTCTCAGATAGTATTCTCCTTGATCGATTGATCCGTCCCTCACCTTGTATGGTAGTGAGGTTTATATAGAGTGTACCTTCGAATCTCCTTCGTTGGATGCACTCGAGCCTTCTTCGGGTAGTCGTTGAATCTTATCAATAAGATCCGTTGAGCGATAGACTTCTACTAGTTTGGGCTAGTAGAGGACTCCTGAGATAACCGTTAGGTTATGCGATAGTTATCCCTTTGATGATGATTATCCGCAGCCGTCAGTTTGAGTCTCTTTGTCATCGGGGTGATTACCCTAATCCATAAGTAAGATTAGGGCACGCTTTGCAGAGAATAATCTTTCTTCTTCAAGCAAGCCATCTTCTGGATCCGGTTCGCTCGGGAGCGATTCGGTTTTCTCCATCTCGACAGGGGTCGGGGGTCGGACCAGGTATGAACCCGGTCTGATCATAAACTCTCCATATCACGAGCCCCCGGCACAAGCGCTTCGGTCGATCCCGAGGGCTTGGTTTTTAACTGGGTTCGTCGTCAGGTGATGATCTCTGCGTGCTTCATTAAATGTCATATCACATTTAATGCGGTGGTCACTTTTCCTCGAGCGTTGTGAGTGTAAGGCCACATGTCTCCGTTGCCCGAAGTGACCGCTCGTCTTTCCCAGGAAGATCTTGATCACTCCGTTGCCAATGGTCCCGGCGGCAATCCTGCTGGTGAGCCTGTTGGTGCACCCCCGAAGGAGACTCTTCGGGCATCTGAGGCAATTATGTTGGCGTCTGATGAAGGCGTGGCCCCACCAGGTGCTGCTCCTATTTCTAACTCCAGTGCTTGTTTGGCATCCTCCTCCTTTCCTTCTGAGTTGGAGGATTTTGCTACCAGGAAGCGTCGTCGGATGACAAGTGATGAAGCTCATCCTTCTCTTGGTGTAGTTCGTCCTTCTCATCCTTCGCCTGAATTAATGTCAAACGAGTTTGACAGAGCGTTGGAATGGTGTCTTGCTGCTCGAATGACTTCGAGAGCGCAGTTCTTTCCAAACTTTCAGATGAAGTCTTTACGAAGTCCTTTGGTGATGTAAGTCTTTCTTCATTATCCTCCGATTTTGAGAAATTACTTTTTCCGCTCCTCGCTAACTCGAAAGTTGTTTTGCGGGAGTCTTTTTGGTAACTTCCACAACCAAGTGGAAGCAGTTACTAGACTCGGTAGGTTGAGCAATGAACTTTCTAGGCTTCGGGGAATCTCGAAGCTAAAGATGTTGAGATTGCTCGCCTTCGGAATCTAGCTTGGGAGGTGGCAGGAGAAAAGAATTCGATGATTGGTCGTCTTCGGTCGGACTTGGATGATGCCGGGGGAGAAGATCCGGCGACTGGAATGGACAGTTGGAAAGTCGGGAGCTAAAGGATCCGAAACATTACCCGAAAGGCAAGCCGTCGTTCCTTTGCCCGAATCCCTTCCAAGCGATGTTCGCAGAGCTGCGTCTTCAAGTATTTACACAAGTAAGCCTTTTGTTGATATGTTGAATGCTTATAACTTGCAGGCGTACCGGGATGGTGAGAACGAAGTATGGGAATCAATATTAAGGAAAGATCATCATTTTAATACGACTCCCTACAATGCTGTTTGCCATCCTGAAGTATTTACCAACCTGGGTATTCTTCCTCCCGACTGGACCAAGGATAAGATTGATCCTCCACCTTCTAATCCAGATATTATGCAATATCTGGAAGATTCTCCTGTTTATTCTCCGCTGGAAGAAGTCAATTATGACGAGCTTGTGCCGAATGCGAGTTTGGTCGAGGACCATTCTTCTCCTGGACAAGCTAGGCAAAGAGTATGAAATTGCAGAGGATTTTCTGAATATTAGAATATTTTTGTAATCCTCATTTCTTCTCTTCTTTTCCTTGACTCCTCTCCAATGGTTGACTCATATGTTTGTTCTAGCAAAGTCGCATCGATCTTGTATAACTTGTTAACAGATCCTGTAGTGACCTTCTTCTTTGATCAGAGATTGTATCCAGCTCTTGTAATTGTTTTGATACTGGCCTCTTTAGATCTTCTGAAGAAATAAGAAATTACTTTATCTTGAACTTTGCTAGCCACTTGAATCGCCGTTGCATTAGGTCTTAGTTGTCTGAAACAATGCCTACACTTAAGGATTTCCGGAGAAATACTATAAGTCTGAGAAGGAACTCACTCGGGTTTTAAACCGATGCCTTATACTTAAGGATTTCCGGAGAAATACAATAAGTCTGAGAAGGAACTCACTTGGGTTTTAAACCGATGCCTTATACTTAAGGATTTCCGGAGAAATACAATAAGTCTGAGAAGGAACTCACTCGGGTTTTAAACCGATGCCTTATACTTAAGGATTTCCGGAGAAATACAATAAGTCTGAGAAGGAACTCACTCGGGTTTTAAACCGATGCCTTATAGTTGGATCCTGTTCTTGAATGTGGTGTGCGATGCTCCCCAATCAAAAGATAGTTTGTTGAAAACCAAAAATTGCATTGATTGAGTTGAAAATGATTACATCGCGAACAAAATTGAAATCATCTTCAAGGATAAAACTTTTTGAGATGCCTAGCATTCCATGAACGATCCAATTCTTTCTGGGAATCAATGTTCTTCAACTTGTAAGCTCCTGAACCGATCGGTTTCACAACCATATAAGGTCCTTCCCAGGAAGGGTCCAACTTTCTTTGGTGACGCGGGTCGGAAGCTAGGGTGTTTCTCAACACCAAATCTCCGGCTAAGTACCGACGATTCTTCACTCGAGTATTATAATGAGACGCTATCCTTCTTTGATAATGTTGAGTTCGTGCTATTGCCTTTGCCCGAACTTCGTCCAACAAATCAAGACTATCCAGCAGTCCTTGTTCATTTGCTTTTTCCTCGAACTCACGATCCCGCAACGTCCCCGCCATTATCTCCACAGGTGTTAATGCTTCGGATCCATATGCCAACCTGAATGGAGTTTCTCCTGTAGGTGTTCGAACCGTAGTTCTATAAGCCCACAGTACATTATATAGTTCTTCGACCCAAGAAGCTTTGTCAGCTTCGAGTCTTCTCTTTATTCCTTCCAGTAGCATTCGGTTAGTAACCTCTACCCGGCCATTGCTTTGGGGGTATGCCACCGAGGACATACGATGCTCGATCATATATGTTCCACAGAATTGCTCAAATTGTGGACAAGTGAACCGAGTACCATGGTCGATGACAATTATCTTTGGAATCCCAAAGCGATATATGATTGATTCAAGCACAAATTTCTCCACTTTTTCTCGAATTGTCGCCAGTGGCAATCGGCTTCTACCCATTTTGTGAAGTAATCAATTGCTACTATCGGATATTCCCGTCCGCCCGATGCCTTGGTGAATTTGCCCATGATATCAATTCCCCACATTGCAAAGGGAATGGGATTTAGAATTGAAGTCATAATCTCCGCCGGGCGCTTCGATCTTGTAGCATGAATTTGTGAGTTACTACATCGACGAACGTAGTCCATAGCAGCTTCTTGGATCTTAGGCCAATATAACCCCAATCTTAGAATTTGATGGGCCAGGGCTCTGCCACCCATGTGAGCGCCACAAATTCCTTCATGAACCTCAGCCAAAGCTGAGTTTGCTCCTTCGGGGCCTATACATCTCATAAGGGGTCCAGCATAAGATCTTTTATATAGTCTCCCATTACGAATGACAAATCTAGCTGATCGAATCTTGATCAACCTTGCTTCTCTTGGATCCTCGGGTAACTTGTCATCTCTTAGATATTCAATTATTGGATCCATCCAAAGCAACGTTCGCTTCTATATAAGAAACTTCTTTCTCATGAAAACTTGGAAAAGTTACCTCTTCAATGTAGACCGAAGGGTCTAGATTCTTTTCCTTGGCATTGGCTAGTCGGGATAGCTCATCTCGCCACTGAATTTTCATTCCTCGAAATCGAGATATCTTCAAATTCGAAATTGGTTCTGAAATGCCCGCACTATCTCCCGATATTTTTGCAAGCGTGGTTCTTTAATGCCATACTCCCCCTGGACTTGGTTGACTATAAGCTGAGAGTCACTATAAATAGTAACATCTGCAATAGCTAATGCCTTTGACAACTGAAGTCCCGCTATTAGGGCCTCGTACTCCGCTCGTTATTACTCGCATCAAATGCGAATCTCAAAGCATATCGAATAATGAATCCTGCCGGACTTTTTAATAGAATTCCAGCGCTTTGCTCCATCTTTATTACTCGAACCATCGACATATACCTCCCAAGTGGTTGGTATAATGGGATCTTCAATGGTGGGTTCCCTTTGGTGCAGTAGTTTCTACTACAAAGTCGGCTAATGCCCGAGCCTTGATTGCAGTCCCGGGCTTAAAGCTCACTTGGAACTCACTTAGCTCAACCGACCAGGATACCATCCTTCCGGACAAATCAGGTTTGTTAAGAACTTTACTAAGAGGAAAAGTTGTAAATACCTCAATTGGATGAGCTCTGAAAATATGGCCTTAGCTTCCGGCGGCCATCATGAGAGCCAGAGCCTGCTTTTCAATCTGCGAATATCTCGTCTCCGCATCCAGCAACACGTGGCTTACATAGTAAATCGGCCATTGTTTCTTATCTTTCTCCCGAACAAGTACTGCACCGACCGCGGAAAGGGATGTCGCTAGATATAGCTGTAATATTTCCCCCTTCTCCGGCCCGGACAGGATCGGTGGTTATCCAATTGCATCTTTTAATTCCTCAAAAGCTTTCCGGCACTCTTCAGTCCACTTTGCTTCCTTACTGCCCTTCAGGTCTTTAAGTGCCTTGAAGAAAGGCAAACATTTTTCTCCAGGACTTGGAGATAAATCGATTTAAGGCAAGCAACTCTCCCTGTCAAACATTGTACATCCCAAACGGTTTTGGGAGCCTCCATATCAATCGAGCTTGTATTTTGGCAGGATTTGCCTCAATTCCCCTCTGTGATACCATGAAACCCAAGAATTTGCCCGAGGAGACTCCAAAGGCACATTTTTCAACTTCATTTGATGTTTCCTCGCATCTTGAGAAAACCTCGTCAAATCTGCAATGTGATTTGCTTTTGTAAAGCTTTTCACCAGCATGTCGTCAACATATGCTTCAACGTTCTTTCCTATCAGCTCTTTGAAAATCTTGTTGACGGCCCTCTGATATGTTGCTCCTGCATTTTTCAGGCCAAAAGGCATGACCTTGTAATAATAGCTTTCACGATCAGTCATAAAAGCCGTATATTTCTCATCTTCCTTATTCATAAGGATCTGATTATACCCGAGTAGGCATCCATGAAACTTAAAGTTTCATACCCTGCAGTAGCATCTATCAAGAGGTCAATCCGAGGCAACGGGTAACAATCTTTTGGGCAAGCTTTGTTTAGATCCGTGTAGTCTGTACACATCCTCCACTTCCCATTCGCTTTTTTCACCATCACCACGTTGGCCAACCAAGTTGGGCACTCGATTGGTTCTATGAAACCAAAATTCTTAAGTTTTTCAACTTCATTCCGAACGGCTTCATACTTTTCAATAGAGAAATTTCTTCTTTTCTGTATCACTGGTTTCGCCTTAGGGTCTATCCAGAGTTTGTGCTCTGCAATGGCCCGATCGATCCCGAGCATGTCCTCAGCAGACCACGCGAATACATCTTTATTCGTTGAAGAAATAACTTCAATTCATCTTTAAACTCTTCCAGCTGTTCAGACCCGACATAAGTAATCTTTTTCGCATCCTCGGTACACAGCTGGATTTGCTCCAGTTTCTCCACTGGTTCGGGCCTTTGCATCTCTGTCTCTTCCCGATCATCTCGAACTTCTATGGGGAGGGCAGTAACCTTCTTCGGACCCTCCTTGTCTTTTAAATAGGCAACATAACACTGCCAAGAGATCTTCTGGTCAGAGGAGACTTGACCGATTCCCATATCAGTCGGGAATTTTATCTTCAGGTGCTTTGTAGAAACAATAGCACCTATCTTGGATAAAGATGGTCGCCCAAGAATCATATTATAGGCTGGTAGTTCTTGAACCACCAGAAAGTTGATTCGGACAGTTGTTTCTTTGGGAAAACTTCCAATGGAAAGATCCAACTGAACCGATCCTTCCGCCACTGCAGATGACCCTGCAAAGCCATATAGGTGTGTTGATGAAGGTTTCATCAAATCTTGATCCACCTTCAATTTTTGATACACTTCGTAAGAAATTAGGTCAGCTGCAGACCCTGTATCAATCAATACTCTATGCACTTCCCGCCGTGCAATCTCTACCTTGATGACTATAGCATCATCATGAGGTAAACAAACATCTCTCTCGTCTTCTTTGCTAAAGGTGATAGAATCTTCACCATTCAGCTTCTTCCGCTTCTGCGCCTCTCCGGCTCCAACAAATTTGGATTTGGTTTTTAAACTCCGGAATGATTCAGGCTCTGGACCCCCGAAGATGGTAAGGATCGGTGACCGAGTAGCAACTTCAATCACCTCCTTGCCTTTTTTGGACTCCGGGGCCTCCCTTGATCGTTCTGAACTGACCGAACGATTCCTTTTAGGGGCAGCCGCACGTGGCCCGCGTGGCTCCTCCCTTATTCTGCTAACAAAACTGGACAGATGTCCTTGAGATATCAATCTCTCAATATCTGCCTTCAGATGACGACAGTCATTAGTGTAATGACCATAGTCCTTGTGGAATCGGCAATATTTTCCCGATCCTGCTACTCTCCGGGTTTCAAAAGAATTTTAGGCGGCCACTTCAAAATATTTTTTCTTTTGAGGATATTCAGAATATCGGCCCGAGGAGCATTCAATGGAGTGTACTCACTTCTGCCGGGGATCTTTGGCGCCAAGGTTGGGATCTTCCAACCCGATCACGAACATTCTTCTTTGGCTTCGCTTCTCGCTCAGGAGCCTTTTGTTCCTTATTGGAGACTTTATTATCTCCTTGGCGCGCATCTAGAATTTCCATGACTTCAGCCTGCTTCTGGCATTTCTGTACCAACTCAGCATAAGTCGTGGGTATATCATGTAGTAATAACTCCAGGAGTTTCCGATTTGTGAGTCCTGTGAATAGAGCGGTTCGGCTACTGTTCATCCAAGTTTTCTATCTCCATCGTCACTTTGTTGAATCTTTTCAGAAACTCTCGATCGATTCGTTCTTTCCCTGTTTGACAGTAAACAAGGTTTCTTCCGTTTTCTTGACCTGTATCCCACTCTGGAATCGCCCTATGAATTGGCGTGCCAATTCGTCAAAGTTTACGATCCTTCCCGAGGGAAGGTTAGAAAACCACTTTTGTGCTGCTCCAATTAGAGATGAACCAAAAACCCTGCATAAAATTTCATCAGAATTACCTGAAATTGCCATGGTCTGTTGGTAATAGCCAATATGAGCTGTTGGATCTCCGGAGCCATCGAATGTTGAGAAGGTAGGCAAACGGAAGTTATGGGGAAACCGATATCCCGCGATTGGCTCAGCAAAAGGAGTCTTCCGAATGACCGAGTAAATATCCTCGATTATTCTTCCCTTAGCCAATTGCCCTAACTTCTCATTGATGTTGGCCAATTCTTGACCAATCTGGGTCGGGTGGTCTTCAGCAATACGATCACGACCTCGATTAACACGATCATCACGTGCCACTCGTTCATCACGAACAGCCCGTCCTTCACGAACGTTTCTCTCGTCACGAACCGCTCGATCATCACGAACGGTTCTTCGACGAGTGGGTGAGTGAGTTCTTACCCAGAATCCAACCTTGTATTTGAATCGGTTGTACTCTCTTGCGGTCTATCGAACCGATCGCCTCGCCTTAGTTGATCATCAATCCTCCGAAGTCCTCGGTCTCCTTCACGAAAATTCTGATCAACATTCCGGTCTTCACCATTCTTTGGTCACGTGGCAATGCACGTCTCCCTGAGTCGTGTTGATCGGGTTCTTGTGGTAAAACCACTCGTCCGGTGAGCAAGCGGAGTGCTTGGCTCACCTCCAAGAGTTGAATCTTTACCTGATCCAATTGATCTTGGATTGTATCGGGAGGAAGATTACGTCCTCCCGGCCTTTATCCACTTCTATAGGATTTTGGCTTTCCTGGGGAATATCTGGATTATTCACCCCGGTATCTCGAACACCGGAATTGCGTTGTGCAGCGGCTGCTAATCTAGTCACCATGGCTTTTTCAAGTCTTTCCCACAGACGGCGCCAAATGATGCGTCCAAAATCTGCTCAGCCCTTGGATCTCCACGTAGTGTCTGCCAAAACAAAAGCGTCGGATGTGGCCCGACCGCCGGGGTCGGGAGTCCACCTCCGAAGGCTAAGTCGGTTGATGAACTTAATCACAAACGACTCTGCTAGAAGCACAGAGCTAATGAATGAAGAAACGGGAAAGGTGATCTAGATAGCAGGACGCTGATAGTTGAGGTCTATCAGTATGTATCTGAACCTGAGTCTCAGATAGTATTCTCCTTGATCGATTGATCCGTCCCTCACCTTGTATGGTAGTGAGGTTTATATAGAGTTTACCTTCGAATCTCCTTCGTTGGATGCACTCGAGCCTTCTTCGGGTAGTCGTTGGATCTTATCAATAAGATCCGTTGAGCGATAGACTTCTACTAGTTTGGGCTAGTAGAGGACTTCTGAGATAACCGTTAGGTTATGCGATAGTTATCCCTTTGATGATGATTATCCGCAGCCGTCAGTTTGAGTCTGCTGTCATCAGGGTGATTACCCTAATCCATAAGTAAGATTAGGGCACGCTTGCAGCAGAATAATCTTTCTTCTTCAGCAAGCCATCTTCTGGATCCGGTTCGCTCGGGAGCGATTCGGTTTTCTCCATCTCGACCGGGGTCGGGGGTCGGACCAGGTATGAACCCGGTCTGATCATAAACTCTCCATATCACACGGAAATTTCGGTAAGCTTTTTTTTTCAGATTAAAAAAATAATAAGAAGGAAAAGAATGCCTTCTTGTGTTGTTTGGCATTTAAAAAAAATGAATTTGGACCGTCACCATTCATGATTTTTTTAAAACATTTTTTTTAATAAACTTTAATTAAAAAAAGGGGGACAATTAATCTCCTATGAGGGAAGAGAGAGAGAGAGTGGAGATCTTTTTAATTTCAGTTATAAAAAAATATAAATTGTTGCTAGAGTGATGTTTGAATAACCCTTAACCTTGTAATTATTAACCACAAACTCAAACCATTAGAGTTCTATTAGCACCATGTTTTGTTTTTTAATTAAAAAAAATATTAGTTTGGCGTTATTTATGATTGCATCTTTCTATGTTTTGCATAAATTTTTGTTTTTATACAATTTTTGTAATCATTAGCTTTACTGTCATGGTTGTTATATTGTATTAACATTCTTTGTTATGATGATTGTGCAAAAATTTAAATAGCAATGGAACCCTCCCATAGCGGTTTAGACATTTGATTCACTCCATTAGGTGGATGCAGAATCAATCTCTTCCAAAATAGACCATAATTATTTATTTATTTATTTATTCATGGAAAAGATCATGTTTTGATGTGTCATTAGAAGTATCAAACTTTGGGTTCCTCTAATGGGACCCATGCACACTCGTATATATGGCGCAATTATGTGATAGGAGATGCCCATTCTTCCAATGTATACTTATTAGAATAATTTAAATTAATTATTCTCAATACATATTTGATGGGGTTTGACATCGAACAGTGTTAGATGATTGACACCACAGTATGGATTATCCTTAATTAATTTTTAAAAAATATCAATGAGTGCTGAAAAATATACTATGTCTTTTTTTCCACATTTTTGATGTAGTCTAGATAGCTTCTAAAAGCGTGATCGCTAACCTTCTCATAGGTGATAAACTTCTCGATCATGAGAACTTTGAGAAGTGACAACGGAAAGTCCAGTACTACCTTAATGACCAAGATAGCATGGAACATCTTACCACGAAAATGACTGTACCGACCAATCCTCCCTTGGGAAAAGAAACTACCCAGTCTTGTAGAGATAAGGATCTGTATGATGCTTGGGTTAAGAAAGACCGAAGTGCACGGTTTTTCATTCTAAGTGCCATGCAAGATGACCTACAAGGGGAATATGAGGTTTTACCTATAGCTAAGTCCATGTGGGACGAGCTGAAGTGTGCTTTTGGTGGTAGATCCACAACTAGATTGCGAGGTATGATCCTCAAGTTTGAGATTTACCGAATGGACCCCAAGGATAAAATGACTGAGCACATTAGAACTGTCAACGAAATGGTTCGCAAACTAAAAGATGTTGGACATGACCTTTTTGATGAGCAACAGATCCAAGCCTTGATTAGGACCTTACTTGATTCCTGGGCAACAATGAAACAAGTACTTGCTCATCTTGAGAGCATCAAGACGTATGTTGATATAGTTCAATACCTTGAGATGGAAGCAGAGCGCCTAGAGGCGACTTGCACAACTACTCTTGTTGCTCAGGAAAGTACACATAAGGGCAAAGGCCCAAATGTAAAGGACTTAAAAGAGGGAATCAGGAGGGTACTAGGAACTTGGCACCTAGGGAGGGAATGGTCAAACAGAAACATGGAAAGCGTGGGGGTAAGTGTCACATCCACCCAACCAGTACCCTACCTGGCATACTCGAGTGTGTGATCCACAACCCCGACAATTAAGTATTGAGGCCACATAGACAATAACATAATCATGAACATAAATAATCAATGTGCAAAGTATAAATGAGAGATCCAAATAAGGAAAGAATAAATCATATATCATCAAAGTACAAAAGACAATCAAAATGTCTAAATCATAAGTAAAGTGAGGCGGAAATCTCACTCTACTAACAGCGGAAAAGTAGATCGCAAGTCAAAAGAAGATTACAATTGGTTCTAAAGACAAGAAAGAAAGATATAATCAAACTAAGCTAGAGTCTATTCTACTTTATAAAGAACGTCTTCATAAACATAGACTTCATCAATCACGCTCAGACGCTCCCACTCCACAATAGGGCTAATCCTGGTACAAAGTAAGACCACTCGAGGAATCCTCAACGTAATCTTCATAGTTGCCAACACCTTGCGTGAAGTACGCTTCTTCGGTTTGTGCTTCCTCATATTGACATTCATAGTCATCAATACCTATAGAGTAATCTAATAAAAGATATTGTACAAAAAGGAGTGAGTTTCAAAGAAACCCAGTAAGGCAGTTAATCCATAACAACATAATTAGCAGGATTTCAAAACGAGTAAGATGCTATATGATATGAAACACATGATGCAATATGATTCTAACTCTATTTATGCTAGTCTCTATTGGCAGACATGCTTTAAGTCATAGCACCGTACTTCTTTAGAAAGGTCTCAATCACTCATCATCAATTGGTAATGGGTCCGGCATCCCTCGGGACATTCCCTGGCTGGGGTTTAAGTCACCGCTCTCTCACATCACCATTGGTCTAAGTACTGGCGCATGTCAGGGTCAAAGCCTAGCCAAATGCAAGTCTCCTACTTAGTTACATCAAGTCAAATCCGAATACGTCCATTCCTCACCCATGGCGATCCTTTCCGGTATCCTTCACATTAGAGTCCTCATAGTCCCTGACTACGGACTCATCAACCCTATTGGTTATCCACATATGGTAAACGGGAAGCTCTCACGTCCCCTCACGGGTTGGTTACCGATCTTGAGCGCCCGTGAGCCCAAGTCTATCCATATGCAACTCTACCAATAAATGGCCCCCACAATGTGATTCTTGTCCTCTCACGGGTTGGTTACCGGTCTTGAGCGCCCATGAATCCCCATTACTACCATGGGTCATTCGGTCTCAATACCCCTCCGATTAGGGTCTGACATAATAGGACATCCTAGCCAAACACTACTAGACAACCCTAAATATGTCATCCAACAGTTTAGGAAGGTGTTCAAAGGGCATCTCTGGAAACATCCCATAATATTCCCGTAGTTGTCCAAGGACAGAAGTGTCAAAAGGACAACTCCCCTTTCCAAACCATACTTAATCATTCACAAACATAAATCCATCATATCACATATATGGTAACTTCTTATATGGAAAGAAATCAATAACAACATCCATCTTGTATATAATTGGTAAGTAAATCATACATGAATTAATTAGCATAAACAAGTAATGCTACTGTAATCAAGGTAGTTGTATCAGTGTAAGAATCTATTTAAGGAAATAAATCAAAGAGATTTAAATATAGAAACTAGATCATGCAATCTATGTAATTAAGGAAATAACCATGCTTACCTTATATAACTCGCAAAGGATCTTGGGGGAATCAAGTAAGATCTTGTCTAAACTTGGAAAGAAAGTCCTAAACAAGTATATATAACATATTAGGAAAGATACCTAAAAGGAAAGAAATCAAATCATCCAAAATAGACCAAATATGAGGTTGCTGTCCTCATTGCTCGATTGATTGGTCTACTGCCTCAGTCGACCAAGCAGTCGACCAACTGAGACAGTGGCCTACAAAATCAAAGATTTTTGAATACAAAACCAATTTTGGTGATTCAAAAGGGTACCAAACAAGAGGGAAAATACAAGGATAGTATGCTAGTATATAGAGGACTTCAAAACTCCAATAATATCAAGTCTTCAAGTTACAAATTAGGAAACAAAAACTTACCATAATTACATCAATCATGGTTCTTGAAGAATTCACATCATCTCTACTGTCCTCAATCAAAAAAGGAAAGAAAAACAATAGAGAATCAAAGACAAAACATAAAAGAGGAGTCATAAAGGGAAACTGCACCCTGATGAAGATGGAATTAGTTGATGGACTTGGAGTACTCTCTGACCTAGTTCGAAGGCATTTCTACATACTAGGTAAGCCACTTGGTGTGTGTGCAAAACCCCTCCATGTTTGGATTTGATCTGAGCCTTCAATTCCCTGTTTTGGACTTGCTGTCCTGATTGGTTGACTCATTGGGCTTAAATAGAGAAGCCAAGACCTAATTCAGCAAAACAAATCCCATTGGTCGATTGATTAGTCGACTGGCTATTTAAGCCCAACTTCGAGTCTAATTCGTCTTTTGTGCCTCCAAACTTCCTGGAACGAACCAGAGCTCTCCTCAAGTCATCTCGTCTGCATCCTTGGTGATTTTCTTGACGGATCTTCGTCAAATCTCTTGCATTTACATCAAAAGGTATGTGATCATCCTCCTCTATTCTCTATAGTTTTTCTTTCCTTTTTTGTTTGAGTTGAGAATAGTAGAGTTGATGTTGCATCTCTATTGCAACCATCACTCTACTCATCTCCTCTCTTTTCCTAACGATTTAAAGCTTGATGGATGATCTTCATCAAGATCATCACTCGCTTTTGAAGGAAACCATGTATTCATCTTCTTTCCTTTTTTAGATTCAATGTTCTTCAATCTTAGATCTGTCTTTCTAGAAGATCTATGCATGCTTTTCATGAATTATTTATCAGATTAGTAATCCATCATTCCATAGTTTCTCGTCCATGAATTTGCCATGATTTCTCCAAGAACCTTGATTGACTTATTTATGGTAAGTTTTTGTTTCCTATTTTGTGACTTGAAGACTTGATGTCATTAGGGTTTTGAAGTCCTCTATAGATCGATACACTATCACTGCATATTCCCTCTTGTTTGGTGTCCTTTTGAAATAAAAAATTCGGATTTTGAATCAGAAATCTCTAATTTTATCTGTCACTGACTCTGTTGGTCGACTGAGTCAGTAAACCAATCAATCGACCAATGAGGACAGTAACCTCATATTTGGTCTATTTTGGATGATTTGATCTCTTTCCTTCTAGGTTTCTTTCCTAATATGATATATATACTTGTTTATGACCTTCTTGCCAAGTTTGGGAAGATTCTCCTTGATCTTTAGAGATTCTCTTCAAGTTATACAAGGTAAGGATAGTTATTTCCTTAATTACATAGATTGCATGATTTAGTTTCTATATTTGAACCTCACTGATTTATTTCCATAAATAGATTTCTATATTGATGTACTACTGATGCAACTACTTTAATTACAGTAGCATTATTTGTTTATGCTAATTAGTTCATATATGATTTACTTGCCAATTATATACATGTTGGATCATGTTATTGATTTCTTTTCATATGGGGAGTTACTATATTTGTGATATGATTGATTCATGGTTGTGAATGATTAGGTATGGTTTGGAAAGGGGAGGACTTCTATCCTTGGACACCTACAGGAATATTATGGGATGTTTCCGGAGATGCCCTTTGACACCTTCCTAAATTGTTGGTTGAGATACCTAGGGTTGTCTAGTAGTGTTTGGCTAGGATGTCCTGTTATATCATACCCTAATCGGAGGGGTATTGAGACCAAACAACCCGTGGTAGCAATGGGGATTCATGGGCGCTTAAGACCGGTTACCAACCCGTGAGAGGACAGGAATTACATTGTGGGGGCCATTCATTGGTAGGGTTGCATATGGATAGACTTGGGCTCATGGGCGCTTAAGACCAGTAACCAACCCGTGAGGGGACATGAGAGCTTCCCGTTTACCATATGTGGATAACCAATAGGGTTGATGAGTCCGTAGTCAGGGACTATGAGGACTCTAGTGTGAAGGATACTAGAAAGGATCGCCAAGGGCGAGGAATGGACGTATTTGGATCTGAGTTGATGTAACTAAGTAGAACACTCGCATTTGGCTAGGCTTTTGATCGTGTCGCTAACCAATCAAAAATAAAATCCTATACTAATCTAGCAAGCAGAAAGTACAAGGTCGAACTATAGGGAACTGAAAGGCTAAGTCACTAAGATTGAATTCAACAAAACTAAATCTATTAATTAATGCAAAAACGTTAACTATGAATATGTGAAGATCTTTGGGATTTCGAATCCCCAATGCTTTTCCCTAACCGATATGCTCTACACTTCAAAGTAAATTAAGGACGGTTTTCCTAGATATGCCCTATCTTCGCAAGACTATCGTCCTTCGCGGAAGCTTGGCACGCTTAGTTCGCTGAGCTAAAGAACATCTTTGGCTAAACTCAAACACAATCAACTAGAAGAGATATAACAATCAAATTAATGAAATAAGCATGGTTCATCTACATCCCAAAGAAAAGGAACTAGCTACTCATTATCACAAAGTTCATAAGAAAAATAAAGATGAAACATAGGGAGAGAGAGAGAGAGAGAGAGAGAGAGAGAGAGAGAGAGAGAGAGAGAGAGAGAGAGAGAGAGAGAGAGAGATGTGGTCTTCTTCTTCAGCAATGAGAGAGATCAAAGCCGCATTCGCCGTCTTCCTTTCTGAGGTTGGCTTCTCTTTTATGTCTCCTGCACACAATGAATCCCTTCTCTTTACCCGTCGATTTGACCTTTATTCTTTCAGAATTTGGAAAAACTCAAAACTGAAAAGTTGTAGATATTTTCAATATCGTTCCATATCATCTTGAATCATCGAAATCCAAGCTCATACGAGAGAGATATGTCCAAAATACTGAAGGTAGGTAGGTCTGTTTATCCGATTTTCAGATTTATTACCAATTTTGTTCCTTAAACCTCCACCTATTTCCAATTTGGCTAAGATCTCACTTTTCATGATTTCTTGAGCAGCAAGATTGAATGCCATGATTTAAAATTCACCAATATCTAATATATTTGCCAACTTTACTCCATATTATCTCTAATATCCAAAATCTCCTTATTCCTGAAAAATACACAAAAATACTCAATTAGCTCTCTTTAATTAAATAAGTATGGGGAATTAAATCAAATAAATAATGGTAAATGCATGCTTATCAGCTTTAACCCTGACATGCGCCAGTACTTAGACCAATGGTGATGTGAGAGAGCGGTGACCTGAACCCCAGCCATGGAATGTCCCGAGGGATGCCGGACCCACTACCAAACGGCATTGTGTGATGAGACCTTCCCAAAGAAGTACGGTGTTATGACTTAAAGCATGTCTGCCAATAGAGACCAGCATACATAGAGTTAGAATCATAATACACCATATGTTTCATGTCACATTGCATCTTACTTTGCTTTGACGTCCTGTTATTTATGTTATTATGGATTAACTGCCTTACTGGGTTTCTTTTGAAACTCACTCCTTTTGTGCTATGTATTGTTAGATTTCTCTACAGGCTCTGAGTATCATGACTGCTCGTATGAAGAAGCGCAGGGAGAAGAGACATACCTCCAGGAAGGTGATTGCGGTTATGACGATCACATTGAAGATTCCGCGGGTGGTTTTGCTGCGTACGATGCTTAGTCCGTCGATAGAGTGGAAGCGCCCTTGTGCCATTTTTGAGATTTATACTTATAGAGATGTTCTCTATAAGATTGAGAATGATTTAGTTACTTATTGTACTTGTTATTGGGATTAGTTTTTGGATCTCTTTTCCTTTTCTTTCTGAACTACTATTCCATTGTTGGTAGAGTGAGATTTCCGCCTCACTTTACTTTATGATTTTGACATTATTGTTACCTTTCGTACTCTGATGATATATGACTTTATTCCTTCCTTATTTGGATCTCTCATTTATACTTTGCACATTGATTATTTATGTTCATAATTGTGTTATTGTCTATGTGGGAGGTTGATTACCTCGATACTTGATCTTCGGGGCTGTGGATCACACACTCGAGTATGCCAGGTAGGGTACCGGCTGAGTGGATGTGACATGTCCAAAATAACGTGCTACAACTGCCAAAAAGAAGGGACACTTTTCTCGTGATTGCACTGAGCCAAAGAAGGTACCATCTTTATCTTTTCCTTGTACCTTTGTGAGTACACATGTTTTAGTTGCCTTAACACAATCAGATTGGATTGTTGATACAGGAGCACCAGAAACGTCACACGGGAAAGAAGCAGTTTCATAAATTATCCCAAAAAGTCATTGGGAGTGCATAGAATTTACATGGGAAATAGCGCTGACATTGATGATTAAGGCATTGGATCAGTACAACTTAGCTTACGAACAGGCCACACGTTGATCATTCATGACGTACTCTATGCACTAGACATAATGCATAATTTAGTTTCGACTTCAGCACTTTTAAGTTTTGGATATTCTTTAATTTTTCCAACAGTGCTTTGGATTTGTTATTTGTAGGGGCCATATGGGGCCACTGCATTCTTGACAATGGATTTTTTAAATTAGATTTGATTCAGGTTATCTCTAATTCTTCTTATTTAATTGTTGACAATAATATAGAATTTGTAAGATGGCATTCTAGATTAGGTCACATTGGGAAGGACAAGATGTCACGGTTAGCTAGAGTCGGCCTTTTAGGCTCACTCGCTAAAGTAGACCTACCCATATGTGAACCTTGTCTGGCTGGAAAAGCTCATCAAAAGCCTTTTGGAAAAGCACCCAGATCAACTCAACCATTAGAGTTAGAACACTTTGACATTTGCGGACCCATGAATGTTAAGGCAAGACATGGAGCCTCCTATTTTCTCACTTTTATAGATGATCATTCGCGATATGGTTACGTTTATTTGATCGCTCACCATCATGAAGCATTAGATTGCTTCAAACGTTTTGTGACAGAGATTGAGAATCAATTAGGTAGGAATTTAAAAATTCTGTGAACTGACCGTGGACGCGAATATTTATCTGAACAATTTAAAGAATTGTATGAAGAAAAAGGAATTGTGAGACAATTAACTATTCCTAACACTCTGCAACAAAATGATGTAGCAGAAAGAAGGAATAGAACTCTATTGAACATGGTTAGGTCCATGATGGCACAAGCAAACCTCCCAATTAGTTTCTGAGAAGGTGCACTTCAAATTGCAACCTATATCCTGAATAGAGTATCATCTTAGTCAATATCATCTACACCCTATGAGCTATAGAAAGGTACAAAGCCTGCTCTAGGATATTTATGGCCATGGGGTCGTACTGGGTATGTTCACACCTCTTCCCATAAGTACGGGAAGTTAGGACCTAGAGCTAAGAAATGCATCTTTGTGATATATCCTAATAGCTCTAAGGGATACGTTATGTACGGTGAACACCTAGTGGAGGTATGACTGAGATTGAGTCACGAGATGTCGAATTTCTAGAAGCAGATTACCCTAGTTTGTCTGATGCGCATAGAGATCTTGACCTCTATGAGATAAAGGAGGCTCACAGCATACCAAATATTCTTGGCGAGGATGGGGAAAGAACACATCCTTTAGTCGCCAGAGAAGATATTGGTCATAGTGCACCAAGTGGGAGCACGAATGTAGATTGTGAACCTAGTGGGAGTGTACCTAGTGGGGACACGCCCATAAACGATTGGATCTCAATGCACGTAGAAGCACAATAAGACATATTCCCCGTCGTCGATTCGAGATTGAAGGGGACGCCCTTTTGTGTGCCTTAGCTGATGAGGAGGAGCCTGCATCCCTAAAGGAAGTGCTATCATCACATGCTAAGGACAAATGGTTGGCTACTATAGAAGATGAGTTGAGTTCTATGGAAAAGAACCAAGTTTGGGAGTTAGTTGATCATCCACCTAATTGCAAAATTTTTGGGAACAAACGGGTTCTTAAGGTTAAGTGTAAGGCCGATGGATCAATTAACAAATATAAGGCACGACTTGTGGTGAAAGGCTACACCCAAAGAGAGGGTGTGGACTATGATGAGACATTCTCCCCTATGGTGAGGATAGCATCCATTCGTCTTATATTCTTCATTGTGGCAAGACTAGATCTAGAACTCTTTCAAGTGGACGTTAAAACGGCATTTCTCAACGGAGAACTGGATGAAGAGATCTATATGGATCAACCAGTGGGTTTTGAGTCCAAGGGACATGAGCGCAAAGTTTGTCACCTTAAACGTTCCATATATGGCCTCAAACAAGCGTCCAGACAATGGTATTTTAGATTTCATCATGCTGTAACTTCAAATGGCTTTGATGTGATTGAAGAAGATCATTGTGTGTATATAAAAAGGTTCAAGAAAGGATTCTTAGTTCTCTCTTTATATGTCGATGATATCCTTTTAGCAGGGAATGACATTGACATGATTGTCGCCACTAAAGAGTGGTTGTCTTTCACATTTGAGATGAAGGACATGGGCAAAGCCAACTTTGTGTTAGGCATCAAGATAGTGAGGAATCGCTTAAAGAACTTTCTTGGTTGGTCTTAACAAACTTGCTTAGAGAAAGTCCACAATTTCACAGCAAAATCTACCCCCTTTCACCCCCCAAGACACCCTCACACCCCCCCCTATAATTCCCTTAAAATTTAAAAAAAAAAAAAACATTTTCATACCCCCATTTCCCTCCTTTTTTTTTTTTTTTTTTTTTTTTTTTTCTCCCCCCCCCCCCCCCCCTTCTTTTTTTTTGTTACTAGAGTAACCCAAGACTTACGCATTGGCAGGCAGTAAAAAGGATTTCCCGTTATCTTCGTGGGACGACAAATCTCATGCTCACATATAGTGGTTCAAATTTGAGGTTGAGAGGTTACAGTGATGCTGAGTGGGGCAGTGATCAGGATGAACGAAAGTCTACCTCAAGTTACGTTTTTGTCCTTGGAGGTGGAGCTTTTACTTGGAGCAGCAAGAAGCAAACATGCATTGCTTTTTTCACGATGGAGGCTGAGTATGTTGCATGCTCAGCTGCTGTTCAAGAGGCAGTTTGGCTTAAAAGATTCTTGAGAAGTCTCAGCCTATTCTCACATGCAATGATGTGATGCAGTGAGTTTGTATATTTTATAAAGATGTCACAAGGCATGGAATTGACCCACTCACACGAGTAATTCACCTTGGCGCTTGTAGATAGCGAGCACGATGAGCCTAAGGGTTTGTAAGGCTTTAGGGGGCTTTTAAACCAATTTCAGGCGCCTTAGTTGGAACTAAGATGAGACCTCAATGGTCGAACATAGAATCATCACATTTTTGTGTTACCTGGATTGTAGCCGAATGTGAATCTTTTATAATTAGTCATTGTGTGACTGGTCGTAGAAGAATCAAGTTAGGCACTTTAGGTAGCAACTGAACCAAGATTCGTATGGCGTATTTTTTTCTTTTATGACATGTCCATATCAGTGGGAGACACGCCATAGCATGCATGTTTGTTGCATGTGCTGATGTTAACCGATGATGAGAGTGATTGAATGGATCCCTGCTTCGTCATTGTGTGAGCCATCAGGACCACATTTTGTTGATCCTACTTGTACCCTTTACTTAAGACAATGCCACAAAGAGGACACCCAATGATGCTACTTTAGCTTGTTCCTTAAGATCATGGATGATGTGGTCTTGCAGGGCAAGATTGGGAAATCAGATGGGGATAATCCAAATGGCATGAGGGCTATGGGAAAACTTTTCATTCTATACCCATTAGTGATGTGACTCATTGCCCGGGCGACTTGTCATTTGACAAAGTCATGAGTACATCACATGAGGATAGTTCACATTGCTCACTATAAGGGATTGAGAATGTGGAACTGGGTATACTTGAATTGTTTAGGGTATAATGAGATAATTTTCTAGTGATATGCTATGTTGGTTAGATGGAGACTTGATATAGCACTCCTACCCTAGATACATCTCTTAGGTCGCACGTTCCATTTCCACATTGAAAGGATTAGAGTTGATGAGAGCATTTGGATAACTCCTCCACCTTGTGGCGAGTGGGAGATGTTAATAATAATGGGTGGGTCCCACTACAATTTGTGCTATAGGTGGCGGTAAGATGGTTATGTAATCTAAGATGACTACTCCTCTATTTAATTGAGTCTAAACAAGACTCTAATATTCCCTCCCTAAGATGAGTCTAAGGAAAATCCTAATTAAGGAATTAGGGTTGAGGGAAAACATTATTGTAAAATCCAGCCCTATTCTAACCCTGACCCTGACCCGGATCCACTGTTGTTTTTAGGTCCGAAGACCCGAAGCTGTGGTAGAAGAGACTTATGGACCCTTTTGATTGATAATTATGAATCGGAGATCGAGCCCATGGACATTGACGATGATACCTCTTACTTGAGTACATTATCGGTGTTTAATGAAAGTCTGCGCATCGGAGAAGAATGATTTATTTGAAGTACCTAATGGACTCCCGTGCACAATCCGAAGGTATTCCCCGAAACTAGACTTCTTGATTAAATTGTAGAAGAAAACCCCATTCAGGTTTAGTTCAAAACCCTGGATGAAGTTGCTGAACTAAACCTGATTTTTCTATTGAATTATATTTTGGTCGATCCTCTTTGGTCGATGCCATCGACCAAGGACCATCGACCAAAGTTTCCCAGTCAGACAAGTTGATGATTCTTTGGAATATTCCATATTCTATTTATACTAGCCTTGTGTTTTGAGCCCTATTGCAATCATTATCACTCCTGAGAACGTGGGGGGAGCTTCCCAAAGCAACTCCTAGGCACTTGTGAAGAAGACTCCACTAAAACTCATTGTTAATCATTATTTCTTGTCTCCATCTACAACTACAAGGTATGATTCATCACTTCCACTCTCTATTCTATCTTTTTCTATTATTTTATATCCCTCTCTTGCTGTTGAGACCTTGGAGATGGTGCTGCAACCTTGCAACCATCACTCCAAGTGTCCACTCTTGCTTAACCTATGATCCTCTCACCTATCTATTGATGTTATGCCCCCCATTTCAAGCCTAGCATATACATTCTTTGATTTTCTTCTTAACATCATGCCATCTTGTACAAAACTGAGATATATAGTATGCTATGTACATGTTTATCACTAGCATATGATCCTAATCGAATTTCTATAAGTTCCCTTAGCTAATGCATGCCTTTTCAATGTCAATGCAATCAATTTCAATCCATGCTATGATGCTTGTCTCTTGAACTTAGTAGCTCAATTTGGGGCTTTCTATTTAGACCATTGGATTATGTTAATTCCTTGATTTGTAGTGTCCTCATACTGTTCTTAAGCATTCCTTCAAGTTCCGGATCGATCCGAACCCCGAAAGACCAATTTCAAACCAAAATCCCCAAAACCCACTATTTTGTCCCGAAGACATTTTGGTCGATCCTCTTTGGTCGATGCCATCGACCAAAGACCATCGACCAAAGTTGTTGCTGACAGCAACCTTAGCCATTTTTGACCCATTCGACATCCGATCTTCCCGATTCCTTCTCTAACTTCTTATTTATGTTTGTTTAGGGTCTTAACATTACTTTTGGACAATTTCTTGGTAATTCTCGATGCATCATCAACTCAACCTAAGGTAAGGATGGTTGTCTCCATAAACACATAGGCTATGAACTTATGTTTTGGTACTTATACTTAGTGAGCATAATCTCTTATTTGTTATTGATTATTATAGGACTGCTATACATGTTTTAGAACAGTAGTATTGCGATTCATATACTCTTTTCATAATGATTTACTATTCTTGTTACTTGCGTTCATGGTGAATCATTTCAATATTATGACTTAACTTTTATCATGAAGATGTATTGAATGTATAAGAAATGATGGAGTTGAATATGTGATTGCCTAAGTATAACTTGGGATTGGGGAGTGTCCTATTGACGCTTCCGTCCTTGGGCATCGGAGGGAATAGTATGGGATGTTCTCCGAAGGTGCCTATCGACACTTTCCCAAGTTATTGGATGACATACATAGGATTGTCTAGTTGTGTGGCTAGGATTGTCCTTGTCGTGTCAGACCCGAATTAGAAGGGCATTGAGACCGAACGACCCGTGGTAGTGTATGGTTTGATGGGCGCTCAAGACCGATAACCAACCCGGGAGAGGACATAAACCATACTACGGATACCCGAAAGGGGTCATTTATTGGTAGGGTTGCAAATAGCTAGACTTGGGCTCACGGGCGCTCGAGACCGGTAACCAACCCGTGAGAGGACGTGAGAGCTTCCCGTTTACTATTTGTGGATGACCAATAGGGTTGATGAGTCCGTAATCTGGGATTACGCTGACTCTAGTGTGAAGGATACCGGAAAGGATCGTCGAGGGCGAGGAATGAACGTATTTGGATCTGAGTTGATACGACTGAGTAGATGACTTGCATTGGGCTAGGCTTTACCGTGACATGGGCCAATACTTATACCAAATGGTGATGTGAGAGAGCGGTGACCAATTCCCCTACCATGGTTTGAGAGGACTTTACCCAATTACCACGGCAGTCCCAAGATACGGAATGGGTTGAGGGAGAGTGACTGACGACCCAAAGAAGTATGGTGCTATGACTTAAAGCATGTCTACCATAGAGACTAGCATTCATAGAGTTGAATCATATTTGCATCATATGTCTCATACCACATTGCATTATGTTATGATCTGTATTTGTATGATGTTAAATTATGGAATAACTGCCTTGCTGAGTTCTTTGAATTCATTCCTTTTATGCAAATGTTGTTAGATTATCCTGCAGGTACTGAAGACTCTGATGGCACACTCTACGAGATGGACTTTGATTCCTCATACTACCCTCCGGGTGGTAGCTTCGGTGAAGATCAAAGTTTTGGTGCCGAAGAGGATTACTCTCCGTACCAGGGTTAGCCCCACTATTGTGCAGGAGTGGCAGAGCTGGGCTTTCTTCGTCCACACCTATGAGGAGACGATCATTAGGATAGAAGAAACCCTTGTCTAGTGCCCCATTTCCCTAGTTTATTATGGAACATTTGGATATGTAATTAACTTTCTCTCGATTACTTTTTAAACATGGGATTGTAACTAACTTGATTATTACTACTTTTCCGCTGCCTTGAGAGAGTGACTTTTCACTTATTCTCTCATCCTTATGATTACACTTATACTTTTGGTATTATCTATTTCCGCACTCTGATTAGTTGATCTTATCTTATTCATGATATCTATTATTTGTTGCTTTTACCTTGATTATTATTGTTCATGATTGTGTTATCGCGTATGTCGGAGACATGGTCCCTCGATGCTTGATCCTTGGACTGTGGATCACATTCCCAGGTATGCCAGATAGGGTACCGGCTGGGTGGATGTGACAATCATAAATAGAGGGATGGAAAACCAAACAGAAACACATGATTTAGAATACTCTCCCATGCTCTACGAATTCTCCAAGCTAATCATGAACCTCCATCATTGTGATTTGCCGATTTGGAAGCGTGGAAATAACCTATAGAGTTCACAAGCTGAAAAAATGGAAAGGGAACGCAAAGAAGCACTTCCAGTGTCTAGATCCATTGCAGAAAATCGCTAAGGTAAAGGATCTAGAACTCTTCATTTTCATTGATTTAGTTTTACAACAATGAATTTGAATATGACTAATTCCAATGATACATTGCAATTTTCAATAAGGTGATATCCATGAGCTACTCCAACAACCTAAGATAATATATAAAAGACATCATTTACATGATCTTAAAATGGTATGTCCGCCACATGATATGTACTCATGGATCTAATTTACAAGACAATCATTTTATTTTTTTCGTAAGAATTTACAACACAAGAGTTACGATATGATTAAACGTATGTAATTTCACGAACTACTTGATTAAAAAAATTGTTAATTCATTTTCACATGAAAAATTGAATGGTAAATGATGGCAAATCAATGCATTTCACTTAATAAAAATACTTTTCTATGATAACCCATTTTAAGTTATTTAAGATTTCTCAATTATCTTCAATGTTAAATGGATACTTGATTATTCAAAATCATTTTATATAGTTCTAATTTAATCAAATTAACAGTGTTGGGTAGGATCAGCATGTTGGCCCAAGGGCTAAACCCAAATCCTACCTGGTCCTGATATAGCTAATTAATTTGTAACCCAAAGCCACTCTCTCAGGTTGAAAAATCATGTCGGGCATAGGCCAGATTTAGGCTAACTCTAGCCGACATGATTTTATTGACATCCTAGATAGATGATTATTTGGGACTAAAGAGCCAATTATGTATGAATGGAGCTCCTTGGAAATCATCTCCACAATTGGTGAAAGATTTAAATCTATAGCATATAGGGAAATAATTTCACATTTCTCCATGGGATTACGGGGATACCTTGTGGGCAGGATTCAGATTTTTACCCTAAAACAACATCTCATGATCCAAATGCACAACAAAAAAAGTTCAATTTGGATCCTCTTTTATGAACTTTTTTTTTTTTAAGTAGGAGAGTTTTATATATATATGATATTTGAAAGGTCGAACTTCACTAAGAAGTATGAACCTTTACTACCCTACCAACCCTGCATTAATCTATTGGAAACAAAGACGCTATAAAAGAATGCCTCTTCCTTCTTCTTTAATCATCCCAAATATCTTCTCTCTTGGATATTTCTTTATTTCTAGTGGAGTTTTCTCTCTTGCCCATATATTATTGTGTCTTTCTTTTCTCTTAGTTGTTATTATTGTGTTCTTCTTTTCTCTTATTTGCTGATTGTTCTATTCGGTGGGTTCTTCATAACCCGCGGTGGTATCGGGCGAGGTTTCGAAGTATGCCTGTGGGCGCATGCCGAGCTTCCACATCAGGAAAAGAAAATTCCTTGAGGGTTTGTTTGTTTGGTTTAGGGTGTGAGTATCTACTTATAGTATGCTCGTGATTGCCACTAGGTGGATCCTTCACATCGAAAAATAAGTAAGATATTGTTTTTCATCCTACGGAGGCTGGAAGTCGCAATTCACGTGGTTTCTTTTCGGATATCCTAGAAAGGTGTATTGGGTGATTAAGTGCATGTCTAGGAAAATTTTGTCTAAAGAGTCTGGTTTTTAAGCGGACCGCTTGGTCCCTCCGGCTTTCCTGGAAATTTTCCTGGTGCATTTTGGTTCAACCATATACCAGTTGGAGATAACCCGGAAGACAAGTTTCACGTGAAATAGTAGGAGTTATCGCGCCAACAACGGTCGTGATAGAAGCAATGGCAGCAAAAATCGACACGGCAAGTTTGACGGCACGAAATTCTCATTATGGAAAATGAAGATGAAGGCATTATTGATAAAAGATAACCGCCGGAAGCCATCGGTGTTCGGCCGGCGGAGTTCACGGACAACGAAAAGTGGAACGGAATAGATGCGATCGCTCTTTCTGATTTGCATCTAGCATTATCAGATGATATTTTAGCGGGCGTAGAAGAGAAGAAAACTGATAAGGAGGTGTGGGATCACCTCATCAAATTGTATGAAGCCAAAATCACTTCACCTCATCAAATTGTAGATAAGGTAGAAACATCTCAAGGGTGCGTTGCTGAAGGAGAGATTCTTTATAGCGAAGCAGCAACGGTATCCAAGGATAGATTGGAGCTCACTGATGCTTGGATCTTGGATTTGGGAGCAACATGGCACATGACCTCTCGCAGAGATTGGTTTCAAACTTATGAACCTATCTCTACCGGGTCTGTGTACATGGGAAATGATCATGCCTTGGAGATTGTTGGATTTGGCACCATCAAGTTGAAGATGTACGATGATATGGTACGCACTATTCAAAATGTGCGGCATGTGAAGGCTTAAAGAAGAATCTATTGTCTTTGGGACAATTAGATGAAATTGGGTGCAAGACACGCATCCAAAATGGAATGATGAGGATTGTCAAAGAAGCGCTAGTTGTAATGAAAGCTGAAAGAGGCGCTGCAAATTTGTACGAATTAATGGGAGAAACATGTTTGGAGGCAGAAGCATCAGTTGCATCAACCGGTACTGCAGAAGAGATGACAAAAATGTGGCATCGAAAATTGGCCCACATGTCAGAGCAAGGGTTGAAGGTTCTCGCAGAACAGAAATTACTCACGGGTCTCACAAAGGTTCATTACCCTTTTGTGAGCACTGTGTTACAAGCAAGCAGCATAGATTGAAGTTCAATGCATCTGATTCCAGGAGTAAAAGTGTTCTGGAATTAGTTCACTCTGATGTATGGCAAGCACCGGTTACATCTCTGGGAGGAGCAAAGTACTATGTATCTTTCATTGATGATTATTCCAGAAGATGTTGGGTGTTTCCTATCAAGAAGAAGTCAGATGTGTTTTCAGTTTTCAAAACATTCAAAGCGCAAGTTGAACGAGAAACTGAGAAGAAAATCAAGTGCCTCAGGACGGACAATGGCAGTGAATATACAGGGGATGACTTCTTTGAGTTTTGTACTCAAGAAGGCATCAAGAGACAATTCACAGTGGCATACACTCCTCAACAGAATGGAGTAGCGGAGCGGTTGAATAGAACTCTACTCGAAAGAACGAGAGCCATGTTGAGAACCGCAAGTATGGCTAAGTCCTTTTGGGCGAAGCCGTAAACACCGCTCGCTATGTGATTAATCGATCACCAACAAGATTGATTGATTTGAAGACACCGATGGAGATGTGGGTGGCAAGCCGCTTGATTATTCACGCTGCACACATTTGGGAGTCCGTGTACGTGATGTATCATCCCCAAGAAATTTCGAAGTTGGATCCAAAATCCAGAAAATACAGATTCTTGGGAAATGCTGATGGAGTCAAGGGGTATCGACTGTGGGATCCCACTGCCCACAAGGTCGTCATCAGCAGAGATGTCATTTTTGCAGAAGATAAGCTGCAAAAGGAAGATGTGAGTAGCATTTCAATAGAAATTCCGGAGAGTACAACGGTTTAGGAGGAAGAGAAGTCCAATCCAGAAAATTCTTCTGGAGCAGAAAATTCTTCTGGAGCAGAATCAGAAAATGAGGAACAATTACCAGTTGAGTTTACAACTGTAGAAGTTCGACGGTCACCTCGTGAAAGACATACACCAACCCGGCAGTCCGATTATATTATGGAGAGCAACATTGCATACTATCTTCTAACGGAAGATGGTGAGCCATCAACATTCGGGAGAAGCAATTGATAGCTCGAAGCGTCACTTTGGATGGCGGCTATGCGGGAAGAACTAGAAGCTCTTCATAAGAATAAGACGTGGGAGCTTGTACCTTTACCGCACGGAAGGAAGCCCATTGGTAACAAATGGGTTTACAAGATCAAACGAAACAGTGATGATCAAATAGAGCGGTATCGTGCAAGAATGGTGATCAAAGGATATGCTCAGAAAGAAGGTGTTGATTTCACAGAAATCTTTTCTCCAGTGGTTCGACTTACTACTGTCCGGATAATTCTGGCACTTTGTGCTACGTTTGATCTACATCTTGAGCAGTTAGATGTAAAAACTGCATTTCTTCATGGAGATCTTGAAGAAGAAATCTATATGCTCCAACCAGAAGGTTTTAAAGAACCAGAAAAGGGGAACTTGGTTTGCAGGTTGAACAAATCTCTATACGGCTTAAAACAGGCGCCAAGATGTTGGTATAAGAGATTTGATTCCTTCATATTGAGCCTTGGATACAACAGACTTGCTTCAGACCCTTGTGCGTATTACAAGAGGTTTGGTGATGATGATTTCATCATTTTACTGTTGTATGTCGATGATATGTTGGTGTCAGGCCCCAACAAAGATCGGATCATAGAATTAAAGGCTCAGTTGGCTAAGGAATTTGAAATGAAGGATCTGGGACCTGTAAACAAGATTCTAGGGATGCAAATTCACCGAGACAAAAATAACAGGAAGATTTGGCTATCTCAGAAGAGTTACTTAAGGAAAGTCTTGCACCGCTTCAATATGCAAGACTGTAAGCCAATTTCTACTCCTCTTCTTGTTAATTTCAAGTTATCCTCAAGTATGTGTCCTAGCAATGAAGCAGAGAGGATGGAGATGTCTCGAGTACCGTATGCATCAACAGTGAGAAGTCTGATGTTCGCTATGATATGAACAAGACCGAACATTGCACATGCAGTGGGAGTGATTAGTCAGCATATGGCAAATCCAGGACAAGAGCATTGGATTATAGTGAAGAGGATCCTAAGATACATTAAAGGAACCTTGGATGTTGCTCTATGTTATGGAGGATCTGAATTTACTGTCAGAGGATATGTTGATTCTGATTTTGCAGGGGATCTTGATAAAAGGAAATCCACTACCGGCTATGTGTTTACAATTGCGGGAGGAGCCCGTGAGCCGGGTATCTAAACTACAGACAGTTGTAGCACTGTCTACAATAGAAGCTGAGTATATGGCAGCTACACAAGCTTGTAAAGAAGCAATCTGGATAAGAAGATTCATGGAAGAACTTGGGCACAAACACGAGAAGATTCTCTTGTATTGTGACAGTCAGAGTGCCTTGCACATTGCAAGGAATTCAGCTTTTCATTCCAGGACAAAACACATAGAAGTACAATATCATTTTGTTCGTGAACTGGTGGAAGACGGAAGGGTGGATATGCAAAAAATCCACACGAAAGAGAACCTAGCAGATGCATTGACAAAAGCAATCAATACTGGCAAGTTCATTTGGTGCAGATCCTTGTATGGCTTGACAAAGACATAGACAGCATGGTGGTGGCAAGATAGAGACTGGTGTGGAGATTGATTGGTTCTCAATCTAATCTCCAAGTGGGAGATTGTTGTAATATTAATCCCACATCGACTAATGTGGGAATATGTGGAGAGGAAGAGGCTATAAAAGAATGCCTCTTCCTTCTTCTTTAATCATCCCAAATACCTTCTCTCTTATATATTTCTTTATTTATAGTGGAGTTTTCTCTCTTGCCCATATATTATTGTGTCTTTCTTTTCTCTTAGTTGTTATTATTGTATTCTTCTTTTCTCTTATTTGCTTATTGTTCTATTCGGTGGGTTCTTCATAACCCGACAGCATTAATCAATTGGGAAAACAAAGACGGATGCCTTCATAAGATTCACAAATAATATTCACCTCAAAAAATATTTGAAAAGAATATTCATGTAAAAAGAATTTAGAAATAATAATAACTTGATGAGCTTCCACCATTACTTCTACAATAATAGTTCTTCCCCAACTTAATTAGTCTATTAAGTCCTCTTGAAGTTTTTCATGTGCAATTCTAAATTCTCAACTAAAAAAACCCTAGATTCACATAGGGGGTTATCTACAAATTAAACTCCAAGAAATAGGAGAGAGAAAGATAATATCACAAGAGGGATATGGCTGCCTGGCTGGTAGTGTTCAATATCCCCTCCTAATGTTCTCTCTATGTAGGCAGCATTTCAGCTACTTAGTTCAGTTCTATTACGATTAGATTATTTCCTTTCTTCGCTTGGTTCCATTTCGAAGTTCTAGTTTGATTCAAGTAACGAAAAAACAATATTAGAAGGGAAATTGAACATGACTAATTAAACTAAATGTATATAATTAATTAATAGGATAATTATTGTTGTCCCCCTGTATTATAGTTTAATTATTAAAACGACCTTACTGTTTATGAAATTATTTTTGCTCCCCTCAGTTATAAGAGTGTTAAGAGACCGTTATAGTTGAATATCTAATGTCTATTTTATCCTAAAATAAAAGTCAAAATACAATACTATCCTCATTTAACAAAAAAATCATATCAAGTACCAGTTTTAGAATTGTATTCTTATTATTTTGATTTCCAAAAAAAGATTACCTAAATTATTTTTTCTGCTAGGAAAAGGAATTTCCTGAAATTGATAATGCCAAATTAGATAGTAAATAAACGAAAATCTAATGCAAATGAGAACTTCTTAAAATTGATAACATCAAATTAGAAAGTGAACAACAAAAACTAAAAAGCAACACCAAATTGAAAAGTAAATATAAAAAAACTAAAAAATAAGGAGCTACTTAATTAGAATTTTTTTTCTTCTAATTACTAAGGTAATAATGTAATTTAATATAAAGTATAAATAAGTAGAATAAAATCTTAGAGTTATTTTTTATTTTTTAAACAAATAAAATTGTCACATCATCACTTAACTAACAGAGTTTAATGGTAGGAGGCAACAGTAATTACAATTAAAGTATAAGGATAGATTAGTAATTTCAAAAAATATAAGGGACAAAAGTAGTAATTAAGCTATGGTACAAGGGGCAATAGTAATTATCCATTAATTAATTAATCATTTATAAAAAATTAAAAAAAAAACTCCACTTAAATCTATTTTAGTTATGTATTTACCTATAACTAAGCTTGTACAAGTTTACATGGTTACATTAAAAACCTTCCACTGTCCAATATTTACTGAAAATATCTTTGGATATGTAATTTATTATTAAAAAAAAATGCATTACTTAAAGGCTAATCAAAAGGTTACAGTTATGCTCATGGTAGGAGCCTTATATGTTTTTGGAATATTTAGATTCTAGAGCTTTAGTGGCTGAAGTAGTAAAAGTTTGTAGTAGGGTGGGGGATTTAAAGTTACAAAACGATGCATGATTCATTTCTTGTAGAATTTTCACCAAGAGTGTCATGTAAAGAAGTGGCCAAGTTTTTCGATTCAATTTGGATAGCATTTGTATTCCCCAAGGGCGGACCAATGAAGGGCCGAGGGGGGCCATGCCCCCTCCACCCCGGATTTTTAAGATTTTTATATAAATTCCCTTAATTCCCTTGTTTTTTCCACTTTTTTCTCTTCCTATATGTGAAATGTCGCTATTTGCCCCCCCCCCCAATATTGAAAACAATTTTTGCACATATGTCATTCCTAATTAAAAACTAATTCCTCAATCCCTATTTATTTATTCTCCCCACTATTCTCCCTTATCTTTTCTTCCTATTTATTCTCTTTTGTTTCTATAAACCTGGTTGTAGGAAATTTTTGAAAAAGCATCTTATTAGATATTCAAAAATCAAAATGTCATTCATAATTAGGAAGTAATTATTCAATCCCTATTTATTCTCTTCTATATCCTCTCTCCTCTCTCCTCTTTTCTTCTTATTTATTATCTTCCTTTTCTTTCTTTCTATTCATTCTCTTCGCTTTTTATAAGCGTGGGTAAAGAAAATTTGAAAAAAAAAAATCTACTCCACAATTAGGTAGTCTTTCTCTTTCTCAATTTATTTATCGTTTCTCTTTTTCTTCTTTTTTTTAATTCTTTTTATTTGATTTTATATTTTATGTTTCTTTATTTCTTCTGCAATTTTTATTATTTGATTTTGAATTGTGAACAAAATATCTATAGTTAGTAGGTAATTAATATGCCATTGGTTTGCATCTCTTGCCTAAAAAAAATTTGGTTTACATCTCCTACCAAAGAAAATATTGGCTTGTATCTAACTTTTTAGGGTTGAAGTCATGTGTATATATTTTTTCTATATTGTTGCTTTAATTTTACCTATATTTTGTCGGAAAAAAAATATCATATCAATAATTTACCTTTTTTTTTTCAAATATGTGTGGGCCCCACAAAATATATGTGGGTCTATTCTTTAATATAATAAAATAATTTAGAGGTGGGACCTCAAATGAATCTTATAAGGGCCCACATAATGTGTGACAAAGAAGTATTAGTACTTCCCTAACGGGAAGATTATCTGGCTTTCGTTCTTCGCCCCCCCAATATTTCATCCTGGGTCCGCCCCTGGTATTGCCCTTGGTTGGTTGCACCAAATTTCCTTGATTTGAACATGTGATTGTTTTGCTTGTTGTAGTCCATTCCAAATCGCTATTAGCATAGACTGTACTTCATCATCCTCCAGTGTTCCATCTGCTATTACTCTAACACCACCATTCTTAGTGATCCCCACACTCCATCTTGCTCCTTGATTATGAACCCCTGCACAATAAAGTTGATAAGTGAGAAGTATAGCATTCAAGAGCATCAATAGTTACTTAAGACATGGAATGGTTTAGAGAGGTCTCTTATTCCACCTTTGGACCCCCTGGGTCCATCTTCAAGTCTACTATCCATCTCTACCTTTTTGAAGACATATAAAATCTTCTTCATAGTTGCAGTCTTTTTTATTTATTAACTGGGCGGTTGGGATAAGGGGCTTAAGGCACATAAGAACTCTCATTTGAAATGTGTTCTTTTCTTAAAAAGTTTCCAGATAGTGCTTCATCAAACTTAGATACCACTAAAGCAATAGGCTCATCCTTAATTTCTATGGGTTCCTCAAACAAACCCTCATTAGGAGATACTTGAACATTCTCCTCATCACATTGGTCACTAACATTACTCTTTTCATTAATATGTCTCACCTGTTAAACACCATTTTCCACTTCTCAATGCATATACAGAATTAATTGACGCTAAAGAAGAAGGGGAGGATTCAACTTGGTTGACTTGATGTTGTAAATTTGATGGTTGTTGTTGAATCTAAATCCTATGATTTAACTTAGGTTGTCTAAGCATTTACCTTTTTCTCGCTCAGACAAAGCACTTGCAAGAGTGAAATTTTATTTTTCCATGTTATGCATAGAATTCATGAAAGTGCTGGAAAATATTTCCATATTCTTCTCTAAGGTAGAGAGACGAGAAAACTCCGAATTATTACCTCTATTGAAACCAAATGATGATTGATTTTGTGCAATGAGAGGCATATGAGGTACAATAGGTGGATTGATAGGCCTAGCTAAATTGGTATTTTGAAAATTTGGGGCTTGAGTGAACTGGACATTTTGATTATAAAAAAAATTGTGCACTTTGTTTTTGAGGGGCACCAAATTGATTTTGTGTGGAATAATTGTTTAATCAATTTTGGTTCTACCTTTGAGACCATAAAAAGTTAGGATGATTCTTTCACCCAAGATTGTACATGTTACTGTATGGGTTTTGAAACATCGCCATGACATTTTCATGTTGGATTCCATAATGGCTAGGGCATTTCTCAATTAGATGTGTAGGAGGCTTGTACTATGCACATATAGTAATAGATTTGTCAATAAAATGTGCTTGACTTGGTGGTGGTGGTACACCTTTTACTACCAAAGTTTCTAACTTTTTCAAAAGACTACATATTTGTGCATCCTAATGAACTAGGCTATCAACAAAATATCATTTACTAGTCCTTGCGGATTCTTGGGTTGACTCACATTCTCTAGTTCTATCTGTTAAGTCTAAAAGAAATTCTCAAGCTTTGGAATCATCAGTGAACAATATAAATTCTATGGGGCATATAGATTCAAAAAGTTGCTTAGTTTGATAATTGATACCCTCATAAATTATTTGGCATAAATGCCATAATTCTAAACCATGGTGAGGGCCTTCTTGGAGGAGGCTTTAGAACCTCTTCATTACCTTAGCAAAGGACTTATTGAGTTTTTTACAAAAATGAAGAATGTCATTTATTATTTTATTCGTCTTGAAAGAATGAAAGAATTTCATCAAGAATAGGACAGTGAATTTTTCTCATTTGGTGATGCTATCCAAAGGTAAAATATAAAGTCATTTTTTGGCTTGATCCTTTAATGCAAATGTTATAAACCATAGTTTTACGGCATCATCAGTGAGTTGTTGCACTTTTTATAAGAACACAAACCTCCTCAAACTCCCTAAGGAACAAATATGCATTTTGATCAAATAACCCATGAAATTGGAGTAACATAGACAAATAATGAGGTTTAAGTTCAAAATTATTACCTCTCACGTCAGATAAACGTATATAGGAGGGGTGTGCAGATCGAGTTGGATAAAACATATCTCTAAGACTCTTAGGTAGAGGTATGTCTCCCATGGTCAAGATAGATACTCGGACAAGCCGATTGGTGGAATCACAAGTTCTAGACACACATGCACTAACTACCTAATACAATTAAAAGCTCTTATGAAAGAATGAATTGTTTATTTTATTTTATTTTAAATAAAGTAACTAAAGAATAAAAGAAAAGAAAATAATAAAAACAAAAACAAAATGGGAAATAATAAGTAGTGAATCTCTCCACCATAAAGATTGAGACAATGATTTCAAAGCTGTAAGGTTGTTGTATAGCTTAGTGTTGTATATGTTTGACAGCAAAGAAATCTATATAGTCTTCGAAGCCATCCACAATCAAATCCTAGGGATTATGCAGTAAAGTGGTAACTACTATACGTTTTTGTTTTACTCTAGTTAAGAATAATATCTTTGAATTTTTTTTTTAAATACTTCAAATTACCAAAGAATGAGAAAAGTAAAATGGACTAATACCTCCTCGTCAATGGGGCCAAAAACTTGTTTACAAAATAAAAGTAATCGCAAGCGCACAATATCGTGTAGCTAATGGGTCGATCTCAATGAGATATACCACTTTTAAATTCAACCTCTTCATGGTAACGTGAGAGTGCAATGATTCAAAAATTTTGATTAATTAAACTAACTAAATGAGCGATCCTAACACATACATCTAATGCGATCGAATTGAGACTAAAAATAAAACGGACATAACCTAACCATTCATCATCTAATAAATAAAAAACAACAATAAAATATGCAAACAATAAATAAAATAAAAGGGAAGTGATTCGAGTGTCAGCTCTGCATCGAGGAAAGGGGAGTGTAACTAGGATTGACAGTGGACCCTTTTCCATAGCTTACAATCCACCGAACGGAGGAACGAATATTAAAGAAAAAAATGTGGAAAGGAAATAACAAAACAAATAACAAAGCAATAAAAGGAAAAGGGAAACATAACCAAAGAGAGGCACGACTATATGCATCTTTGATCAATGACCTAGGGGGAAAGGAAAACAATAAAATAAATGATGAAAAATTAATCCTAAGTTAAGAATATGGAGGGGTAGACAGAAGCAGAAATGGGGGGGGGGGGAGCAAAGATTATTAACAAAGGCTACTTACTTGCATCCTAAAGTCTCAAATGACAACAACAATAACAACAAAAAAAAAAAAAGACTTGAATAGTCGATTCGAATCTCAACCAACCCTAATAATCAGATCTGGAATGATCCAAATCTGCAATTGCTAGACCTAAAAAAAAACAAATCTTCTTTAAAATTAAAACTTGAACTTGAAATTGAAAAATAAATTGCATTGATCAAAATTAAAGAAGAGAGTTTTCAAGAACACTCACCTTTCTAAGTGTTACCGCGATGAATTAAGCTTCGATGAGATATCGCGTGGAAAGAATTCGCAATCTTCTTTGGTTTTCTCTTCTCCCAAGCCCTCAAATCCACTCTAGCAATAAGAAATACATTTGGTAATGAGTGGAGGCATAAAATAGGGTTTTTAAACCCATTTTTTTCGAAATTGCCTTGAACTAGGCAAGAGGTAGTCGATCAAGCCCGGTAATGGGCCAGTCGACCGGCCCTTGGTTGCCCCCTCAACCGGGGTCTAAGTTCGGTGATTTCTGGTTTGTTTGAAAGATCTTTCAAGGGCTTACATTTGGGTATATTTACCTCAACATTTGGATCTTCGTTCATCGGTTTTCAAATGTGCCAAAAATTTTCCCTTATTACCTTCATGATTGACTTTATCTCTCCCCTAAACTTTAAGAGAGTGGTTAAGTCATCAATAGGGTTATCCACTACCATGGGATCTATTTTCGAACCTTTGAGCTCAACTCGAATGCCCCAGAGTCGTTGTCTACTTGAGTTCTGGGTTCGCGGTCTTGAAACCATGGGTAAGAATGTTAGAAATCCAAGGGATTTCACAAGTAGTATTTAAGGAGCTCCACTAAGTGATTGCAAAATTCACAAGCAAGTCTAATTAGCTGAAGAAGTGGCCGATAGGATCCTTATCTTTGAGCTTGATTAATGAGGTGCTTTGGCATTGCTTCTTGACATATATGGGGGTGTTGAATTTGGAAGAAAGTAATGAAGATGAGATTAATGATGATTAAAGGGACAAAAGACTGTTGGGTTTAGCTTCATTGAAGTTGAGATACGTATCAACAATACGGTACGATATGAAACTACACGTCTCTTAAAATCATTTGACTATTACATTATCGATAAGTGATCCTTTAAACCATGCTATATTGATTTGTATTGGTTTGTCTGTGGATGGGTTACAACCATTGGATCACAGGGCTCAATCCTAGGTTGCAACTTCATCCACGCCACGTGGGGGGCCCCTGGATTTTTTGAAATTTTAAATATCCCTATGTTATTTCTAACTTTACATGTGAAATACCACTATTTGGCCCCTCCAAAAATTAAAAACAAAAATTTAAGATAAAGATGATGGGTACAGATGTCATTCTTAATCATTATCTAATGGTTATCATTAAATCCCTAGTTTTATTCTTGTTTTTTCTCACACGTCTCACAAAATATTGGAATAGTATCTTGTTCAAATTATTCATTTCTTTCTCTCACACTCAGGATTTTTCTAGTATTCTTTTCATAAAGCATAATTTTTTTTTTTGTACAAAGGCTTTAGTAAGCCGGGTGATGAGCACATTTATGTGTGAAATCTTAGGGCATAAAACATGCATTTTTAACACTTTGTGTGGAGCTACCTTGGGTTTTACGTTATTTTTGTAGATTTTATGAATTTTTAGGACTTAAGCGAATATCTGGAGTTTTGAGTATGAAACATGCGATTTTACACGTCAAGAGGTCCGTTTAAATTCTCAAGTGCGAAAGTGGGCCTGATTTGGAGCATGATGGGCTAGAGATGCAATTATGGGCCAACTCCAGAATATCTTGTAAAATTAGATTAGGATTTTTTTTTTTTATTGTAATTGAGAACTATATGGGGCCACAAGTAGTCAAAGACTATGATTTTCTATTTTAGAAGATTTTATTTTGTTAGATTTTATTTATTTCTGTAATTAGTTTTTTCTCTCTCTTCCCACTTTCTATTATTTTCACTATTTTATTTTATTCTTTTTCATTAATTAACACAAAATCGTTTTTTGTAAAAGCATATATTTCTTTGTCTTTCCTTTTTCCACTCTTTCTCTTTCTTCACCTTCTCTACGTGTAACTCAATCTTAACTTTTATTTTATTTTTTTATTCTTTTTCTCCACTTTCCTTCTTAACGTATTTCTATTTTTTTTTTTCTCCCCACATTCTCTCTCTCTCTCTCTCCCTCCCTTGAATTTCTAACGAATTTTAACTCTTTCTTTCTTTATTTGTTTTCTTTCTTCTTCTTTTATTTTACTCCTTATTATTACTAGTATTATTAGTATTATTATTATTTTCCTTGTTTGTAAATTATTCTCCTTCTTCTATAAATATTACGTCCCTCTTAGGTCTAAAAACACTTGATTTTCTCTTTAGTTACACACTTTACTTTCTCTTTACTTTTACTTTAGTCTTGCACTTTCTATTCTCTTTAGTTTGCTCTAGTTTTCTCTAGTTCTTTGAATAATTTGTGGGCTCTAGTTCTAGTTTTTAGATTGAATGTTTAGGAAGATTGAATATAATTTTTCTTTTATGCAAGTGTAATTTCTTTAGTTTTATCAATGCAATTTCAAGTTCAAGTTCAAATTCAAGTTTCAAGAGGATTCACTTTCTCTCTGGGTCTAGCAATTGCAGATCTAGTTTATTCTAGATCTGGTTGTTAGGGTTGGTTGAGATTCGAATCATTTATTCAAGTTTTGTTTAGAAGATGCAAGTAAGTAAGATTCTTCAATAGTCTTCTCTCCCCCCTCCATTCCCGCTTCTATCTACCCCTCCATATTCTTAATTTAGGATTTACTTTCAGCATTATTTATTATTCTCCCTTCCCCTGGATCCTTGATCAGAGATGCCTATAGTCGTGCCTCTCTTTGGTTAAGGCTTCATTTTCCTTTTATTGCTTTGTTTATTGCTTTGTTATTTACTTTCTGTTATTTACTTTCTGCCTATTCATTCATTATCTCGGACCACATAACCGGAGCAAGCCTACAGTCGTGCCTCTGTTTCTGGTGACGGGTGGTGTTGCATCTGCATTTTTTTTCCTGTCTTTTATTTATGCATTAGTTATGTTTGCTTTATTTTTTTTCGTTTCAATTTGATTGCATTAGATGTATGGACCAAGGCATTGATGACACTTGCATTTATTTCTCTTTTTTTTTTTTTTTTTTTTCTTTCTTCTTTCTTTTGAGTAGTGAACTCTACTTTACTCCACTACGGTTGGCTTGAATGACATGGTGGAGCAAACACCAGAAACCCAAGTTACTTTGTAGCTTTGCTTTGCATATGCCCACATAGATAGTGATACGAGAGTTCTTTTCAATAATATCATTCCTAAGAGTTTCGATCAAGTCACCTCGATTCTTGGGTCGGAGTGCCTTGTCTAGTTCCAAGAAATTCAACTTTTACTTTCTACTCTTTATTTTTTTTTTCTTTTTCTTTTCACTTCTTTTTGAACTCTTGTCATGCCATACAAAAGATTGATCTCAACTCCTAGCCAAAGAACAAGGACCTCCAAAAGCCATAATGGTCCAACGCCTCAAGTTAAGGGCCTCTTATTTTTCTAAGGAAATTCTCATCTCAACATACATACAAGTTACCTTCCTCTCAACAGGGTTTTTATGTGTTCACGATGGGTACCAAAATCACTCTCATTTCACACATCATAGCAATTGAAATAGTATGTACACTAACCAAAAGTCAAAGTTAAAATTCACAAAGAAGCCAAAGGTATTCCCCCCACACTTAAGTAATGCAATGTCCTCAATGCATGCATGAAAATATAAACAAGGACAAGGCAAAAGAGGGGTATACCTTTCAATCAAGATGTTCTTATCATTGGATGCTTTAGCCTTATCTTCAATATCAATGTATGATGGAGAAGACACTCCAAATAAGAAAAACCATGAATAGAAAAGTCATCCCTAAAGACTTTAAGAAAAACCTTCACAATGTCAGACAAAATATGCATACGATGAGGTTTTCTAAAATGTTTGGCATCCTGCAGAAGATGAATATGAGATTGTACAATGGAAGAGCTTACACCTTTGATAGTAGTAAGAGACCAACTCCATGCTTCTCTATTAGCATGCAACAGTGTGATAAACTCTTCTGCTTTGTCAGAAGTTAAATCAGAGCCAACAATGATAGGAAGAGAATTATCTTGTCCTAAGAAAGCAAACTGCAAATTAAAAGGCAACTCTTTCAATTCTAGCTTGGGAGGTTCAATTATTGAGGGTTTAGGAATGGAGATGGAGATGGATGGGGGTTTAATAGGCTCCAAAGGTATGTGAAAACTTGAGACTTCAGAAAAGAAGGTTTCACTATCATCTTCCAACATATCCATACATTTTTTAAATTCCTGATCAAAATCAATCTCAAAGTTGGTAATCAAATCATTAGGAAAATCTAAAGACTCTTTAAGCATATTGATTTCTTCCTCAATTTGTGGTTGTTTCCCAATCCTGAACATATTAAACTCCACCGTTCGATTTCCAAAAGACAACCGTAAGAGGCCATTTCGACAATTGATTAAAGCATTACTAGTAGCCAAAAACGGTCTTCCTAGAATTATTGGGATTTCATCTTGGATTGAAAAAGGTTTAGTATCTAACACAATGAAATCAACTGGAAAAATAAATTCTCCCACCTTTAATAAAACATCTTCAACCATCCCTTTAGGAATCTTAATTGACCTATCCGCCAACTGAAGAGTAGTTGTAGTTGCTTTTAATTATCCCAATCCTAGTTGCTTATAAACATGGTAAGGTAAAAGATTCACACTTGCACCAAGATCAAGTAAAGCATGTTCAATGTGTGTATTGCCTATGACACAAGCGATGGTGGGGCTCCCTGGATCCTTATACTTGGCTGCTACAGGTTGAGTAATTATGGAACTGATGTTACCTGCCAAGAACGCCTTTTTGGGAAAGCTAGTGATTCTTTTATGAGTGCATAGATCTTTCAACACTTTCGCATAAGTGGGGATCTGGGATATGGCATCTAAAAGAGGGATATTCACTTCTACCTTTTTGAAGACATCAAAAATTTTCTCCATAGTTGCAGTCTTCTTCTTATTAACTAGGCATGGGAAAAGGGGCCTTAGGAACATAACTCTCAGTTGAAATTTGCTCTTTTCTCATTGTTTCAACTAATGGTTCAACAAACTTAGGTACTGCTATAGTAGTTGGCTCATCTTCAACTTCTATGGGTTTCTCAGACAAACCCTCTTTAGGAGGTACTTGAACATTCTCCTCATCACAGTGGTCACTACTTTTGCTCTTTTCATTAATATGTGACTTACCTGTTAAATACCCTTTCCCACTTCGCAATGCAGACACAGAATTTATTCAAGCTAAAGAAGAAGGGGAGGATTCAACTTGGTTGACTTGATTTGGTAAATTTGATGGTCTTTGTTGAATCTGAATCCTAGGATTTAACTCAGGTTGGCTAGGCATTTTACCCTTTTCTCGCTCAGACAAAGTACTTGCAAGAGTGGAAATTTGTCTTTCCATATTATGCATAGAAGTCATGAAGGTGTTGGAAAGTACTTCCATATTCTTCTCTAAGGAAGAGAGACGAGAAAACGTTGGATTATTACCTCTATTGAAACCAAGTGTTGATTGATTTTGTGTAGTGAGAGGCATATGAGGCACAACATGTCACATCCTCCCAGCCGGTACCCTATCTGGCATACCCGAGAGTGTGATCCACAGCCCTAAAGATCAAGTTTAGGAACAATCATATCCATTTCGCACAATAACATAATCAAAAGCAAGAACAAATCATAATGTTCAAGTAATTTATAATAAAAGTCAAGAAAGGATCTCAGAAGGATCACTATAGAATATCAGAGTGCGGAATAACAAGATACCAAATCAAAAGACAACTGTAGAGTATAGCGGAAATATACCCTACAAACACATGCGGAAGGTAGATCGAAATCTAAATAAAGCTCTAAGCTAATACAGGTAAAGTAAAAGATAAGTCTAGAAGAAACAAAGGAAATCAAATCCACATCTTCAGTCGGCTCTTCTGGTTCTTCAGTCTTCATCTTCTTCACCTTGCGCTTCCTCATACGGGCCGTCAAAGAAATCCAAACCTGTAGAGAAGTCTAACAACAGATTGTACAAAAAAAGGAATGAGTTTCGAAAGAAACCCAGTAAGGCAAGTTAATCCATAACAACATAAATAACATGGAAGCAAACCATAACAAGATGCAATGCAATATGAAACAAGTAATGTATGTATGCATCTAACTCTATGTATGCTGGTCTCTATGGCAGACATGCTTTAAGTCATAGCACCGTACTTCTTTGGGAAGGTCCGCTCACATCCTCAACCATTTAAGATATCTAGGATTCTCTCACGGATCATTTCACCGGTCTTGAGCAGCCGATTGGTAATGGGTCGTTCATCCCTCAGGACAAACCATGGCAGGGGGTTAAGTCAACACACTCTCTCACAACCATTTGGCATAAGTATCGGCGCATGTCAGGGAAAAGCCTAGCCCAATGCAAGTCATCTACTCGGTTAATCGGTCCAGATACTTCCATTCCTGCCTGGGCGATCCTTTCCGGTATCCTTTCCACTAGAGTCACGGATATTACTCACCGGACTCATCAACCCTATTGGTTATCCACATATGGTAAGCGGGAAGCTCTCATGTCCTCTCACGGATATAACTCACCGGTCTCAGCGCCCATGAGCCCAAGTCTAGCCATATGCAACCCTCCAATAAATGGCCCCCACAATGTGATTCCCGTCCTCTCACGGATATAACTCACCGGTCTTGAGTGCCCGTGAATCCCCATTGCTACCACGGGTCGTTCGGTCTCAATACCCTTCCGAATCGGGTCTGATATAACAGGGGTATATCCTAGCCAAACACTGCTAGACATCCCTAGGTATGACAACCATTGATTGGAAAGTGTCGATGGGCAACCCCGGAAACATCCCATACTATTTCCGATAATGTCCAAGGACAGAAGTGTCAAAAGGACACTTCCAAATCCCAAACCAAACTTAAGCAAACACATTCTCAGATCAATCATGACATACACAACCATTAGTTCATCATATAAAAGAGAATGTAAAAGCAACATCAGATTAAGCAGTAATAAGTAATTCATATAACATAAACAATGAAAAGATGATATAAATAAGTGCTATGTTCCCACAGTAGGAGATCAGAATTAAAATACAATAATAGTAGGTAATCTCATAGTTTCATAAAGTAGAAACCAGAGAACAAGCAATCTATGTAGTTAAGGAATCAATTGTCCTTACGATTATGAGAAGATAATCCAAAGATCAAAAGAGAGACACCAAACATGGCAAATAAACCCTAACAAGCATAGATACAACATTAGGAAAGATACCTAAAAGATCAGAGAGCAAACGAATCAAATCGAGCGAAAATTGAAGCTACTGACTTCATTGGTCGATTGCCTTGGTCTTTGACCCGGTCGACCAATCGAGTCGACCAATGAGTCGACGGAATAGTGAAAACTGTTTTGGCCATAACTCTTCGTTTGAAGTCGGATTGATCTGAAATTCGAAGGGGAACTTCCTAGGATGTATTAGAATCATATGGGAAGATAAAATCATCAAGTCATGGTCAAAAGATGGGTTCTTGATTTAACCCAAGAAATTAGGGTTTCAACCTTTATGGCTCTCATGAAAAGGTTATGATCACAGGAAGAAAGGGAATGGTTGAAATCAAGAACATAATAAGAAAATCTTGTTTAGGTTAATAGAAACATTATGGGAAGATAATCATGGTCAAAAGATGGGTTCTTGATCCAACCCAAGAAATTAGGGTTTCACCCTTATGGTTCCCATAAAAAGGTTAAGATCACAGGAGGGAGGGAATTGATGATTGGCCAATTACAACAACAAGAATTAAAGAATATTGAATTTAGATCAACCTCCACATTACCCATGAGGTTTCCCTCACATGGGATGTTACCAAAAAGGTTCTCAGATAATCACCCAGGTTAGGGTTTTCAAAGGATTAGGGTTAGGATTTTCAAAGATTCCACTGGCTGGGGTTGAGATCATGATGATGATCATAGATCTCAAGGAACAAGATGAGATCATGGAGTGGATGGTTGCAAGAGTGCATCATCTTCTTCCTGATCTCAGCCAAGAACAGATTAAAGAAAGAAAATCAGAGATGGAGAAGAAAGAAAAGAGAGTAGACATACCTTTGATGCGAGAGGAAGAAGATTACTTCAAGTCTTGTGAGAGATCACCAAGGAATGGAAGGGAATTGATTAGATTAGGGTTCTAACTCATTCCAGAGGCTTAGGAGGCATAGGAGGCGGAGTATTCCCGAGATTAGACTTAAATAGAAGAGACAGGACCAAATTGGTAAATTCAGACACCATTGGTCGATTGGATTGGTCTACTAGTCCAGTCGACCAATGAGTCGACCAATCAGGACAGCAAGGTTCAAACACGGATTCGGAGGGCTATACAAGGTCAAATTGAGTGAGGTTTTCTTCTACGAGTCAATCAAGAAGTCTAGTTTCCAGAGATACTTTCAGATCAAGAATTGGAGTTCATTAGGTCTACCAACTAAGCTCATCTTCTTCGATGCGCAAGCAGGATTTGACAGACATAGTTCAGCAACTTCGGACAAGGATTTGGAAGGTTATATGGGGTCAAATTGAGTGGGGTTTTCTCCTGGAAGTCCATTAAGAAGTCTAGTTTCGAGAAATATAATTGGATTGAGCACAGGAGTTCATTAGGTATTTCAACTAATTCACCCCTCTTCGGTGCGCAGATTCAGAACAAAACTGATGGCTCTCATGGAAAGGCTAGGGGTAATCAAGATTCACCCTAGGGAAAGAGAAACAAAGAATGCACAATCTGAAAAGGTGTTGGGAAGTTTCCAACAGATAAAAGAACATTAGGGTTTCATATATGGTTACCTCTCATAAGAGTTGGTTACCTCCTATGAGAGTTACCCATAATTAATCTTACAAAAACAACCCAAGATAGATAAAGGAACATTTCATTAATATTTCAAAATCAAGAATGGAATTAGGAAGGGTCTACCAATGAGAGAAAAGAATGTAAATAAGTTCAAAGGAAAGAAATCCTAATATCCCATGGGAAGACTAGGGAGAATAAAGATTCACCCTAGGGAATAAAGATAAAGAAATCATAATAAAGAAAGTCTTGGGGAGGATCCAATGAATTAATAGAAAATAGAAGGGTTGCCAATTGTTCCAAGGAAAAACAAGGATCAACTCCTCAATCATAAGGACACAAGGGAAGGTCATGGTAATAGTATGAGACCTTCCCCACAATCATAAAGATAGGTAGAAAATTCAGGGAAAGTATAATCAAGATTGTTGGTGGAATCAAATTCAAGAATCATCGCCATATGGCTTCAAGAACATAGAGTGGATTGGGGGATTCACTCTAGGGCTAAAAGAATTAGAGAAGAGGTTATTACAGCAGTGTAATAACCTTCCATAATCAGAATATCAGAAGTAGAGAAGAAAGAATGAATTAAAGAAGAAACGAATTGAATAATAACCTTTTAGAAGAGAAACCGATGAAGAAATCTGAACAGATGCTTGAGGGTCTTCCTTGGCTTCGAAGGAGAGGATCTAGGGCTCTTCCCACGTTCTCCAAAAGCTTAGAACAGATTGGGATTGAAAAACATGGAGTTCCCCCTCTTAAATAGCACAAAGAGTACAAGAATTACTAGGATTTCACCAAACTAACCAAATTGACCCTGCTGATTGATTGGTTGCCACAAAGGAAGATCTAAGGTCCTTTCCACGTTCCATAGAGAGTTAGGAACCTAGTGGGAATGTTTACCACGAAATTAAAAGAAATAAAGCTTTTAAAAACCTTCAAAACAGAAGATTACCAAAATGCCACTGCCTAGATAGCTTGTTCAAAAATAGGGATTTAATGGGCCTAACTTCAATATTTTTGGATGGGCTTCTTTCAACACATCACACTACTTACCTAGTATGGAGGGATGTCTTCAAACCAGGTCCAACTAAGCTTTAGGTCCATCAACCAAGTTCTTCTTCACTAGTGAGTAGTTCAATACCAAATCAATTAAGGTTTCCATAAGGAAACACCATCATCAATATCCATGGGTTTTGGGTCAAACACCATATCTTCTACTGAGATGGCTCACAAAGACATCATCCCTCATTTTGGGACATTGGATCAACCCTAAGAGAAAGGTCTGACATGGCTTCCTAAGATTTTCAAAGATAGTAAAACTGAAATCACGGTCAAACTTCAAATCAACATTTAAACAAAACTGAAATCATGGTCCAACTTCAAAGTCAACATTTAAACAAACCCTTCTTTACCCAAAACAAATAGGGTGACCTGGCTAGGTTTGGGCTGGATTTCACATTAACTCTCGGGTATGCCAGATAGGGTACCGGCTGGGAGGATGTGACACAACAGGTGGATTGACAGGCCTAGCTAGATTGGCATTTTGAAAATTTGGGGCTTGAGGGAACTGGACATTTTGATTATGAAAAAATTGTGCACTTTGTTTTTGAGGAGCACCAAATTGATTTTGTGTGGAATAATTGCCATTTTGGTTTTGCCCTTGAGACCATGAGAAGTTTGGATGACTCTTCCACCCAGGATTGTACGTGTTACTGTACGGGTTTGGGAACATCGCACTGACATTTTCACATTGGCCTCCAAAATAGCTAGGGCATTCCTCAATTACATGTGTAGGAGACTGACACCATGCACATATAGCAACAGATTTGTCAACAAAAAGTGATTGATTTGGTTGTGGTGGTGCAACTTTTACTACCAAAGTCTCTAGCTTTTTCAAAAGACTATCTATTTGTGCATCCTTATGAACTTGGCTATCAACAAAATATCCCCTACTAGTCCTTTGATTCTTGAGTTGACTCCCATTCTCTAGTTCTATCTCGCTAGGTCTAAAAAGAAATTCCCAAGCTTTGGAATCATCGGTGAACGATGTAAATCTGTGGGGCACATAGATTCCAAAAGTTGCTTGGTTTGATAATCAATACCCTCATAAATTATTTGGCATAAATGCCACAATTCTAAACCATGGTGAGGGCATTCTTGAAGGAGGCTTTGGAACCTCTCCATTACCTTACCAAAAGACTCATTGGGTTTTTGACGAAATTGAAGAATGTCATTTCTTATTTTATTCGTCTTGGAGAAAGGAAAGAATTTTTTCAAGAATAGGACAGTGAATTGTTCCCATGTGGTAATGCTATCCAAAGGTAGGCTATAAAGCCACTTTTTTGCTTGGTCCTTTAATGCAAAGGTAATAAACCGTAGTCTTACGGCATCATCAGTGAGTTGTTGTACCTTCATAAGGACACAAACTTCCTCAAACTCCCTAAGAAACAAATATGCATCTTGATCAGGCAACCCATGAAATTGGGGTAACATAGACAAATAATTAGGTTTAAGTTCAAAGTTGTTACCCCTTACGTCAGGTAAACGTATACAGGAGGGTTGTGCAGACCGAGTTGGGTAAAATCTATCCCTAAGACTCTTAGGTGGAGATATGTCGCCCATGGTCAAAGTAGATATTCAAACAAGTCGGTTGGTGGAATCACGAGTCCAAACAAGCATGCACTCGTTTTTTTTTTTTTTTTTTTTAAATAAAGAAACTAAAGAAGAAAAGAAAATAAAATAAAACGGAAAACAAAAGGGAAAGTAATGGATTTCCCCACCCTCAAAGATTGAAACAATGATTCCAAAGCCGTAAGGTTGCCGTATAGCTGAGCGCTATATAGGTTTGACAGCAAGGGAATCCGTATAGTCTTCAGAGCCACCTACAATCGAATCCTGGGGATTCTGCAGTAGAGTGGGGACTACTATACGTTTTTGTTTCTACTCAAGTTAAGAGTAATATCTTTGAATTTTATTTTTTTTAAACACTTCGATTTACCTAAGAATGAGAAAAATAAGATGAACAAATATCTCCCCGACAACGGCGCCAAAAACTTGTTTGCAAAATAAAATAACCGTTAGCTACACGATACTGTGCGCTTGCAATTATTTTATTTTGCAAACACCGGGGTATGTGGATATTAATATGCCTTATCAAGAGTCAAACCCACGACCTCTTCACTAAGAGGTGTCGGTTTCACCACTAGAACAGCTCTGTGTTGGTCTTTTCTTTTTTTATTTTTATTTTTATATTTATATTTAGTTGTTCTTTCTTTCTCTTAAAATTTTGATTTTACTAATAATAATTTAAATCTCGTTAGAATTCAACTATTGATTTTATCAGATCTAATCATAATCATTATTTTTTTTGAATCTTTAAACTTTCTCTTAAAATTTAATTTATTATTAATGGAAATTTAAATCTCGTTTAGAATTTCAACCTTTAATTTATCATATCTAATCGTAATCATTTAATTTTATTTTTAAATCTCTAAACTTTCTCATAAAGTTTCGATTCCTCCTAATAGCAATTTAAATTTTAAGTTTTATTAGTTGGATGTTTAAATTTATGTCATTAATATTATTATATCTAATCATAATCATTGATTTTTTTTTAATTAATTTATGATAAATTGAGTGTTTATCCCATATTTAACTAATAGACTTCAAATCTATCTTTTTTCCTATAATTTCCCCCACACTTTCTTTTTCACCTTTTTCTTTCGTGATTTTTTAAAGTTTTTCTAGCACAATTTTAGCCCATACTTTATTTTAATATTTTTTTTTTTGTTACAAAACGGGATCAAAAGACCCAAAAAAAACAAAACAAATCAAACTAGAGCACAACTCTTGAGACAGTCCTCCCTAAGGATGTCTGTCATTTCCTGCGGGGGATCATTGAAAAAGACCAGATCATCTCTTCCAATTACCGCCTCTTAGACAACCAATCAGCAGCTTTGTTATTTTGACTTCTCACATGACTAAATCTAACATGGCCTCGAGAAGCATATAGGCTTCGAATTTCAGCAACTAATCTTCCCATTGATCCGTGCTTGTTAACTTCTGGGTCCAGTAACCTTATGGCCTTCAGCGAGTCTGATTCTATTTGGAGTGGCCATGCTCCCATATCCAACGCTACCTTTACCCCTTCTTTGATTGCTTGCATTTCTGCCTCTACTAGATGGCATAGAGGAATCTTGATAGCAAATCCTCCTCTGAACAGGCCTTCTTGATCCCGGATCACCCTAGCTAATTGAGCGTAGCATTCCTTCACTTTCATAGCAGCATCCGTGTTGCACTTAAACCATCCTCTTCTAGGGCGTGTCCACCCTAAAACTTCCAACTCTTTACTTGGATCAAAAACAGGGCTTCGGCATGTTGTCCAAGCTTCCTTATTGGCTCGATAAAATTTCTCGATAATGAGCACACCATTCCTTGGTTTGGAAAAATCTACCTCATTGATATCTCGATTTCGCCATCCCCAAAGAAATTGTAGGGTACACACAAATCGCTCAGGCCAATTGTTGCTCCATTTGGCAGCAAACCCACAGATATTGACATAGATCCATTCTTGCTTTTCGCACCTAAAAAACCATATTTGATATCGTGGTTTAACCATACGTTTTCAAATGCTCTTGCAAAGCAACAACCCTAAATACAGAAACATCTTCCACCTTGTCATGCAAATATTGCATTTATCATTATCTTGAAGATGCAAGTGGCGCTTTCTAGCATCAGTCATCAACCTATTCTTTACAACTAACCAAAAGAAACCGCAAAATCGGTTTGGGAGATAAAGTTTCCAAGAAGTATTCCAAAAATTTTCATCAAATATTCCCATATCTACAGCTGGTTTGTTTTTTATCAATGTCTCATATGCAGAGCGTATCGAAAAATACCCGGGGATGGGTCCAAGACATCACATCAGATCCATTGTTACTAGAGGGGAGTGGGAAATCCTTCAGTTTGGTGCAGAATTCTGTTGGGAGGTATCCCTCAATTTTTGTTGTCCAATCCATGCCATTACTTTCCAAGTATTGGTTAACGACTTCCCACTGCCACTGATTGAGAACTGGAGAAATCACATGGTCTTCCAAATTACCTTCTATGTCTAACCAGTTGTCCCTCCAGAAATAAGTGTTCTTTCCATCTCCAATTTTTATTTTGCAATGCTCTTTCATTCTATTTTCAACTCTGCAGATAGCTCGCCACAATGGAGAATCAGGAGAGGCTGCTTTAAAAGGGGTGTTTACACCTTTTTGATCCATATTTATCTTGAAGAAATGCTGACCACAGTGAGTTATGCTTTTTAACCCCCAAGCAAGTTTCATGATAAAGGCTTCATTCATCACCCGAAGCTTCCTAAAGCCTAAACCGCCTTCCACCTTCGGTCTACAAATCTCATTCCAGCTCACAAGATGTGCCTTTTTTTTCTGATTGGACTCGCCCCATATAAAGGCTCGAGTTAGTTTTTCAACCTCACCAAGGACCCCTTTTGGAATCAAAGCTTGCTGCATCGAGTAGTAAGGTATAGTCATTACAACTGATTTTGCCAGGATAATTCGTCCCAGGGAAAGCGAACCCGCAAGGGAAAGCAAAGAAGCTTTCCAACTGGAGAGCCGATCTGATACCTTGTTAATAATGTATTGATAACTACCTTTCTTGTCTCTTTTATAGTGAATAGGTACCCCTAGATATCTGCTCAAATCATCTGTCATGGTAAAGCCGCTTCTTTGTGCAATCTCCTTTGCTCTCTGGCTCTCTACATTTTTGGAGAAGAAAATACGGGTTTTCTCTGTGCTCACTTTGCTTCCCGATGCATTGCAAAATTTATCCAAGCATTCATTCACAATGGTAATTTGCTCTAGGGAAGCTTCTACAAAAAGAACTACATCATTAGCGAACATAAGATGGGATATCCCCATACCCCCTTTACGAATACGACTAGGGATCCACTTTCCTGCAGCCAATGCATCTTGGATATAGTGGGTCAATCTCTCCATGCAAAGGACAAATAAATAGGGTGACAAAGGGTCCCCCTGGCGAATTCCTCTGGAAGGTTTAAATTCTTTTGTACCTTCCCCATTCCAGAGAATTCTAAAGGTAGGGCCTATAACACACATCATAATCACATCGACCATTTTGGATGGTACTCCTACTTTCAAAAGTGAATCAGCAATAAAATCCCACCGGATTTGATCATATGCCTTTTCCAAGTCGATTTTAATAGCCATCTGATGGATTTTTCCTCCTTTTCGCTTCATGGAGTGAAAAATTTCTTGTGCAACAATGATATTATCCTGAATATTCCTTCCGAGGAACAAAACTGACTTGATTGGGTGCAACAAGGCTAGGCATAAACTCCTTCAATCTGTTAGTTATCAACTTAGTCAGAATTTTGAGGCTGACATTACAGAGAGATATAGGCCGGAATTGTGTAATCTTCTCAGGTTTGTCTATTTTGGGAATCAATACTAACAAAGTCTCATTGATCTTAGTTTCCAACTCTCCATTAAAGGCTCTGGCCACAGTCCTGCAAACATCTTTACCTGTAATACTCCAAGTTTTCTGATAGAAAGCAACCTGAAACCCATCTGGTCTTGGAGCCTTCCATGGACCAATTTGATGAACAGCACGATAAATCTCCTCATTAGTAAGCTCATTACCAAGGATAGATAACCAATCATGGTCTAAAGCTGGGAAACTATGATCTGTTTGGAAAGGATCTGGATCAATACTATCCTCAGTAAAGAGACATGTGAAATAATTGACAACATGATTTTTTAGATCTGCATCCTCAAAAATCCATTGATTATCTTCTCCCTTGAGGCCTTCAATTTTATTTCTCTTCCTTTTGTTTAGAGTAGATATGTGAAAATACCTCGTATTCCTATCACCTTGTAAAGTCCAACTTTTCCTCGATTTTTGGGCCCATAGAAGTTTCCTCTCTCTGCAAAACTTTTTCAAGTTCAACTATAAGATCCTCTTCCAATCTCTTTAAATAAGGGTTATAGGGTCCTGCTGCAAGTTTTCTTTGGATTCCCCCTAGGCGAGCATACAGACTTCTTTTCGCAGCTTCAATGTTCCCGAAAGTTTGTTTGTTCCAAGTAGACAATTCTTCTTGCAAATGATGGTTTGTTTTCCAGCCCTGTCGCACAGTATCAACAAAATCTGCATGGGTGAACCACATAGCTTCTAATCTGAACAGTCTCTTTTTGTAGGGACTTCTAACTGAGTCTGTCTCAACCAGTAAAGGATGATGATCGGATTTGAGTCTGGGCAGCACTCTAACTATAGCATTTGGCCACAAGATACGCCACCCACCTGAACAGAGTGCACGGTCCAGCCTTCTATAGATTCTTTGATAACCGTTCCACTTGGGTCCTCTCCAAGTAAATTTTGGACCCACAAATCCCAAGTCTATAAGATTGCATAGATTTAAATTTTCTCTAAACTTTGTACATTTTCTGATCGACACCGGACTTCCACCTCTTACTTCAGATTGATCAAGTACATCATTTAGGTCTCCCACTACTAAATATGGGTAATGATATAAATTCAATATAGTAGCCAAATCCTCCCACCCTTCATGTCGATTGGATTCAATGGGGCTGGCATACATAGCCACAAGACCCCACCTATTATTATTGACAGTATCCAAAATTTCAATAAAAAGAAATTGGGTCTGTGTATGAATAAGAGATACTGGATAACTTGTATTGAATAAAATGAACCATATGCCTCCTGATAGCCCAACTACATCGCTTTTAAAATGACGCACACCCTTAATTTTAGTTATGACACGCTCCGCCTTCTCTCCACTTATTCGAGGTTCCATAATGATAACACAATCAGGATTATGCTTCTGTCTATAATGCTTAAGAGTATTGGCAAATGGTTTATTGCCCGCTCCCCTTGAATTCCATGCAAAAACCTTCATAAAGAAACTTGATATGGGTTTTGGTTACCGTCATCCATCACCACATCATTCCCAAGGGAATGGTTTTGTCCTTCATTGAGCATCGGTGTTTCGACCACAATTTCATCCATATCGTCAACTTCATCAGGAGGTTTACCTTGTTCAATTAAGAGAGCAAGAAAGCAAATTGAGTGGTTACTTTTTTCAAAGCAATTTCCACTTCTTCCAACCATTAGATTAGGATCAAAATTCTCCACATCCTCTTTTTCTCCTATTTGGTCTTGCATTTGAAGTTCCTTCTCATTTACAACTTCTTTAGTCAAATTTGTTATCATATTACTTGCCTTCTGTAACTCCATTGGTAAAGAGTAATTAATCACATGTTGGCCACTTGACGGAGGCCTTGAACTTTTTGAATTCTCTTCAATCTCCTGTCTAGTCTCTAACACACCTCTTTGATTATGATTTCGAGGAGCCATCACGTTTCTACCCTCTCTTTGATGTGTGATACGCTGCCACGTGGCCGAAACACGAGTCGTGTTAGTTTCCATGTTGGATACTACTTCCTGATCTTCTTGGGAAACCATTGCAAGTGCTGCAAATCTAGAGCCTGATCCCACTCCATTAACTTTATTTCCATCTTCCGTACCACTCTGGCCTCCTCTTTCTAGTTCGCCATTTTTCTCTCCGGCATTATCAGTAGGGTTCTGGCGATTGTCTTTTCTGAATTTTGTTTTCTACACATGTAACCACGGACCATATGTATCTGCTGGTGCCATCTTTGCCTCAAAATTTTTAATGGTTTCAATCGCCTTTTGTGCAACCTCTTCGGGTTCAGGCGTTGGTACATCTTCCTCTCCGCCATAGAAAATTGAACACTGTTCTTTATGATGGCCATATCTTCCACAATCATAGCACAACAAATTCATTGACTCGTAAAGAATTTGGTGAACACGGCCGTTGAGTCTAAACTTGGACAGCAAGGGTTTGGATAAATCAATCTCGACACAAGACCGAGCATACTTACCGCGGACAGCTTGGGCTGTTGTTGAATCGACTTTAATTACCTTTCCTATTCAGTTACCCAGTCTGATCAAGAATCGAGTATCAAAATACTCTATGGATACGCCAGGGAAACGCACCCATACCGCCAATTTCTGCAGCACTTCTTCCTCAGGATTGAAATCCGGCTGCCATCTCCTCACTGATAGATAGTGATCAACAATTACCCAAGGACCATCAACTAGGGCTCTCTGAAAATCTTCTTTGAAAGCGAATTTTGCAATATAATAATCATTGCCAATGTCAATAAGGTCCAACGCTCCTGTAGGTTTCCATAGGGCTGATAATCTACCGAACAAAAACTTAAAACCCACCTTTTTTCCTACCAGTTTAACAATCAAGGTGGGGGAAAAAAAAAAAAAAAAAAAAAAAAAAGGGGGGGGGGCCGCCGCCCCCCCCCCCCAAACAAACAAACTCCCCGGGGGGGGGATGCCATGGTTTCCGCAATCTTTCTTTTTCTTTTTTGGACAAGGTAATACTAGGGCAGAAAGCATCATCTTCCTTCTCGCCATCATCCTCATTCTCATCGTCCTTGTCCCATTCAGAATCGGGTTGGTTCAAAAATCCATCATCGTTGAAACCGTTAATCTCCTCAATCTCCATACCCTCTTCTTGGCTACGGCTAGGATAATTTCTAGTTACCATCTTTGCATAAGATCGTTGCACCTCCACCGGTGGAAGATTTACATCTGCTCCACGACCTCGCTTAACTTTTTTATTGCTTCGTTGCATTTGGTCAATTTCCTCCTTCGATGCTCCATTCAAATTTGTTTCAGCAATCGCATCTCCCGCAACCAATCTTTCCATCTCTATCGTTGGGTTTCGCTGAAACCTTTCAGCGACAAAACCCTAGCGAAGCGTCAGAGAGACTCGTTCCGGCTTTTCCCAAACGCTACAACCGCTCTTCTTCCTTACTTACTTACCAGTCAAAAGGATGAAAAAATTCTGAGGAAAAAACTTCCTCTCGATTCTTCGTTCTCTCTCCACCAAAGCCGCTAAAATTTTCCTTGGTCTCTCGTCCTCTCTTGATTACGCGATTCAGACATTTCTCTCGGATACACCTCTCTCTCGGATCACACAAACCTTCTCATGTCACACTGTAGTTGCGTGTGTTGCACAAAAAACTTGAACCCACCGTTCCTGTACTTGCTTTAACCTCGAAGCCCTTACCTTCTCTGTAATTCGATCGCTAAAAGTAATTAATTCTCACATGAGAAAATCTTGGGAGCTCGTTCTCACTTCGTGAAAGTTCCGCTTCCCTAGCAACTACCTCTCTGATGAACACACTGGTTCAGACAAGAGAATATCCCAATTTACTTATACTTGTGTTATCTATATTTTAGTCCTCTTATTCATTTACCTAAATTTTTACTGTGGACCCGAATATAATAAAATATTATGAAATGGGACCCACAGTGGGTCCCGCATTAGTCCACATATATTCGACCCCCCCCCATATTCAATCGTAACTAAAGAAAAATGTTTCGGTATCTTAGAAATTTCAATTGAACCAAAATGGTCTATTGAAAAATAGAATTTTTTTTTCGGTGATAGAAAAGTAGATTGAATACATTACATCAAAGGTGAAAATGTAAGTAAAACCATTTTATAAAACTTAAAAATGAAACCATCGATCCTAGATTATGTTGATTGGATGTTTATATATCTCTTCCTTTCTTTTTCGGCCAACAGCTTTTATATCTCCTTCTATGGATTATAAAAGATCATAAAACCAATTGGGAAAATTACATGATTAGCCAATTTTAGGTTTTTCTTTAAAAAAATAACCACTCAATGTTCACTCATGGTACACTGTGTCGGCAATATTTTGTCGAAATGTCGATATATAGCCAAAAAGTCGGTGATATATCGCTACATTCGCATATATAATAGTGTTTCATTCGTTTTTCGCTAATTTTTCGTTCGACAACAATATGTGAAGCATGAGCTATACTCAACATAATTGTATAATGAATTGTAAACTTTAGTGCATCTATTTACTAGTTGTGTATTTGTGTTCTGTTTACATATTTACATTAATTTATATGAATTTTCTAAACTTCCAGTTTTGCCCGCATATAGCCGGATATGTGCTAATTATAAACATTAGATTTAGGTGATGTTTTAGGTCAAAATAACACTCCCAATGTGTTTATTGGCATCAAATTAGGATACACGTCAAATTTCATGTCAAAATGACTTGAAATACCCTTCGAAACAGGAGTTCGATGTTCATCAAACCCCTGCCAAAAGTCGGCCGACATCTGGCGACATGTCGCCCGAGTTGCCAGGGTCCGACATAGCAACACGGGCCGACATGTTGAACCTTGGTTTCACTTAATAAAACTAACTAAAACTAAGTTTGGGTTTACAAAACTAGCCAAAATAGTAAATTTTCATTCCTCTAACATTTTTAACCCCTAAAACTAACTACATTAAAAAGGGAAAATCACCAATTTTTCATTCCCTTTGAACATTTTTACCCCCATATTGGTATGATAAATTTTAGAGGTAAAAATGTTTAAATAGATGAAAAATCACTATTTTGGCTAGTTTTGTAAACCCAAACTCAAATTTAGCTAGTTTTGTTAAGTGAAATTTTGAGTGGTTACTTTTGTAAATGAAAACTTAAAACTAGCTAATCAAGTAATTTTTCCAAACCAATTTGCTCTTCCTTTTGGGGGGAAAAAGAATTATAATTATGGGTTCGATCCTTGCGAATGACGTTCTCTCTGAGAATGTAATAACTAATCAAGGTGCGCACAAAATAGCCAGATGAACCTCATACACCAAAAAAAAAAAAATTTTATATTTTTTACCCAAAATTATAATCCCTTCAAAAATATGTTATTAAAATATATATATATATATATATATATATATATGTATATAATTATAATCCCTTCAAAAATATGTTTTATATATATATATATATATATATATATATATATATATATATATATGTATGTTTGTATATGTAATTTGGATAAAATTCTTTGTAAATATCAAAATATCACTAAAATCAACCGTAGAAGACCTGAGATTGTATAGAAATTTGAATATTACGTCATAAATAAATAGATCTTTCTAGAAACAGTATCTAGAGTTCTCGAGCGCCACCATTCAACCCATAAAACCGAAAATTGAGGGTTTAATATAATAAGATCAATTTTCTTCTCGGTGTTCTATTTCTATCTCGCTTTTATTATAAGGGTTTTTCGTTGTCATAATATTTCCAGGTCTAACTTTGGAGGATTCTAGAAAAGTTCACCTCCAATATTACATCTTCAGAACTCGCGTGGACGCACGATTGAGAGAGCCATCTTACCTGATAATCTCTACAAGCTGCTTCAAACATCCAAAGGTACATTCGGGTACTAACCCTAATTTTCTGAGAGCCTGATTCGCCATTTGTTCTATCATGAAAGCTTTGTAGATCTATCATAACTTCTTGCAGCTTTTTCTGAATCTGTACTGTTTTTTCCTCCTTATTTCGAAGGTTTTTAGGTTTTCATGTTGTGTTTGCTTGTACTTGTTTTAATTCAATCGTTTCGTTTACAAACCCTAGAACCTGACACCGAGTTGATTAGTGATCAGATCGGATTTGGAAGGTCTTTTAGATACATAAAACTTGTTACTTTTTGTTCACATCAATTGATTTGCATTTATATTTTTATGTTTTATTATTTGCATCGATAGCATTCTTTGTATGTGAATGATGGCGTCGTTTATTGTTTAGATTGTGATTTTTTTCCTTTTCTGCTTTATTGTTTAGATCGTTGTTTCTTCGTCCGGAGTAAACCAAATTGCTTCACCGGACTGGTTTTATTCCGGCGAAAATGAGCGTTGTTGGTTTCGATTTTGGCAACGAAAGCTGCATTGTAGCTGTTGCCCGGCAGCGAGGGATAGACGTTGTTCTCAACGATGAATCGAAGCGGGAGACTCCTGCTATCGTTTGCTTTGGTGAGAAACAACGCTTCATTGGAACCGCTGGGGCTGCTTCAACTATGATGAACCCCAAAAATTCCGTGTCTCAGATTAAGCGTTTGATCGGTAAGCAATTTTCTGATCCTGACCTCCAACAGGATCTGAAGTCCATGCCTTTCACCGTTTCTGAAGGGCCTGATGGTTATCCATTAATTCACGCTCGATACTTGGGAGAAGCAAGGGTCTTTACACCAACTCAGCTTTTTGGGATGATGTTGTCAAATCTGAAGGGCATAGCAGAGAAGAACCTGAGTGCAGCGGTAGTGGATTGCTGTATTGGTATTCCTGTCTATTTTACTGATCTTCAAAGGAGAGCAGTTCTTGATGCAGCAACAATAGCTGGTTTGCATCCATTACATTTGATTCATGAGACAACTGCCACAGCCTTGGCTTACGGAATCTACAAAACAGATTTGCCTGAGAATGACCAATTAAATGTTGCTTTTGTTGACATTGGCCACGCTAGCATGCAGGTATGCATTGCAGGCTTCAAGAAAGGTCAGTTGAAGATTCTCTCACATGCATTTGACCGGTCACTTGGAGGTCGAGATTTCGATGAAGTTCTGTTCCAGCACTTTGCCGCTAAGTTCAAAGAAGAGTTAAAAATGGACGTCTCCCAAAATGCACGGGCTTGCCTCAGGCTGCGTGCAGCTTGTGAGAAGGTGAAGAAGGTGCTCAGTGCAAATCCATTGGCGCATTTGAACATAGAGTGCTTAATGGATGAGAAGGATGTAAAAGGCATCATCAAGAGGGACGAGTTTGAGCAGCTCAGTGTTCCAATTCTGGAGCGTGTGAAAGTACCGTTACAGAAGGCCCTTGCAGATGCTGGTTTGACTGTTGACAATATCCATGCAGTAGAAGTAGTTGGTTCAGGGTCACGTGTTCCAGCAATCATTAAAATCTTGACTGAATTTTTTGGAAAGGAGCCGAGGCGCACTATGAATGCCAGTGAATGTGTTGCACGTGGTGCTGCACTTCAATGTGCCATCCTCAGTCCAACTTTCAAAGTGCGAGAGTTCCAGGTAATATCTTCTTCATGTTATTGTGGTTTCATTTGCAGTGTGTTGAATTTCTTGATAAATCTATTCATAGAATTTGGGGATGTCAAAATAAATCATGTGTTTTAAAGTTCTAGCTGATTCTCTAGTTAAGCCATCAGGATATGTTGAGAAAAAGGGTCCTCTTAGTGAACAATAGAGTTCTACTTTTTTGCTGTTTTGATTTTCTACCTGAAATAAACAAGATACCTTGTCCAAAAGAAGTTTTTTCTTACTCCTTTAAGAGGATAACATCATTGGAGTTGCTGGTATGAACTTTTAAAGCAACAGTTTAGAAAATGAGTTATTTAAGGGATTTAGATGCAAAAGGTAAATGTTCCATTAACTCCTGGTGGTTTTAACTGATTTATTATTTATAATTATAAATGCAGCAAGATCAGAAGCAAGTAGGCTTGGGTACCCATTTGGTAGGTTGAGACTGTTGTTTGCCCGTCAATTACCGAACACTCTCCGTGCATAATCTTCATTTTCTTGGCGATTGATTGCTCTAGTATATAGAGATGTCAAACCACTACCCGAGTTGTTGTCAACTACTTGGTGAATATGCTCGCAGCATCTTTTTAGTATTTTTGCTGTTGCATTAATGGGTATTATGTTTTAGATCTAAGGTTGGCTTAATTTAATATTGGTATTAGAATTGTTGTTATTTATTTCAGTTATTTTAAAAAGGAGGTGAATCAATATATGGTTTGTCACTTCTTCCTTTTTCTTCTTGTCTTTAATAATTCAATGCCCTTACAAAGTCTTGTGTGGATGTTATTAAGTGTTTCATTCTTTCTCTTCAGGTCAATGAGAACTTCCCCTTCCCAATTGCTTTGTCATGGAAAGGTTCTGCCCCTGATTCGCAAAATGGTTCTGCAAATCAGCAGCAAAGCACGATAGTCTTCCCCAAGGGGAATCAACTGCACAGTGTCAAGGCCTTAACATTTTATAGGTCAGGAACATTTACAATTGATGTTCACTATGCAGATGTGAGCGAACTGCAGGCACCAGCAAAGATTAGCACTTACACCGTAAGTGTGTGCTGCTAGGGTTTACTCATGTTAACTTATGCCCTGTTTGAGTGACATTTATTTTCTCACTTGCACTTTAAATTTCTTCTCAGATTGGTCCATTTCAGTCTACTAAAGGTGAACGGGCAAAACTGAAAGTGAAAGCTCGTCTGAATCTGCATGGCATTGTGTCTGTTGAGTCTGCAACAGTGAGTGCTGGATGTAGTGGTAGCAATATTCAGCTTCAATTAATTTTCATTCTTTCCAGTCTTATATGGTAAACTTTAATTTCAGTTGCTGGAGGAGGAAGAAGTTGAAGTGCCAATTGTGAAGGAGCCAGCGAAGGAAGGTGGTACTAAGATGGAAACTGATGAAGCTCCTGCTGATGGCACCGCTGGAAGTGATGTAAACATGCAAAACGCCCAAGCTGGCGCTGATGCATCTGGTGTTGAAAATGGTGCTCCTGAGTCTGGGGATAAGCCTGTGCAGATGGAAACAGATGCAAAGGTTGGTTGTGGTTTTCCTTTTTCAGACATTCCCCCCTTCCCCCGGCCCGGTGTGTTTTCCCTTGGCCTTTTTTATTCACAATATCTTTTCCAGTTAGATCTACCCAGGATGTACTGATTTCTATTTGCTTCTTTAAATATGAGTTTTGGATTCGCTTTACCTTGCAATAAACATCCTCCAAGCAGTAACCTTGAATGACTCACGTATGTTGCTGTATGTGATGGACATTGCATGCGACTATTTAGCTCTCTTTTACTTTGCAAATAATCTGTGAAATTTTTGTGATAAGAAGTGGGAACAGATATGATAGTGAATAACTGTGTGTAAGAGTTTATTATCAATTTTGAACTACTTGGTAATCTGCTGTGTATCTCTTCGTTTTTGTTTTTCTTTTTGTCAGTTTTTGTCAGGCTGTTTGAGTTCTCCTTACATTCAAGTTTGCTAATTTATCTTTGGCCTTCTGATAATTTATGTTCATGACTGGTCACTGGTGAAGCTGGTTGTGCTTCTCAATACCGTGTTGGTGCAGAATCGACATGTCTTCAGGATATTCTTTAGCTTGCTGATGTATATACCTTTATCAGATAGGAGTTGTTTTATATTTCTCTTTATAGGCTAGTGAAAAAAATAGTGCTTGACACATTTTAACCAAATAAGGGAATGATACAGTCTATTTGGATTGTCTGTCTGATGGTTGACACCCTAAGAATCTTGAGTCGGCAATGTGCTCACTGCACCAGTTTATTCTATCTATGTACTTTTATTTCTGTTCTCTAAGGCCTTGAAGACTGGATACAAATGTTGTCCCGATACAAACCTTCCCCCCCCCCCCCCACACCCGGAAAAAAAGAAAAAAGAAACAAAACCACCAGGGGACTTGTTGTCTGTCCTGTGCATTAGGAGGGAGTGTCTTGGATCACTGGAGGACTTACAAATACATCTGGCATCCCATTCCTGTTGTGAACAGCCTGCTTCCCCCTAAAATAAAAAATACAAATCAGGTATACTTGAAACAATGTTCATCAATGTTGGGATAGGATAAAGAAACCAAGCTAGGCCTTGCCACATAGAGTTGGGAACTGCAGTCTCATTTTTCAATTGGTTTGATGTGATGTCTTGGTTTCCTCACCAAATTATAGAATGGTGTTCTGATGGCCAGTTTTCATTTTTCAATTGGTATGTAGATGTGGAAAGTCACAATAATAAGTTCCTTCTCCCTCCCATTGTGGTCTGAGTGGGAGACTTATTGGTCCTAACAACTTCCTGTTGTATTTTAGGGAAGGAAGAAGAGGGGCCATGCATCTCCAATCCTTTATTCTCGTCCAGCTACTCATAGGTCCCATTGAGCCCAGTGCCTAAAGGCTACCTGCTGGTCATGGTTTAAGTCCAGTTGATGGGCCAACATTAGGCTCATTACGGACCCCTTATTTACATCTTGCTTGGAAATTTAATAAAAGTATTTTATATAATTTGATGGGTACCGAAGATTCTAGCAATGGAAATACTGTTGCTGAACTTCAGGATGTTTAGTTGATTTAGATCTGATACGCAATTAAAGGGAAATGCTGGAAATTGAAAGAAAGCGATGTAGAACTCACAAAATTTGGGTGTAAGTCCTCCCACCCTGACAGAAGCCGGTCAGTCAATAGTCAACTGAATTCTGTGATGCCCCTCTCTTCCTCTCTGCTCCCTTTATCTGATTTGCATTCCCCGGCCCAACCGTTTCCCCACTCAGCCATTCAGCTGCTGCCACGGGTCGTCGCCTCTATGTCTTGACCATTTTTGCTCCTCCGAGTGTAAATCCATTTAATAAGTGGTCTATCATAATTGTTTGCTTAGTTTTACGTTATGACATTGTAGATTATTGTTAATATTTGTATCCATCTTAGCTTTCAAATTCTTTTATTTTTGCATGTGTTTGGTAGCATTTTTCAGTTTAAGTGTAACAGAATAGTACAAAAACCATAAAGCTATAAGACCCCTTCATGTATTACGTTCAAAGATGTTTTTGCATAATTCCTAAAAATTAAGAGGTAAATATACATTCAATTTTTTTTTTGGTTTGATGCTATTAGGGCTAGTTAGAGACTGACCTAAGCCATAGGTTACAGGCGTTGGTTATATTTCCACTGTCCTTATTGCTTTACTTATATTTTCTGGTTGAATATGATTGAGGAATATTGAACCTTGTTCATCTGCTGTCATTTTCCAAGTACTTTTTGCATAATATTTTGGCTTCTGTTTATTGCTTCAGTGGCAAAGGGCTACAGGATAATAGTATTCTCATACCTTAACTTCAGATAGAGGTTTGATTTTGAGGTTTATTACTGCTTGACCAACCTGTCCTTTAATTGGAATTTTACAGCCTTACTCCCTACGGATTTTTATTTACAGTTTCATGTTGAATCTGAATCCATATTAATAATTTTGGTCTTGTTCTGACATATGCAGCCACTGGTTTACTTGCATTGATGTTTTCATCTTTCATGTGATTCTGTCGATATGGATGCTGAGATGTAGTCCTGTTTTTATAAGTTGGAAACCAGTTCCATTTTTAATTATCTCGCTAGTAACTTAAGACCTGAGCATCGAATTTTAATTTTGTTTCGAGATATTGTACTCTTGAATAATTTCAACCCAACTGAATATTGGGTTATTCTAAAACCTGGGATGAGGAGTCACATGGGGGAGGGTGTGTGAACTATATATGATGGCATTAGATAGAATTAGTCACTTTTGCTCTGGAATTTTCGAATTTTAAGTTGTATAGTGTAGGTGTTTTGGTGTCGCTAATATTCTGTGGTGTTGTGAGCTTTGATTGCTTGAGTTATTGAACTTGATTCTGCTTCCATTTGTTTTTTGTAATCTATGTGCTTGGAGGTGGAATTTGCTGACATTATTCCTGAGCAGGCTGAGGCGCCAAAGAAGAAGATAAAGAAGATAAATGTCCCAGTTACCGAGTTTGTTTATGGAGGAACGCCACCTGCTGATGTGCAAAAAGCAGTTGAGAAAGAGTTTGAAATGGCCCTACAGGACCGAGTGATGGAGGAAACAAAGGACAGGAAGAATGCAGTGGAGGCTTACGTTTATGATATGAGGAATAAGGTATATCTGTGCATACACAATAGATGACATGGTGTTACTCATTAGGAGCATATGATAAATTTTTTTGCCAAACTTCTGATCTAATGATTTCTTTCCCCAGTTGACCGACAAGTATCAAGAATTTGTGACTCCTTCAGACGCGGAAGGGTTGATGGCTAAACTACAAGAGGTCGAGGATTGGCTGTATGAAGATGGCGAGGATGAAACAAAGGGTGTCTATGTTGCTAAGCTTGAGGAACTCAAGAAGGTAATGACTTCCCCTTGTTCTTGTTCAGTTTTACTGGGAGCTGTAATTAGAGATGTTCTCTGATATGGTTCGATGGATTAACAGTCAGGGGATCCCATTGAGGAGCGTTACAAGGAGAGCCTGGAGAGAGGACCAGCAGTTGAACAACTTATGTATTGCATCAACAGCTTCAGAGAAGCTGCGTTGTCGAATGATCCCAAATTTGATCACATTGACATTGCTGAGAAACAGAAGGTGAGTTTCTTGCTTCTCTAGCTGTTTATGTTATCAGCTTCTACCTGGCTAGTGGTTGAGTTTTGATTCAAATACATCGTAGGGCACCTGTATGAAGATGGTCTTGTTCCTCTTCTATCACACTTTCAGTATTTATTTACAATTGAGTATGCAGAACTGCCAGGATAAAGAATCCTTCCCGTTCCCCAAAATAAGAGAATTTCTGACTACTTATGAACATTCCTAATTTCTCGGTTTGATTAATGGCTAGGTGGTAAATCAATGTGTGGAAGCAGAGGCCTGGTTGAGAGAAAAACAGCAGCAGCAGGAAAGCCTGCCAAAATACTCCCCTCCAGTTCTTCTGTCAGCTGATGTGAGAAGGAAAGCTGAAGCAGTTGACAGGTTCACAAATGACCTTTCGATTTTATATATGTTTTTTCCCCCCAGCATCTTTGTCTACTTTAAGTTGCTTGTTATTGAAATAATGCGGTCTCTTCTTGAGAGTAATAGTCTCATTGCTATGGAGTATGGATGATTACCTTACTTTTTCAGACTTTTGCTTATATGTTGAAATTGGTATGGTGGTGCAGGTTCTGTAGGCCTATCATGATGAAACCCAAGCCAGCGTCAAAGCCACCAACTCCAACTGAGACACCAACACCTTCACCCCAGGGCAAAGAACCCCAACCCCAGGGTGGTGAATCTGCCAGTGAAACTCCAGCAGACGGCAACACTGAGGTTCCCCCAGCTGCTGCTGAGCCCATGGAAACTGATAAATCAGAGAGCAACCAAAACGCAGCGTAAGTTTAGACAAGTGAGATTTTTTTTAAAAGATTTATTTTGAGCCAAAGGTGGGTGGGTTCATTTGTATTATCATTTTAGCTACAGTGCGAGTCTTGGTAGGGATGAGATGCGGGGTTGATATGGATTTTAAACTTAAAAGGATTTATGGTGTTTGATTTTGTACCATCCTAGACCGGTGCCAATCACCCTTTGTCATCATAATATTATATGATGATCTCTAGAATCCGGTTTTCAAGAGGGATTTAAGAGAGAAGCTACTGTTCCTTTGTTTCATTTCTATTGTTTTTAAGCTTTATGCAGCAGGTAGAGATTTTTATTTATGCTATATTTTCTTTCATTTCCCTGTTGTTATTTCAACACTGCAGCAAACATAGATGGTTCCATCAGTCCAAGTTTTGAAGGGTTTGAGCAAGTTCTAGTCGTTAATTGTGTAAGTTTTTAGCAGTTTTAAGGTCCCAGCCATGTGGGTGAATGAATTTGTGATTGATTAGTACCCGCGCATCTGACTCTACCCAAATGGACTTACAAGCGAGCCTTATTTAGAACAGCGTGACCTCTCCCGTTCCCCTCCAAGAATCGATAACTGCTCTCTGCTTGTTTATTTGCTGTGAGATGCCACATCTAGGTTATCTGATCCTTTTCAATTAGTTGATCCTTGGCAGTCCCTCTTGAGTGTTCAGAGTATGAAAGAAAAATCCAGTAGCTTTAACAGCTCTCTTCCTCTGTTGTCTTCTCCTTTATACCATCTTTTGTTTTGTGATACCGGGCACATTAGTCTTTTGAGTTCGTGAGGATGGAGGATTGTGTTTGGTGTAGGGGTTTTTAAGGAGCAAAATCTTATACTGCTGCTGAAGTAGGATTTGGACTCCTAGTACTCCGCTGGGTTTGTTGTGAACGCTAGTTTATACTCCCAACTTTGAAAGAGCTTCTGTTTGGAGCCTGGGGTTATGGAGCTTTCTTTCTTGACAACGAAGTGGTTTCGTATCTTATTTATGCTTCAGTGCAAGCAGTTAACAGTGAAGTCTTTAATTAGTGATTGAAGAACGATCCAATTTCAGGATGGGTTGCTGGAGTAGTTTGTTTTCTAGTACCCAAGTTTAATGGGCACAGCGATACTGCACAAGTGAAATCGTGTTATGATCAGAGTATTCTTTTTTATGGTAAAATGAATCAGAGTATTCACCCCTTCCTTGATGAACGGAAACCCTCAATACGCCTCATGAGTATATGCTTCCCAAATAGCAACCCTGTTTTGAGAATGTATGGAGAGCCTCTAACTGGACGTCATCAATGATGTTCTTAGCAAACAAATTCCCCCACTCCAGAACCCTTTTTGCAATGAGAAAAGAAGAAACAACCAAACGCTAGGCACATTAATTTTCTGGATTAAGTTCATGCCAGACTAGAGCAATGCTGAAGCTTTCTAAATTTAAAATTCACGTCGGTCAAAAAATCATTTAGGTTCAGAGGTTCAACTAATGGCATTTGTCCGATTAGAAGTTCCCAGATGAAAAGTTGGGGAGACGTCATATGTTTGGCCAATTGTGCTTTTAAATTGATAATAATCTGTAGATAAAAGCAGCTGTAGATTCCCAGTTGGCAGTGGTGAATCAGAAACCTATGAGTTTTAGAGTCATCAATTGACTCAACTACAGATAGATGAGAGAAGGGGTTTATCTGAGGTAAACTAGTCCCCTTCTTGAACAATGGTTGAATAACATGGTAACTGTCTCAAAAACACCTGAGAAATTAGTTTAGATAACCATGACGATGATGATCATGAAATTCTGTGAGTCTTCTGTAAAAGTCACTACTAAAGAAATTTTGCTAGCAAGCAACAATTGAGAATCCATGTCAAGAGGATCAAGCGCCGTGACAAGTAGCTCAACGGGTTATCCCGAATCAGACTACCCAAAGGACCATCTGATCCACCAAGAAAAGCCTAATTGTAGCATTTAAGGGACTTATTGGCATCAATCCTCATTTTTTATTTCTCACATTTTTCCTTCTTTTTTCTTGGTCTTTGTATGCATTTTAAATCTTATTTTTATTAAAAAAGAAAATTCCAAAATTTCTATTATAAATTTTGGGTTAAAATTCATTCTTTATTTTTGCAAACCTTTAAAACGGGTTGGCCAAAGTGGTAAATTGGAGGTATAATAAGCAATACAGGTTCATTTTGTATGAGAATCCTTGGGGCTGCAAAAATTCCCATCCGAAAGATTCAAAATACCCCAACGATTTGTTTTCTCTTGTTCTAACATCTCCTTGGGCTGCATTTGTTTGCAAAAGTGGGGTTAGCAAAAAAAAAAAAAAAAAAAAAAATGGGGCCCGGGGGGGGGGGGGGGGGGGGGGGAGGAGGGGGGGGGGCCATTCTAATTATTTTTGTACAAGCCATTTAAAATTTCATATGTAAATTGAAGGTATAGTAGCCAATACACTTTATTTTTTTTTCTGAAAAAAAGCTGTTGCTACTACTTATTTTCATTCCCAAACCCAGAATCGAAAAACACCCCAACAATTTGTTTTCTCTTGTTCTAACATTTCCTTGAGGAAAAAGATCAGGTAAAATAAAGGAGAAAAGAAAATGAAAAGAGGATTCATGTTAGTGCGACTTATGGTGCTCGGAACATTGAAATCGTCAAGAGCTTAGGAGCGATTGAGGTTTGTCGACTAAAAGACCCACCAGATGGGGCAGCATTCAATGCAGTTTTGGTGGTCTGGGATTTGGCATTCCACTTCTCAAATGGTTTATTCCACTCGCGCATGACAATTGCGTTGTCTTCCAGGCGCTGTTGCCTTGTGTTATTTCCCAATTAGTCAAAAATGGAACTCCAAATCCCTGAAAATTTCCTCCGGTATCAAAATTCTTCTTTATAACTCTCTCTTCTTAGATTGAATTTGAGATCTGCACCTCATAAAAATCCAATCTTTCTCCATTCTAAGAGTTGAAAATGTTGTTGGGCTTCAAAATTTATTTCGTTATGTACTTCAGTTTCACATCTTCCATTGATTTTTCGATCCAATGAACCATCTCTGGTCTAGCTCTTCTTATGTTGAGAGTTATGTAGTTTTGGTTCCAAATTTTTGATTCTCAAGTATGAAATACAAAGAAGAGCTATCATGGATTTCTGAGTCTGTCAATTTGATATTTTGTGGAAAGAGGGAAGGTAGTTTCAAATTTGAGTGAAGGGGGTTTCAGGTCGGGGAAGAAGTTATGTGCTGATGCTAACATTGGAACCAGGCTGCTCTCTTTTAGACCCGAATTACCTTATAATATGGCTTGTAGGTATTTGGTGATTCTCAAGTTAGTGCTTGAAGTGCAATCTTTCATCTGGAGTTCCTAAAGTTTTTCTTTTTTGATGAGAATAAACTTAGATTAAAAGAAATTAGTGTTGAAAGCACTTACAAATACTACATATTATGCTATTACAGTCATCCATTTGTAAGATTCCTATTTCTGCATAATATTCAAAATGCAATTGAAGCATTGGGTGTGGAAATCCAAAAAAAGCACATGTTTTGATATATTAGCTAGGTTCATTAACTTAGGTAGTTCCTTGAGAGGCCATTTTTCTCCTGAAGGGCTTGGTAAAATCTGCGTGATAAAATGAACGTTTGTCCAAACTTCATTTATCCTTATCCCATTTGCTGTCACTTTGTCCATTCCTATTTGAATGACATCAAGCATTGTCTATTTGTCTCTAGGATTCCTTTTTCCTTCTTGTTTCCAAAATTGCCTATTTGAATGACATCAAGCATTGTCTATTTGTCTATAGGATTCCTTTTTCCTTCTTGTTTCCAAAATTGACCGACTGTAAGTGTCCGTCTTTGCACATCCCACTGCTCCAACCGACTACTCCTAGGTGCTAGTGATGTACCCCTACACAAAACAAAATATTTTTATTAGAATGTGAGAAAAGATTACCAGTTTATATCTGGTTCATTTATCATAACATTATTAATGTTATTTGATTGGGGGCTCAGAGATGTGTCATCTCCATTCATTTGTAAGTTCAATTATTTGATCCAGTAGTTTGTGCTAGATAGCACTGCCCGGGGGTCGGGTGTTTTTTGCATAAACACCTTCAGATTCCTTTCTTGCCATATAAAGTAGCAAGTGATTATGAACACCGACATGAACCACCGAGCCGTATTTTTATTCAATTGTGTAAGCAACTCTTGACATTGGCTTAGAAAGGATGAGCTATGCCAATTTTCCATACATAGCCACAGAGGTCCTGCCGCATGAATTCTTTTTCCCTAATCGCATGAAATGAAAATGTGCCATATTGTTTCTTCCTGATTTGCCACATATTACGCATTGTGCGTTAATGTTTTACCACCGAGCAAGTTTGGCACTGATTGGTACCCCTGCATTTAATACACGCCAAAAGAAGACTTTGAATTTTGGGTGTGTGGGAAGCTTCCACATGTGGTTCCACCACATCGTGAATTGGTACTGATGGATCCCTAATCTTTGTTTATCTAATTCCTTAAAGGTCAGTTTGACTGAAAAATCTCCATTTGGAGAAATTAACGAAGACCAAGAGTCCTCATGATTAGTCAAATTGATTGGCAAGATTATTACATGTGATAAGTTTAGAGACAACTCCCTGTTATTGTTTTGTAAGTCTTCTGCTACCTCAACAACGGTTGCCTTCCTTGTCCATCTACCGAAATCCTGGTTCACTATTATGCTTTGTGCTTGACTTGGCTCCCATGGGTCGAACCAAAAAGAGGTGCTTCTTCCATTCCCTATCTTCCTTGCCACCATGTTCCTTAGCATTGGAATGATACTCGTGATACTATTCCATATCCATGATCCTTTTTTCTTTGAAACCATTGGATCTAATAGACTTTGGTCTTTGAAATATCTTGCTTTGAAAACCCTTACCCATAGTGCATTCGGGTTTGTGATTATTTGCCATCCTTGCCTTAGTAGTAATGCCGAATTCATATCTTTCATTTTCTTGAACCCCATTCCTCCCACCTCTTTTGGTAGACAAAATTTGCTCCATGAGATAAGGTTCAATTGTTTACTTTTATGGGGTTGCCCATTCTAGAATTGATGGCAGATTGCATCAATTTTATTGCATGTTGTTTTTGGAAATCTCAAGCATTGCATTTGATATAGAGCCATTGACTGAATTGAAGCTTGCATTAGCACTCCTCTACCTGCAAACGAGAGGTTGGTTGCCTTCCAAATTGCCAGTTTCTTGGATATTCTTGTAACCACATTCTTGTAGTGTTTTTGCTTTCACCCTTCCCGGTGTTAGATTTGACCCCATATATGTTACTTCTCCCTTTATTTCTTGGACTTTGAGTATAGAAAGGATTGCTTGTTTGTCAATGGTAGGGACATTCCTACGGAAAAACACTCCACTTTTTTCGAGATTAATCTCCGGTCCCGTTAGGTCCGCGAACAATTCCATTAATGCCTTTAGAGCCAAAACTTTTTCGGTGTCCGCTTTGCAGAAAAGGAAAGTATCATCTGCAAAAAAAAGATGAGAAATTTCCGGTGCCCCCCTTCCCATTTTGATTCCACTTAATAATTTTAGGGTTTTGTACTCATCAAGGAGTCGAGATAAAACCTCCATAATGAGTAAAAAAAGGTAGGGGCTTAGGGGACATCCCTGTCGAAGGCCCCGTTCTCTAGAGAACCAAGAGTAGGGCGACCCCTTCAATTTGATAGAAAATGTGGGTGAAGAAATTAATTCCTTAATAGGCTTGCATCACATTTCATCAAAACCAAGGAATTGGAAAATCTTGCAGATGATATTCCTATCAATTTTGTCGTAAGCTTTAGACATATCCAGTTTAAGCGCAATGAAACCCTTCTTACTACGCGAGTTTTGCATGTAATGAAAATTTTCATGAGCTATCATTATATTGTCAATGATTTGTCTGTTGACCATGAAAGCCCCTTGACAGGGGGATATTATGCTAGGTAGCCAACCTCTTAGTCTTTTAGCCAAGATTTTGGCAATTATCTTATACGACACATTGCAAAGGCTAATGGGTCTGAAGTCAGTCACAATACATGCATTGTCTTTTTTTGGAATAAAACAAAGCAAAGTATGGTTGATGCTCTAGGGTAGGACTCCATTAGCAAAGAATTCAGAGACAAACTTCACAATGTCTCCATTAATGAAATCCCAAGATTTTTGATAGAAAAAACCGTTGAAACCGTCAAAACCCAATGCCTTGTGGGGTCCCAATGAGAAAACAACCTCCTTAATTTCTATTGGGTCGGGGATCAGAGAAAGTAGCCTACCCCCCAAATTAATACTTAGAAACAAGCATTCAATAAAATGGGGATCCAGGGTGTCGACAGATTGATAAAGCATTTGCATATAATTAGCAAATACTCCCGCAATCTCACCAGGGTTGGAGACAAGATTGCCTCCGTCATTAATGACGAAATACCTCTTTTATGGAGATTAATTTTGCTATTCAGGTGAAAAAATCTTGTGTTCCTATCCCCATCCTTAATGTATATGCCTCGAGATTTTTGAAACTAGAACATTTTTCTGCCTCCATTGCCCAGGCCATTTCCTTTTTCTTTTCCTGAATAAGTTCCCAATCCGGGTTCGCACTTTGTTCCAAACAATCCACCTCTAGAGCCTTTTTCTGGAAAATGTTGTCAACAAGCCCAAACACCAAACAATTCCACTTTTTCAGGACTCTGGACATAATTGCTAATCGCTCATTGATAGGCGTGTCCAAACAATTCTCTCACGTGGATTGAAGTTCGGAAGGAAAACGTGGGTGTAAAAACTAGGCATTTTGAAAGTGAATTAACTTAGTTTTAGGAGAATTGACTCGCGGGGTAGAAGGATTAGAGGGTTATGATCCGATCCCGTTGCTGGCAATTTCTTGACTAGTTGATTCGGGAAAAAAAGTAAGCAAGGCAGGAGAAACAAAGATTCTATCCAATTTTTCCTTGATCAAGTCTGGAGGTTTCTATTTATTCGTCCAGGTGAAAGAACACCCTAAGGCCAAGATCTCGGTCAAGTTTTCATCAATGATGATACTCCTTAAGTGGGGTAGAGCACCCGATGGCCTAACCCCCCCCCCCCCCCAATCTTATTGGTAGCCTCAATCAGCTCATTGAAATCCCCGAGAACCGCAAAGGGTTCAGAAATATTTCGCAGATGGGCTGCCAAGGTATTCCAAAACTCTTTCCGATCGGAATAACTGGGAGGGGGCATAGATGAAACAAATGGCGAAACAATTACCATCCACCTAGTATCGGATTAAACACATTGATTTGTTAGAAAGAAGAATTTCGGCTTTGCACTGGCTAGATCGGAGAACTAACAAACCCCCCTTAAGCCCTCTAGATCCGCCACTACCTTCATGTCCAACTACTAAGTATTGTTTAAACATAGTTTTTTTCCTCTCTACCAATCTCACGTGATTCACGACATTTTGTTTCACAAAGGAAAACCAGATCCGGTCTATGTTTTTTCAGAATTTTCATTAAACAATGTTAAGTAAAGGCTCCATTAATTCCTCTCACATTCCAGGTCATTATTTTCATTGCAAACACTAAAAAAGACCAACACAAGTAAAGCGTAGTTTTGAATTGGCAAATCTTATACCACTTCAGAAGCCCCCAGTAGCTAACTCTTTTAATCAAGATAGAACAATAGATATGACATACAAAAACAAACTAGACAAGATAGGTAAAGACAGAAAAGCATAGGAGTTTCCAGTTCAAGACATTCATATAGGAAAACAGCCAAAGGAAAACAGACTGAAGGAAATAATTCAAGCAAAGAACCAATTCCTAGATTTAGGGTCCAAGTTCTTCCTCCAAAGATTAAAGATCGCAAGAATAGAAATAAAAAACACAATGCAGAAGTCAAAGAAATAAGAAAACTTGTGGTATGGAAAGACCTGGGGGATGCCATGGGGAATGCTAGCTCCTATTTCCGTCATCAAGTCTGGAATCGCACCTTGGAGATTATGTTGAGGCTGAGCCATATGATGCAATGGCATTGCCAGGGTAGGATTATGCATATACCGAGCTTCCATGGACCTCCACGCCTCCCAAAAAACATATCTGGAATCGGCCAATTCCGATAAGAGTTTATCCATGAAAAGGTCAAAGCATTGAATGGGACTGGGTTGTGCACAGGCAGAGATGTATGGGGTACTGGGTGATTCCCTACGTCGCTTCCGGCTAGGAAAGGTAGAGAATGCATCATTCTCCTTGGTTTTTCTCACAAATTGGGGACCCCTCCTTAGTTTGAGTTTTTGCATCAATACCAGTAAAGGCCTTGTCTTTATTAGAAACAAAGGTAACTGACTGAGTCTTCAATGTCTTAATAGACACACGTTCAAAATTTTCAATTCTTTCCGTGGCCATAAGCACTTTTTTCAAAGTCCCAGTCTCCATCTCCACCAGGTCCATCCTCCCTTTATCCATCTCAATATGGATACTTTCTTTTCCCCATATTGCATCCGATTTATTCTCCGATCTCATCACCCTTTTTCCTTTAAGTTTATCCTTTTCTTTTTCTTTTTCTTTCTCTTTTCCTTTCCCTTTTGTCTCCAGTTTATCTTTTTCAGATACCGCCTGCGACACAATTGGACCCCCCATGTCGCCCACCACCTCCTCTTTTTCATTTGTTTCTCCCACCACAACCTCCTTGTTTGTCGTAGCAACAAAAAGACTAACATCTTTCTTTTTTCTCCAGAGTATAAGGGTCATCCAAGATTTGGATGAACCCATCCAGATCGAAATCCCCAAACCCAGAGGGGAAGAAGCAGTGTCTCTTCTTGCTGTCTATCACCGCCTTGAAACCCATCCACCGTTTTAGCCTCCTTGTGTTGTTCCTTTCCCATCTCACTTACATTGTTGATTCCCTTTTGCATTTGTTTTTCCTTTTCTTTTTCAATTTCTTTTTCAATTTCTTTTGCTTTTTTAGCATCCTTTTTTCCCAGTTCTGTAATCGTAACTTCGGTTTTCTTTCTTTCCGTTGCCTGACTGCAACGTTTCCCTTCAATCCCTCCTTCGGGCGCATCAATTCCTTTAATCAATTTCTTAAAGGATTTTTCATCTTGTCTTCTTTCTTTAATTCTTTGTAAATTTGTATCAACAACATCATGCATTGAAGGACCTTCATTCCTGAGATTGCCGATACCCATTTCATGAGGTCTCGGCCCAACCCTTTTTTGTAGCACCGGAAGAGAGAAGAAGTTTAACAGGGTTTTGGTGGAAAGTAGCCTGTGTTTCCCAAAAGTGATTGGCTTTGCAGTTAAATCGCCATAGATTTGTTCTTTCAACCTGGCAGCACCATCGTCACCCTGTGCGAGTACCATGCACCTCCTTGTAGTATGAGTAGCCTTGCCACAAACCTCACAAAGCACCCGAAGGTCGTAAAAAACTTTCACATTTACCCATTCATCCCCATTGCTCCTGATTTGAGCAACAATCTTGATTGGGTTGTTAATGTTTAACATGATCTTGACCCTTGCAGAGCCCTTCGGCAAGTTCATCGTTCCTACCTCCAACTGAAGTTCAATGACCTTGCCCAATTCACTAGCCGCCTTCAAGATTAGCCTGTATTCATAACAATCAAACCGGATCCCGTGGAGTTGCACCCACACCGGAGTTGGTGGAAGGAGAGCTTTCCCTCTGAGGTCAGGAATAGGTTCCATTGAGAGTAGCAGAAGACCTTGTTCCAGCCACCACGGAGCCCTGGATAGGATCTCATTCCGATCGTTCTCAGATGCAAAAAGAATTTGTATTCCGTCCCTACCAATAATCGAGAAGTCGACCGCACCCAAGGGAACCCAAAGATCCACCAAAGTCCGGCACACTTCCGAAATAACCATAGAAGATCCGGTGATCACCTTTCCGAACATAACTCTATGATTCAGCCCCCTATCTCCCCCGAAGCCAGATCCTGGTCCCAGCTATCCTCTGCGTTGCTCCTCTTCTTTGAACACCTCCATATTCCACCATTGATCATTCCCCAAGGTATGAAAGCCCCTTCCTTTATGTTGAAACCCAATAGCCTTTGCATTCGTATACCTTCCCGCCTGCGACATTGATCCTCAGTCCCAGCACCCCACCTCAGGAAAGCAAACATAAGCAAAACAACTCAGAGAGGGAAAAAACTTGCAAAAAACTCCACTTCCACAGAAAAGGAAAAAACAACGGAGAGGCCTATATCTGAACCGACAACAAGGATTAAGAACCCCTAGTGTGGTTAAGACAAATAGAGAATAACAGATATTCTCTAGGTTAGAAAGATTTTTGCAATAATTTAGAACATCTTGAGTAGACAGAAGATTTTGAAGAATCGGAAGAAATAAAGAGGGATTGTTGGATGTCACTGTAGATGAAAAGCTCAATAACTCCCCCTTTAGCTCTCAGTATATGGATCTTCCACCCATCTCAACGACTCTCAAAGTGTGCTTCCTTCATAAAGACATCCGTAGGGCTGGCATTCCCCTAGAAGAGAATTAGCCCATAACGGCTAACTCATTCCCAAGAGAAGGATGAGAGTAGATAAGAGAGAAGCTGGGAGCAGAGCAGAAGAAGAGAAGAAAGAAAAACCCCATTTCGTAATTATTTTTTCTTATCCAGGTTCTTCCCTGATGTTTATTTGGAGCTTCTCAGAATTCAGCTACTTCTCCAACAACGAAAAGTTCCTACCATTCGTCTTTAATCTTGAATTAATCTTGAAGAGAGAATAGGAGGGACGAAGAAGAAGCATATGTTTTTTTGTTTTTCTCGTTGAGTGGAGTTCCTAAAGTTCATACAGTGAAAGAAGATTTTAGATTGGGGAAGAAAATGGGTGAAAATAGCATCCCTTCACCCACAGCTTAAACTATGAATGTGCTTCGAGACTATTTGCTATAAAAGTCTCTACATACCAAACTCTGTCGTTGAGGATGATGGGCAACTGGTTTCTCATCCTAGTAAGATTGTTGGAGTTTTTGCAAATTATATTTAAAAACTCTATCAATCTAAAGAGTCTTTAGACCCAGACTTTGTTGAATGCTTTTTCCCACCCATTAACCTGCCAGGTAGGTCTCTTTCTGAGTATCCAACTTGATAGAAATTAAGAATACGGTGTTTTCACTCGGGCGACAAAAACACTAGGGATTGATGGGCTCAATGGGTTTTTTTTATCAAAAATCTTGGGATCTCATTAGTAATGATATGTTCAAATTTGTATCTGCTTTCTTTTCTAATGGTGTCCTACCTCATGGTGTTAATCACACTCTTTTGTGTTTTATCCCAAAAAAGGATGATGCAACACTTGTCTATGATTTTTGACCCATTGGCCTGTATAATGTGTCATACAAAATAATTGCTAAGATTCTGGCGAAAATATTGAAAGCAGTTTTGCTAGATATAATATCCCCTGATCAAGGGGCCTTTGTGGCCCAAAGACAGATCACGGACAACATTATGGTGGCCTATGAAAATTTTCATTACATGCACAAAATACGTTATAAGAAATGTTTCATTGCTTTAAAACTGGATATGTCTAAAGCTTATGATAGGGTGAACAGAGATATTTTAATCAAACTCTTTCATTTCCTTGGATTTGATGATAAGTGGTGCAAGCTCATTAGTGAGTTAGTCTTGTCTCGCACTTTTTCAGTCAAAATAGGGATCCCCTTACTCGTGGTTTCGGGAGCACGGGGTTCTGAGACAAGGGTGCCCTCTCAGCCCCTACCTCTTTCTTCTCACAATGAAGGTATTATCACGCCTCTTAGATGAGTACAGATCCCTTAAGCTTCTAAGTGGAATAAAAGTTGGGAGAGACACACTAGAAATATTCCACCTGGTTTTTGCAGATGATACTTTCTTATCTGCAAAGTGGACACAGAAGATGTCTTGGCTCTTAAAGCGGTCCTGGAATTATTTGCGGATCTGATAGGGCAGGAGATTAACTTCGAGAAAAGTGGAGCTTACTTTAGTCGGAATGTACCCAAAGAAGAGAGAAAAGTGATAACATTGATTTTGAGGGTATCAGAAATCGAAGGAGAGACAACATACCTAGGTTCTAATCTGATACTGGGCAAAGGGAAAGCTAAAACGTTGCAAACTGTGTTGGATCGAATGTCTATGAAGTTGGCAATTTGGAGGCAACTAACCTGTCTTTTTGCGGGAGGGGCGTATTGATGTAAGCACCTCAATCAATGGCACTTTATCAAATGTAATGTCTAAAATTCCCCAAGACAATATGCAAAAAAAATATATGCAATTTGTCAAAATTTTTCGAATGGAGCCAAAAGCAAACGACTTAATCTCATTTCTTGGGGGAAGTCCTGTCAACCAAAAGCCTTAGGAGGGATGGGCTTCAAAAAAATGGAAGATTACAATTCTGCTTTATTATTAAAACGAGGATGGAGAATACTTTCACATTCAAAAGCATTATGGGTGCAAGTCCTTAAAGCAATATACTTCAAGGAACAAAATATTTTTGATCCTAACGTATACACAAAAAATGGGTCATGGATTTGGAATAATATAACAAGCTTCATCCCCCAGTTAAGGAATATGGTGACTCGTAAGTTGGGAATGGCCCAGAGAACTTCATTTTGGTTCGACCCATGGGTACAACCTCAAGCACACTGCATGACAACAATTCAAGACTTCACAAGATGGCCACGACAGCCAACAGTGGCAGAAATGGCAAATGGATTACAAAGTCATAACAGGGAGATATCTTCAACTTCTTCAAACCCCACCCCTGGTATAACATTTCCAATTCCTCTATCGGATCAAGAAGATTCTTGGTCCTCATCAATTTCTTCGAATGGAGAATTCTCGGTCAAAATGGCTTTCCGTGAAATAGTTAAACAACGTTTCACATCTCATGAATACCAATTTACGAATTGGTGGAAGCATATGTGGAAACTACTAATACATCCAAAATTTAAAGTTTTCTTTTGGCGTGTCTTAAATGCAGGACTACTGATTTAGGCAAGTTAGCTCAATGGTCGCAAACACAGCCGAAGTGTGCACTATGTGAAAAGGAAGTAGAAACAACATGGCATATCTTAATCTCATGTGAATGCGGAAAGGAAGTAGAGTTCATGCGGTAGGGCCGTTGGGGTTACGCACTGAAAATTGGAGTGATACATCTCTACTAAGTTTGTGTCAGAATATGTGCTCACAATTAAATATTTCTAATTTCCAATGGTTTATGTCTGTTTTCATAATCTTGTGTTATTTTATTTGGAAAGAAAGAAATGGTAGGGTTTTTAATCAGAAAATACCCAATCCCCTCAAGGTGTTAGGAAATTTAAACCGGCGGATTGCAGCCTTAAAACTACAAAGGAGGAGAAAAATACCCCACAGTTACCAAAATATATCAATTATGTGATACTTCAAGAACTAGAAGAAAATTGTTGCATTAATATACCACAAATTAACAAAAATGTGTTGATATGTGCAGGGATACTTAACCAGGGGCTAGGAATGGCAAGTTGGAGCATTTTGATATGCAAAGATAGACACATACGGTCTGTCAATTTTGGAAAAAGAAATACAAAGGAAATCTTGGAGGCAACAATTTTTGGGTTACAACTTGGGGTGGACAAAGTAGCAGCAAATGGGTTAGTGCGCAAGGGAGTCTCGAGAATCATTGATTTTCAACAGAGGGCGGAGAAACCCTTGAGCAACCCTTGAGAAACCTATCCCGTCCGAGACCCGCCGCATCGGCCTTGAGGTGGAGAGACCGCTCACTTTCCTCACCCCTTCTTACTAATTTTTCGTTTTTTCGCTCTATCTTTCCCATCGCTCCCTCCGTTTCTATTTCCATCTCTCACCTCTCATCTTCTATTTTCGTCGTTTTCCGGTTTTACCATTACCCCCTCTCACTACCTCTCATCTCTCCGTTTCGTTTCATTTTTCTTGTCTAGTTTTATCCATCGCCCATTCTCATTTTCCTGGTTTTACCAGCCTATCATTTTAGAATTTCACTCATCGTTTGAAGCTTCGGTAAATAAAAAAAAAAAAGGAAAAAAAAAAAGACTGGTGGTTGATGCAAGTTTAGGTCGTGTATTCTGCGGCTTTGGTGTTTTTTATGCAAGGTTTTGTTCGTTTTATGTTGCTGGTGGTATCCTTGTTGCGGTTTCAAGATGGGAGTTCAGAAACAAGATCAGGTGCTTTTTGCTTCAACAACTGAGTTGGCGCCTTTGTGGCATGTTCTGTCTTCGCCTTTGTGGCGTGCTTTGTTGTCGCCTTTGAGGCATGTGGTATGTAAGCCCTTGTGGCGTGTGGTATGTCAGCCCTTGTGGCGTGTTCTGTCTTTGCCTATGAGGCGTGTTCTGTATCCGCCCTTGTGGCGTGCTCTGTTTTTGCCCTTGAGGTGTGTGGTATGTAAGCCCTTGTGGCGTGGTTATGTCTACGTCGGTGTCCGCCTTTGTGGTGTGTCTCCGCAGGTGGTGGTGGTGGTTATGTTTATCATACCCATTATGTTTTTCTAGCTCTGTGGTTGTCACAACCAGTATTCTAAGGGTTTATTGGGCTCGGCCCATCCCTTAGTTGTTTTTTTCTCCTTTTGTTTGGTGTTTGTGTCTGTGTTTTCTTTCAAATATGAGTGAAATGTTGAACTTTTGACCCAAAAAAAAAAAAAAAGGATTAGTGCTAGAAGAAATATGGACTAACTACCAATAGTTATCAGCTCTACTACCATGGCCATCAAGAGGAACATGGTCTCTTGGGAAATTACCTATGTTAATGAAACTTGCTAAGACAACAAAAATAGTATAGTATGATAAATTCCCAAACCCAATGCTCCAAACTTGTTTTGAAAAATTAGCTAATATAACATCTAATCTAACGGATGACTGTAATAGAACGAACAATATCCATTTTTCTTTTGGACAAAAAATATATTAGTATTTAATTATTTTAGATGGGCAAAACAGAGAATGAGAATTAATACCCAAAAAGGCTCTAAATTAGCTGATCTACCATGTATGATGTGCTGACTGGCATCTATTGATGGATTTAAATAACAAGCAACTGCCCACTACAATAAGAATCAGAGGCATGATGTTCAACATGTACCTAATCACCAATACCTAGATTCTCTGTTCTTATCCAAAACCCTGTTCATTTCATCAATGCACACCTGGTTTAATTGAGCAGCAATGAGTTAAACACCAGCAGCATTGGAACTTACATTAATCGGTATCACCTCAAACCCCACCATGCTCACTACTTGAGTCTCCTTGTGTCTTCACATCATCGAGAGTTTTAGTCAATACGTCCAAGACATTATTGAATACAGATTCAGACTTGGCTGATTCCTTTATCAACTCCATGGCAATAGGTTTCAGTACTTTGAGTCTCTCCATGTAAGCATTGCCTTCCATACTTGCCTCCCGGCGCCAGCGAACTGGTAAGTACTGATCAGGGGTTCCAAAACAGTTGTTCCTTTGCAACACTGCCACAGCATGTCTACATAGAATTCCAGTAAATTCGAAGGCCCTACAGCTACAACTAACAACCTGTCCACCAACAGCATGACAGACCTTACAGCCTTTATCCTCTTTTGAAGCATGCATAACAAACCATTCCCCATTGTCAATTTGTTGCACTCGATAAAAGAATGATTGGAGGATTTCCTTCTGGTATTGATTGAATGCATATGGAGTTAATAATTTTGACGAATGTTCTTCAATGGGCGCCCCTGTTTTAAGGACAATCTTAGTGACCTTTTGTTGCACGTTCTGTTTTTCGCCTGCTAAAACTATGGTGTCAACTGCCCGTCCAACCTGAATTCTCACGTTCAATGATTTGGTCAGCAAATTAGTACACTTCAAAAACCATACAACTAAATGCACTAATGCAAAGATTTTACATAACCTACCTGTTCCATGAATTCAGTTAGCAAGGTTTCTGATGTAATGAATCTCTTCATGAAACAGTTCATTGATTCTGATCTGTTTGTTGTCCAAATACCAGCAAAAGAGGACTTAAGGAATGGCTTTGCCCAGAATGAACGCAACTCATATAGATTTATCCAATTCAGATCCGCACTAAGTCCATACATTTCACCCATTTCCCTCCAGCCTACATCAAAGTCTTCTTCACTTTCAGCCTCATTCAACTTATAAAATTCCTCCTGCCACTTACTGTAACTTGTTCCTAGCAGGCTAGAAAACAACCCAGGAGCCTTCTTTGTGATATACCACATGCAAAATGCATGCCTTGTATCTGGCATCTGCTCCCTAACAGCTTCTCTGATTGCAGAATCTTGATCAGTGAATATAATTTTTGGATGTTTACCATTCATAAACCTTAGAAATACCTTAACCAAAAACATTAAACCAATATCAACAATGCACCTGAAAATGAAGTTCAAAAATTCTATAAATAAGAAATAGGGAACTCTTAAGAGCTGATCTAACTTACTTTTAATGCCCATGAAAATGATGAGGCCTTCTCATTGCGTAGCAAACAACATCCAAATAGGCATGAAACCCCATGATTGGTCACACCAACCCAAATTCCAACTATCATATCATACGAATTAAGTTTATTGCTGGTATCAAACACAACCAAATCACCATAGTGCTCAAAGCCACGAACTGATGAAGCATGACACCAGGCAATATTCTCCAACCTATTTTGTTCATCGACACTATAATCATATCGAAATCCAGCATCTTTTTCCTGCATACTTCTACACAGAAGCACAAGGTTGGCAGCATCATACTTCCTCTCTATGTTCTTGCTTTGACTTAAAAAATTCCTAATATCTGTTTCATTAAAGGGCAATCCACCAACTTCAACCTTTTGCTGCACCTCTAGCAGTCTCATCATTTGCTTCACTGACATTCCAGACTTTTCCATCTCAACTAGGCGGCCCTTGTAATAGTCAGAAATGTACCGATAGGCAGGTAGATGACGCACTTCATCCTCAGTGAGTAGTTCATGGTTATGCTTATCAGAAAAGCTACTGACCTGCCATGTCACAGCTTCAGCTGTCTTAACCCTATAAACACACAAGTGAGCCTCACACATGCATCTGACTGACTTACGATTCCTTCCATCGTTACCATCATCTGTTCTCTTCCTTTTCCCCTTTCCCGCTCGGTGACAAACAAAGTCTCTCCGGTAGATCTCCTTTGAACCATCTTCTATCACGTAAGTGCGTTGCTTCCGAATTGAAAATCCATGTTTCTTCGCATACCTAATATATGTCTCAAAAGCTTCTTCTGCAGTTGCAAAGACTTTTCCTGGATGTAGCATATCATTGGAAAGTCCATTGTAAACACTATCTGCTGATGCTTCTTCTGCAAGAACCAAGGCTTGCCCAGAATGCAGTGAAACACTGGAAGGTTCACTAGAACCACTGTCCTCTGAGTGTTCTTGCTGGTCAGCTACATCCATACCAAATGGAACCATTCTCCCCTCTGAGATTAATGATTCCATCTACAAAACATAGATAATATAATAATTGACTAGATCACATCCAGATAATATTTGCCATGTATTCTTTATTCGTCCCAAAAAAAATATTTGCCAGATAATATTCTAAACCCCCCTCTTGGATTCTCCCTTTGGTAATGAATTATTTATTCATCCCCAAAAAAAATATTTGCCATGTTAAAAAATGAACATAAAATAGAAAAAGATGACTGTGGCGTGCAACAAAAACATGAGCACCAAAAAATCATTTCAATCCTTAATGCTCTGGTTGTCAGGGAGCAGATAAGACTCAGGTTATTTACCATATTATTCCATATCTGGATGGATGTGTAACCAATGCACATTTTAATGTTATGCTTCACATAGAATGCCAATACTACAGTTAAAATTTAGGTTATTTATATGTTACAATAGGCCTGCTGTGGTGTCCAGTTTGCTCCTGATATGTCATGCAAAATAGATCATTCAATAGATTCTATTTTACACAATTATATTTGATATTCAAATGGTGAAACATGATTCATGTAGCCAGATACACATGGGAATGGTCAATTTGAAACAATTTTTGGGAGCAAAAAATAGTAAACTTAGGGAATATATAATATGGATCACACATAAATACTAGAATGTAGAACATATAATAAGACAAGTGCGTTCAATTGAAATTGTTAAAGAAGATGAAAAATTTTACAAGCATACTTCAAAAACTCATCAAGATCTCTTTGAGATCTTGAAAATCTCAAGAAACTCGAGCTGGCCAAGAGGAGATAGCACATGAGTTAAAAAAAAATGCCAAGTTTGAAAAAACTCAAGTGAGATTTTAAATATTACAAGAATCTCATATTATCTCACTGAAATCTCAAATATTTAGAGATTCTTGACCTCAGTAGTCAGTATACTCATGGTATTGTACAATCAGACTTAGGAGTTGAGATGTGGAGGTAGTAACTAGGCAGTCACTTATTGGGAGTTGAGACTTGGGAGACTTGGGATGTGGAATACTAGGGTGTATATGACTTATGTATTACTGATCAATGTAGATAGTATTTTGTTGTAGAGACTCGAGTCTTTAATTCAGGTTTCTCCATCCATTATTTGCAAAATTTACTTGTTTTACTTTCCATATGTCTCACATCATTCAAACAATGTGTAGAATAGGAACTACCACATATACACATTTAGGTTTTGGCCTTTACTTACAACCAAGGTGCAATTCTAAATCACAAAATTGGATAACCTTTTTTCAATCTTTTGGTAGCTTACATTTCAACAATTAAGATCAAAACAAGCTTCCCTTAAAGTATTAAAAACAACCACAGCTGGTTTCCCACTGAAACAACAATTTTGAACATCCTAAAAACTCATGCTATCTCACTCAACATCTCAAATTCAAGAAACTCACAAACTGGTTGAGATGGCTGTTTGAGACAAGTTCGAACTTTGCTTACATGTGATAATAGCCTATTACCATGAAGAGTGTCAAGGTGATTCAAATCCATATCTGGGAAGGATTTTTAGGAATAGAAATGATTTCTGGATGAAAACCTACCTTTCTGAGAACTTCTACAATCTCTGATTTCAGCCACTTGAATGATCGAAAGAAAGGTTCTTAGTTAGGTATGATTCATATTTGATGTTTGAACATAAACCCAATGACAAAAAATTATGGGAAAAAAAGAGGTAACAGCAGGATTTGAAGTCTCAAATGATTATTTCCTCTTTTAGAACTCAACAAATATTCCTACTTTATCCATTAGTCCAATCCAAATCAATTCTACTGTAAAAACTAGAAACCAACAAAAAAGTAAGCGGATCTGACCCATTAAATCATGGCTGTTTTCACTATCCTGATGACAAATATGAAAATATTATAGAGATGTAGTAGGGGATCATTTTAAATTTTTTTTGCTTGAATGACGAAAGAATCCGTTGATATTTCCGATTGAATGCTCTAGTTCCTGAATATTCAAGAGGGAGAAACTGTTATCCCCTTCCTCAACATAAGTCTCTGTTTTGAGTTCCAGCATTTGAACACAAGCTTTTTGATGGATTGGCAAGACATATCGTACCTTGCTAAAAATCGACTACATCACACCATATAGAGCCATACCAGCAGACACACAAACCATATGTACTGATTGTGTCAATATTGTTTAAGTCCAGCTCATGTAGCCGCAATGGATTGTTACTCAAGGCTTCCAGCTAATAAGGAATGGATAGCCGAGGGATTTATACATTAGTTTATTATTTAAGTATTTTATGTAAATTTGTTTAACACTCCAGGTGCATTAACTGTTTTGAAGTTTCATGAAACAGTTAATCAACTTGGTATCAATATTATGGTTGTTGATTACTATAGAGTCTACTAGCAAACTTGGATCCATAACCTCAAGGACCTGAATGGTTTTTTGTGAAACTGGATCATGCATTGTCTTTAGAAGGTCAAAACTGTAGTATGCCAAAAATCAGAAAAATATAAACATCTTTTTGTGGTAAATCTGAATTTCACTGATAAGAATAATGTGAACAAGCAGTGGCCACAACATCATTGCTGCTAGCCATGGACGGAGAATAGCTAATCTATTGAACACATGATAGATAGGGCCTTTCTTGGCAGAGTGTCTGCTACAGCATTGTGACCTCATGAAATACAAAGAAAAAGAAAAAGAATAATACTAATAAAATAATGGAGCTAAAGCAAGAAACGAGGTGCATGACATCATCAACTACAGGCATCGTTTCCATTGGAGTAATCTTCACACCGCCCATGACAAGGCACAAAAGCTCCTTACAATCAAACCCCACCTCAAGATCTGGTAACTGGCAGCAAGGGCATGAGAAGGTGCCATCCTTAATGTTAACGCTTCTCTTGCAGTGGATTGTTCATAAATTCTGGACAGGATATAGCTCTCGATGGCTGACCCTATAATCCTTGAAGACAAATCCCATGGTTCCTTGCTTTTTCTGCAGAAAAGAGCTGCTTGCTAAGTCACTTCACCATGCCTACTGGGGTTAACCAAACCCAGGATCTCTCCATCATCTATGCTCAATGGGGGTTGCTAACCACTCCATCAGCCACGATTGTTGCAGCTGATCAGCATAAGGCATCTCTGCCAATTGGATCACTATATCTGGTTCTAAGAGCAGATCATTCCTTGTTCACACTGTATCTCAACTCTTCAATTCTCCACCCACCATTGACTTATTTGAAATTCCTTTCATTTTAGTGTTCAAACTGCAGTTCTTAAACTTCTATGTAAATTGGATTTACTTCTTTTTAAATAGTTTGTATTAGTATGAATTTTCAGCTTGCTTAGAATAAAATAGTAATGGTTTAAATAGCCTAGGGATTTTGCGTGGTGCACCATCCACAAACCACCTACCCCAAAAAATTTAAAATTTGTTATGAGTTGTCCAACCTAGCCCTGGGATTTCCCTTGTAACTCTGGTTTCGTCCAAGCTTTCCCCCTTCTCCTAATCTACCAACTTGGTATGCGAGAAGAAGGGCTCATCCACTTCCTAGCTAGCCTATCACATTCCATACTTAATCTTCTCCTCGTCCTCTTCCATTGTCCTCTTAATTTTTTATTCTTCCCGTTCCACCATCACCATTACGCCTCTTCCTCTTCTTCGACTCCACTGTAATCCCACCACCACACCCAAACCCACTGAACCCCTACACTAACATCAGTTAACCACCCTCTTTTTCTTCCTCCGATTAAACCCCCTTCCTGACCCCCTGTTCCAACAAAAAAAAGAAAGAAAAAATAGTTCTTTTCCCCTCTCAGGAACTGCAATCGACCCATCTAAGATTAGAAACAGTGGAAAAAAAAAAAAGAGAGCAAACAACAAAACAGGGCGACAGATACAATTGGAAAAAAGTATAAAGAAAAGAACTGAGAGAGTGAGAAGCATCGTAACCAGAGTAGGAATAACAGAGTAACAGAGAATTGGGAAAAACAGAAAAAGAAGAGGAAGAATCATACCTGGTAGTTCCCGCCCTGCGGTTGTTATCTGATTCTCATCTGCCGATCGGTGCAGTCATCGTTGTTTATCCATGGAAGGCTTTCACCATTTTCTCACATTCTTCTCTGGTGTAGCAGTAACTGTTCCGATAACACCTCCAAGCACCTAGGCTCAGTTGTTCAGTTCTCCGAGGAGGAGCAAAGGCAGTTTCTCCCGTTACGTCCCCACCCTACATGCCATGTGTCGTCCAAACAGTGGCTTATTTGCCGGATTAGTCAGGGCTTGGTTTTTCCGGTTTGTTCTTCAGAATTAACAACAAAAGTAGGTTTACACCTGCATAATCATCCTTAATGACCTCCATCCAGCTCAACCCTAACCTTAGGTCAGGGCAACCTGACTAGCCCTCAGAGCTAGATTCTTGGGCTACACCTTGTTCCAGCCGAAGACGGATTCACACTACGAAGGCTAAACTTGTATCTACGAGATGGTCGAATTCGAAATCTCGGTCAAGATTTCGATGTCGATCATTGGCAGTAGGTGCTATGCATCTAATGTGCAACATTTAAATCTACTCCAGTGTCCTTTCCTTTAGTTTTTAAGAAATAAATAAGAGAGGCTAAAATAATGTTTACACTTACAGAAGATTTTAACTAAATAAAAAGAGTAGAGAATATCAATGAGATTCAAATAGCCTCGCAACTTCTCCTTTGTGTCCTTGGCTTGAAGCAGTTGACATACTTTACATTGTTGCATTTTGTAAGAAGAATCTCCATGGTACTTTTATTTTTCTAAAGTTTTTGATGATTTATGTTGGGGTAAAAAATGTACTCTTAGCTCTTTGGTTCGTTCCTGATTTGGTCTTGGTTCCTGAAACCAAAACAATGGCAAGAGTGGGCCGCCTCTGGGGATGGGAAGCCACCTCCGATGATTAAGTAAGTTTAGATAAGAAAACCAGAGATACCTCTTGAGGAATAAATGCTTAAGGAGATGAAGGAATGAATGTTTTTATTGAGCGATTGCAGGAGAGTAATGGTTGGAGAGTCCAAGTCTTGCCGTTGTTCAGGTATAATGAAGGGTTATATAGCAGATCCATACCTAAAGAGATACTGGACGCTTTACGGCTCTTAGATGCGTATCTGATCAGATGGATGGTGAAGATGGCTTCTAGTAGAAGCTTGAAAAGTAAGCTAGATCGCTAGATAATCCTGCCATCGGAAGATTTTGTCGATGAATCAAAGGTCAGTGTCATTTTGATACTGACGTGACAACAACCAACAATTGAGGGGACATGTGAGTTGTCGGTTCTGGGCTCAAGGAGAACCTGGAGTGAGTCAGAAGCTTCCTATGTAGCGGGATATCAAGGATCATTTATGCATTAAGTGCCGGAACGAATATTACTTGGGATTCCTCACTCTCGTCCTCTTTACCGAGAAGTCCCATTGAGAGTAGGAGAGCATTATTGCTATGTGATTCATCATGCAGCTTTTCTGGGGAAGAGCTACCCGAGAAGTACCATATCCAAGAAGCACCTGCTGAACCTCCCTGTCCAAACTTAGACCTTAGGTACTGGTTCAAGCTACTACTTTCTGGTTTAGGCCCTTAGGGATTGTGGTTTGAAATGTCGATAACAATTTACATCTTCACATTATTATAGATCTATCATGAGATTTATCTCCTATTTAGTGCCATTATCTACCATCCCAAATAGGTCATTCTAGGTATTCTTACTTGTTCAAGTGGCTAGCAAATGTCAATCGCATACGGCTTAGGAATAGAGTGAGTTTCTAGCTTAAAAGGAGTCCGGATATGCGACCCCGTAAAGTGCTCCTCGACGGCTTTTCCACCCCAAAATACAGGGGGGGGGGGACCTAGGGGTGGGTGATGGAATTTTTTAAAAAAATATTTTTTTCAGTTGTGGGGCCCACCGATTTTGTGGTGGTAAAACCGTCAGGGAGTGCTCCCGACGGGGGTGATGATCCGGATTCGCTTAAAAAGAACCGTTTTAGGAAATGTACTTAAAAGATAGATGTCATCTCAATTGGACTCGAGATTGACCGAGATTCCTTACAACTTGTACCACCAACATCACGAAGTAGATGGAATTTGATTGGAAAGGCAGCTTGGCGACCCTGCCACCTTTTAGTGATAGGGATAAAGAGAGAAATTATTTTAGTTAATATATATATTACCGTTGGATCCGAAATTTCGATCTGGACCATTGAATCTCAATGATCGAGATCATAATCTCGATCAAAATCTCAATTCGACAAATTGAAATGTAGCGTATTAAATGCGTAGGACTGAAGCAAGGTCCGATAAAAAATACACATAAAGTAAGAGTACTTGGATGCCTGTGTTACTATTTGCAAATTGCAATTCGTTAAGAGTTTCATTACATTGATGGAGTGCGGGGTACTACTGATTTCAACTGTGCAAAGGAGACAAGCTACCTGGGTATAATTGACATTGGTTTCATCATGTCATGTTCTTGTGGCCTTCCTTTTCACCTAGTGCAATCATACCATTGCCTTTTTCTATTTAGCTTGGTTTTCTAGATGGGTTAGTTACGTGCACTTTCTTTCTTTTTGGGTAGTAGAGGCACTTTCTTTTATGCATGAGGATTTTTTTTTCTTCCTTTTTTGATGATTTAGTCAATACTTGTGTGCAACATTGAGAGAAACTAATAGAGTAATTAAAGTGACTAAGCTTAGTCACATATGTGGTTCCTTCATGTATTTATAGGGTTTAATTAGTGTACCTTCCCCTCTCTCATCATTCTTAAAGGTAGCGATATCCATTTGGATCCCTTAAACATGGAATCCATTCTCTATGGAAATTGTATCATGTCAATCTCTTCAATTGGAGATCTTAGAGGATCTAGTGATGTCAATCTTAAGGTTGATATTACTCGATAGAAGGCAGACAATATCTTGGTTAATTACATTATAAAGCATAATTGCTAGTTGATTGTGCATTGTATTATGCATATGCTTCTCAAGGTGTAGTTACTTTGTGGATCACATGGAAAACTTAAATGCATTGTTGCTGCACGGCTATATTTGATCTTAGGACCCTTCATGGCAAGATCTCTACTCATGTTTGTTGTTGATAGGTGGAATTATTTTTTAGGTTACATCATCATGTCCTACAAAGACATTCAAGACACTTTACTCAACTCTGTATTAGGTACATAGATAGGGTCAATTCAAGTTTAAGCAGGTAGGAAACCAGATCCCAAAAGTGTGAACTGAATCAAATTGGCAGTGGCTCATCGAGGTAGGTTTGGGCCAACGGAGCTTTGAAAGTTTTGTGTTTTGGTTTAGGTCCCTAGGGTTTTCCACAAAGGATGAGTGCTCCAACAAACTTAGTGCAATCAACAATATCATATATCATGCATTTAATACATGTATTAACCATGAGATGTAAGTTTAATGAAATGGTGCAATGCATAAATGCAAGTATACTCCTATAAATCTAACCATGCTAGTCTCTTCTGGTAGACACACATTAAGATGCAATCACCAACCCCCTCTGGGAAGTCAATCACTCAGACTCTTCACGACACTCAAGCACGTCTTTTGGGTGTCACTACCGAGGTATCGGGATAAAAGACAATTCCACAACCATGGATGGGGTTTAGGGTCACACTTTCTTACTACTACCATTGGTATGAGAACTGGCATCTATCGGGAAACTTCCTAGCCCAATGCAAGATCATCTACGTCTCATGTTACATGTGGTCTAGATATCTTTCCCTTTCCTCATGCCTAGTACCATTTTGGTTTGATATCATTCTCCATCTAGGAATGTTATTCTTCACTACACTCAAGCCATCTTTTCGAATAACACCTCGTAACCCTATGGTCATTCACATATGTTAGGGCTAATGCCTCTCATGTTCCCTTATGAAACATAAGCCGTCTTTTGGGTGCTACTATAAGCCCTACTCCTAACATATGCAACCCTACCACTGCATGATATGACAGTGAGCTTGTGTCTCCTCATGATACCCATGCCGTCTTCTGGATGTCCACAGGACCGAGCCACTGCTATCACGGGTAACTTGGCTTCAATGGCCATGCCAACTGGGCAGTAACATGCAAAGGACAACTTAGCTATGTTTCTAGACATCTAAAATAATGCACATAATATCTATGTGAATGCAAAGGCACCAAGGGCAATGGGTGAACCAATGACCTCAGGTATGGTAACATGTAGGCATAACCACCCAATTCCCATCATAGCATATTCACAAATCATAAAAATGAAATAAATAATTAGCATAAGTAAGTAAATTCATGTTACTACCCATACATGCATGCCCTACACATCAATCATAAGAAAACATAGCAAGCACAAACATGAGATAGAACATGAAAATGCGCACACAAACACATAACATTGTATCCCTCATGTGTCAACGATGTTAGTAGTCCCCTAAAGATATCAAAACGTGTACCAAAAAAAAGCCAATTAATCACCTAAGACCTAGTAAAAATAAGTAGAATATAGGAATTACAATTTGCAATCAAATCAAACAAGCATTGGACATCAACACCCGACTTGGGAAGGGCCAATCAGTTGGCCCACCAAGACCGTTCGATCACCCCTGAGCTGCGAATTTGACTCAACTACTTCTTTGCTCAAATTGAACTCCTAATTATTATTATTTTTTTTTTTTGGGGGAGGAGGGGGGTTTAGGTTTTCTTTAAAGCACCAAATTCTTCCAAAAAACACACCCAAAAACTCCCAACTAAACCCCTTTATAATCATCCCAAATTTTATTAGAGAGGCTTTCCATGACAATCTTTGAGAGGAAATCAAACTCAAATGGGGAGATTGGCACAAGCCATCACTCAATGGGGTTGGAAAACATAAAGATAAACACCAAACAACCATCAATTTTTGACGACTATCACAATCACTATCATTAATGTCACATACCACTGTGAATATTTCAATAAACTCATGGGATTACGAAGAGAAAGGATTTTCTTACCTTAACACACATTCACACACTTGATTTACATTCCCAAATCCACAAGAGTTTCACTAAAACCAATGCTCTCCACTCCACTTGAGCTCTTAGCCTCCACAAATGTTAAACAGCTCATTTGTGAGGCAAAAGAAAAATAAAATAGGGTTTCTAATAGTAAATCCTTGAAAATGACATTTTTTAGGTAGGCGGCGGTTAGTCAATTGACCAACCACCCCCAGGAGACTGCAACTTGGTCATCCCAATGAGGTTTTCGACGGGCTTCAACTGGGAGGCTCTCCAAACTTAGCTTGACTTAGTGGTAACATTTACCTAGGATTGGGGTCTTCCAACCTCGATTTACATGCGAGCAAAATCTTCTCCCAAAGTCATTTAGAGTGACCAAGTTGTCTCCTTCATCATCCGTGTCCATGGGCTTGACTCCCAAATCTATGGTCTCGACTAGGATGGACCACAACTATCTTTTACTGGCACTTTGGGTTCTTAGACCTGTAATGATGGGTTTTCGGGTTAAGATTCGAAGGGATTTCACAATATCACTACTCAAGTCGCCTTTGCCTTTCTCACCTTTGATTCAGCTAGATCAAAGCCTCTAAGTTCTTCGACTTGTAATGATGGGTTTTCGGGTTAGGATTCGAAGGGATTTCATAATATCACTACTCAAGTTGCCTCTGCCTTTCCAGAGAGGTCACCACACATCAGATCATAGAAGAAGAATGATTTGAATCCACATCATCTTCTTCGACAAGATCAGCTCTTGATTCGGATATGAAAATCCATGTCCTGGCATGATTCAATTGAGATCATCGACGAAAAATGATCTAATCACTCCAACTCACCACTACATAATTTTAGAGGGAGAAAGTACTCTCTTACAATATAGAATTCAAGTAAAATAAAAGAGTGCTTAACCTCTAAAAGATCTAAAATTCAAAGCGCGAGTTAAGGGTTTTTCACCACCAACCATGTGTACACAACCTTTACTCATCCACAACAGCCTCCACGAATATAATAATGCAAAAGTAGGTCTTGGATTACTATTTATAGCGTGTCAGGGGAAAATAGGGTTTAAATCTCGCTGGTGGTTGGTTAGCCAATCAACCGTCTTAAGCAACCACCCCCTATTACTTTTTAGTACTTGGGTGCTTTGCTCTCCTGGTTGATCCCTAACACCAAATCAACTTAAACCAACACATGGGGGGGCTCTTACCTTGTTCACAAACTTCTTCCAACTCGACCCATCTCATGCTGAAAATCCATTTGCCCAGTTCATTCGAGTTTTGACTGGATCTTCTTCGGGTTCCCAGTAAGGCAGGTTCTTCACCAGTAGTATCCAAATCCATGGGCTCAAGGTTTGGATCAAGGGCTTCAATTCGAATAGCCCACAGTTTCTTTTTGCTGGAACTTCGGGTACTCAAACATGCAATATGGATTACGGGTTAGAAATATGCGGGTTATTATAGTTCTCCTCACACTTTGTCTCCATTAAAAACACCATCTTTGGGGAATCAAATCTTAATAGATTCTTTAGAGCCCGAATTGTCAGTGAGTTCCCCAACCCACAACAGTTCCAACTTAGCTTTTTCATGGCTTCCTGGGTGATTGTTCGACCCTAGTCACTGCGGGATTTAGGGATAAAAAAAATGCCCCAGTTGTTTATTCTCCTCCACTACTTTCATCTCAAAATAAATTGACTCTGCCAAAACCTTCTTTTCTTGCTTCTTCGAACGTCCCCTCTTGTTTGTGCTTTTAGATTACTCTGAGACAGTACGGAGTTTGTTTTTTTTAACTGAGCTTTATTTTTGTTTTCTGCCCAACTTTCGACTAGGTAAAGAAGATGAGGGTGTCTCGATTTGGGTAAGTTGGTCGAGTATGGATTTGGATAAAAAGGAAATGGGGTAAAGGTGAGCGTGGATTGGTTTGGGGGAAAACATAGGTTGAATCGACAGGTCCCACTCAGTAAGATGAGAAAGTGTGTTACCCACATTTTTTTTTTTTTGGGTAATCAAGTCTTCTTATTTAGTTGGACAAGCCAAGGGAGCAAGAGAGCAAACCTGCAACCAAGGAGGGAATGCCAACGCGAGTCCAAAGACCGGGTCCGGGCAGAAAACGCACAATATTAGACCCAGTAACATGATCAATACTACAAGAAATGAAAAGGGTCTTCAGGTGCCTTATGTCCTCCACTATTAGAAGAGGCAGAGAAGAGGCAGAAAGGAGGGTCTAGTGATAGATATCACTAGAAAGGCAAGTGTCAAAGCAAGAAAAAACTAGCATAGATTGTTGTGGCATGATTTGTGTGGAAAAAGTAGTTAACAGAGGGGTAACTACTTGAGGTCTAATATCCTGTGGTCCAAGTTTGGTAAGATTGATGCTAGCCATATGGGAGAGCAGAGAAAAGACAACCTCAGTATGGTGAGGGCTTGGATGTTATGAGAAAGGTTTAGTGAAGTTCCAACTAGATGGGATTCAAGTTGGGCGGTAGAGATAGTGGATGGATTGGATAGTTGGTTTGGATGCAGATCAACTTGCAACATCGATTCAAATGAAAAGCTTTTTGCATAAGAAAAAGTCTGATTTTGTATCACACAAGGATCGACAAGCCGTTTGCTCCCCTAATCTATCTCAAAATCATATTGGCTAGTTGTATGTCCCTCTGAGTTACGTACAACATGTTCCTTAGGAAGGTTTTCCACAACACCTCCGGCGATGATGGGTTGTTGTTCCAGAAGGTTACTCTCGCTGCTACTTGCATCCTCATCTCCTTCTAGAACCGAGATAACGGGATTCTTCTTGATCAAACCTATGTCAGCGGCTGACCGCTGGTCTACTCCCCACTTAGCTCTTGGAGCCCCTTGACACTCAGTTGGTATTCTTCATCCATGTAACCTCTGATGATTGGCTAAATATTCAAAGAACCTCGTACAACGTTGTTCTTCATGGCCAAGAATGGCACAACAAAAAGAATAGAGGAACTTTTCAACCTTGATTGCTACTGGTAAGACACCCTTGTCTTTCTTTTTATGACAACTTAAAACCTCAAAGGCTTCCTGATGTCCACTCTTAGCTTGATATGCATATATTGAACTTTGGTATTAAACTAATACCCCTCAATCATCATATACTTACTGGGTACTCCTATTTTCTTCATCAAAAGCAAGATAGCCTCCTCCTCCCTAAGATCCTCCGGCAACCCATGCACTTGCTAAAAACTCAGAGTAAATCCCCACCTTTGTTTAGCGTTCCATTGTTTTGAGCACTAAGAGGTTACCAGAGACAGACCATGGTCCCTCATTCAAAACATTTCTCAAATCCATTTCATGTTCAAAATGGAACTTATATTTCACTCTTCAAGCATCAAAATATGCATAGGATATCGAGTATCCCAAGCACGAAGCAACCCTTCTTCAACTGCTTGTTTTCAATAATGTTTACCATCCTATAGCAAACCCACTAGAATTGACTCTGATTTAATCCCTTCCTATTTCTTTTCAACATCCCCCATGTAAACTTCATTATCTAAAAGGTCTTTCGCCTCATTGTTAGGGGTAATGTTATGTTGGGAACTTGCAAAAGACGGCAGCCCTAAACTACACGTGTCTTCAAGCGCCATTAAAAATAGATGATTCAATGGCTGGAATCTCGGTCTCATTTTGAGAGTAAAAAAAGGGAAATATTACTCGCAGAATGAAGCTAGGAAGAAATCACGCACACAACGGAGGAAAAGTCACGCACATGGCGGAGGAAGTTACTTTAAGATGAAGTTGTCCCTGTGATCCAATGACAATATATTTAAGTACATGATTTTGTCTCATTTGAGAAAAAAGATTGCATTCCTAAATCCGCAACACCCCAAAAAAGGGAAACAAGACACCCCAAAAAATCTGGGGTGCAAACCCACCAAACGCCACCGGCCATAGCCGAACCAGCCCGAACCAGCAATGGTTTACCCCGCCCCCCCCCCCGAAAACCGAAAAAATAAATAAAAAATATAAAGATAGGAAAACCCCCAAGTTCTATTTGTTTCTTAATTGTTGTTTGGATATGCAAACAACCCTCAAAGCCTTTGTCATTTGGAAGATGGGCTTAGTAAATATTTAGCAAGTGTATTATCATTTGAAAATCTTTTAATGCTTTATTTTGATCTATTTTTACAAGTGTCAATAAGGGGGAGGAGAATAAGCAAAGACAACCCACTAAAATTCATCAAGATGCTAGCTTTATTTTGTATATTAGTTCTATAATTTTTACTTCTTTGTAGAAAAAAGTTTTTGGTTTTGAACACCCAACACAAGAGACTTGAAGAGAACTTAATGCTTATATGTTTACATGCACTTGATAAATTCCACACATCAACAAGGTACTCAAAACATACCGCTAGTAAACCCGAACCAAACCGTTATTAAACCCAAATTTTAAACCGTTAGCCCAAACCATTAATCAGCTTGAACCCAAACCGCACCGGCCCGAAACCGTTATTTTCTTAATGGGCCGTGTTTGGGCTAAGTGTTTTTCAGCCCGAAACCGGTCCAACCCGAACTTTTGACACCCCTAATTATATCAAATTAGCAATCACCCCCTCTTTATCTATAAGAGAGGAATGGATACCACCAAGACATATGCCCAAACACCATATCCATTCTCAAAGTATCTTCTTTATTTGTTGTCGTCCATATTACATGTTATAAAGGATACACGTATACCAACTATTACATAGTGGCTGTTGTAAAGTCTTTCTATTCATGTGCCAGTTGTCACATGCTTGTGTTATTTGCAACAAGTATATATAGGATTGTATCCCATGAATTAATTAATTAATTGAAAATCATTCTTCACATGGTATCATCCTTTTTGGTTCATGCCTTTTCAGATCTTGTTTTTAGTGTTATTTTTTTTTTTGGTTTTTGTGATTTCTTAAAACCGCTCCTTGAAACATCTGGTTTCTTGAAACTTGTCACGCGTAAGAAACTTCTAGTTTCTGGTTTTTTTGTCTTGGAAACTGCTATAGTCTTTCTTGTATTCAGCTTTGTTCTCTGTGAACTCTACCACTTCTTTACCAATTTCTTGCAATCTACTATTTTCTCTTGAGTTCTCTGCTATTTTCTTTTGATATTTTGTCAGCCATGGCTATGAGTTTTGCTGTTCCGCCTCTCGGTGACTTTCAACTCCAATCCATTTCTATCTCTGAAGCTCACCAATACAAACTATTTGATATGGATAGCTCAGTTGTTACCGTTCTTGCATGGTCATAATCTATTAGGATATATGGATGGATTGTTTCCTCATCCTGCTTCCACAACTCCAAGTTTTGAAGATAGTGGATCTACTATTGATATATCTGTTGCTGATCTGTGGGATCGTCAAGATCAATTGATTCTTGGCTGGATCATTTCTTCATTATATGAAACTATTCTGCCACGTGGTCTTAGCGAAGACTTCTAAAGACGCTTGGCAGTCGTTGGCTAGAATCTTCTCTTCTTTCATCTAGATCACGGATTCTTCATCTTAATAATCGTTTGTTTCGTTTACAAAGAGGAACTTCTTTGTAAGTGAACTTTTGCTTGAGATACAAACATTGGCTGACACACTTGCTGCTATTGATAGTCCGATTCAAGACGATGGTCTTGTTTTAGCAACTTTGCGAGGCGTTGGAGAAGACTACCGAGATTCCTCCACCTCTATTGAACTTCGTCTAGATCCTGTGAGTTTTGAAGATCTTTTTGGCCTCTTGCTTACACATGAGCTTAATCCTTCTTCCAGTGGTCCTCCTGCCCCTATTTTAATGGCAAATATTGCCTCCCGAGGTGGTGCTGCTCACTCTACTTCTAATTTCATAAGGAATACTTCCAATAATCGTAACAATTGGTCAAGAGGAGGTAATCGTGGTTATTCTGGTCACCGGTATAATTACTGTGGTTGTGGAGGACGGAATTTCGATCACTTTTCTAATTCTCAGCATAATCATAATTTTTCTCCAACAGCCTCTAGATCTGGCCGTGGTTTCTCTTGTGATTCTCTTTTGAATAGAGGTGACACCATTCAATCGACTCTTCTTCTTCTCGTTCGTTCATGAATGACTCTCGATTGATCTATCAACTATGTGATGGAGAAGGTCATAAATCTTCCAATTGCCCACAAAGGTTCAATCATGCTTTCATAGGTAATTTTTTTTGGCTTACTCAACTCTAGCAATGTCTTCTCTGTTAACTAATAAGTTCACTTGGGTGTTAGATACTGGATCTAACTGTCACTTGTCTACAAACATCTCGAATTTAGCTCTCTATGAGCCTTATACTGGCTCTAAATCAATTATTGTAGGTAATGGTCAATGTCTTTCTATTACGCACATTGGTTCTACTTCTATGAATGCTTTTGGTAGTTGTTTTCTGATGAAGGATGTGTTATATGCTCCTAAAGCTCATTGTAATCTGCTTTATGTTGCTAAATTCTCTGTGACAATGATGTGTGCTTTGTCTTTTGTGCTGGTTCATTTGAAATTAAGATTGCTTTGGATCATTGGATAATTGTTTAAGGCTTGAGTGATAATGGCATCTCACTCTTGCGACTGGAACCATCTTCAACTGTGGCTTTCACCTCTCTTTTGGATTGGCATTGCAGGCTGGGACATCCTGCCCCCAGACGGACAATTGCTTTGTTGAAGTCCTCTGGTTTACCTTTTTTGGTTAATTACATAATTGTGAAGCTTGTAGTTGTGCACACAGTCACCAACTTCCCTTTCCTAGGTCAATTTCATGTAGTAGGGGCCCTCTAGATTTGATTCTCCATGTACTTCATTTGATGGATATTCATACTATGTCTCATTTGTTGATGATCATACACGATACATTTGGCTTTTTGCAATGAAAAGAAAGTCAGATTTGTTATTTATCTTTGAAGGCTTCAAGATTCAAAGTTGAGAATTATTTTAGCAATTCCATTAAAATTTTTCAATCCAATGGTGGCACTGAATATAGGGCTTTGATTCCATTATTTACTTCTGTTGGCATTTCTCAACCGATATCTTGTCCCTACACCCCAACTCAAAATGGAGTGGCTGAGAGAAAGCACTGTCACATAGTTGAATATGGACTATCTCTTTTGTTTCACGTTGGGATACCTGCCTCGTTTTGGACTGTTGCATTTAGTACAACTATCTATTTGTTTAATAGATTACCTATTGTTGCACTTGGGAATTTGTCTCCTTTACAAGCGTTGTTCTCTACTACACCAGATTTCAAGTTCTTAAAGATATTTGGTTGTTAGTGCTTTCCATGGTTGTGGCCTTACTCCAAGAATAAGCTTGAACCATGATTAGTTCCTCATGTCTTTTTGGGCTACTGTTTGCAGTACAAAGGTTACAAGTGTTGGGATCCCAAGTCCAAGAAAATGTATGTTTCTCGGCATGTTAAGTTTGATGAAACTACTTTTCCATATAAGCCCGAAACCAGCCCACCAACCCCGACCCCGACCCGGACCCGTGTTTATAGGCCGAAGACCCGAGCGGGGAGAAGAGACTGTGGACCCTTTGATTGATAATTTGAGTCGGAGCCGAGCCCATGGACATTGACGATAATACCCCACGAGTACAGGCGGGTTAGTGAGAATCGCACACGAAGAAGAGTGATTTAGTTGAAGCACCAATGGACTCCGGCACAACCAAAGGTATTCCCGAAACTAGACCTTGATTGAATCTGAAGAAAACCCCACCAATTGACCCCGATAACCCACCAAACCCGCCGAAGGCGAACAACGAATCTCGTGAAACCGCGGTGACCTTGGCAAGCCACGGCAAGCCACGACCAAGACCATTGACCAAAGTCCCGACGAAGTAATGATATGAAAATCCTATCAATACAGCCTCGTGTTTGAGCCCTATTCAACATATCACCCGAGAATGTGGGAGAGCCCCAAAGCACCTCCTAGGCAGGTGAGGAAGATTCCACCCAAACATGCCAACATTGTCCTTGTCCCATCAACAACACAAGGACGATTCATCACCCACTCTCTATCATCCACCCACCCATTGCGTGAAACCGGAGTTGATCCGCAACCGCAACCACACCCAAGGCACCGCTTAACCTATAACCCCCCATGTCCATTGATGTTATGCCTCATTCAAGCCTGCATAGCATCAGATTCTCTAACTCATGCATCTTATCATAAACCAAGGATATAGTGGCATGCATATTTAAGGCTAGCAATGATCAATTCAACCATAAGTTCCCTAGCAATACAGCTTCAATGCAAATGCAATGATTCAATCCAGCATGATTCTTGTCTATTGAACTTAGTAGTCTAATTGGGGCCACTAGACCATTAGATTGTGTAATCTGATTTGTAGTGCTATACGCTAAGCATCCCCCATGTCGGACGACGACCCCGGAAGACCAAGACCAAAACCCCAAAACCAATAGAGCCCCGAGACGTGGCAACACCGGTCGATGCCACGACCAAGAGCACGACCAAAGGCGACGCAACCAACGGACCGCGACCCCAACTCCGACCAATCTCGTTATGTTGTTTAGGGTCTAACACAATGGATCACCGTAACCTGGATCGCATCAACAACAAGGTAAGGATGGTTATCGCCAAAACACAAGGCTATGTACATGTTGATGCTATAACAGTGAACACAACCCTAATGCTGAATATCATAGGACGATACAGTTTTAGAACAGAGAGGATCAATACCGTTATAAGAAACTGCACATATAATGATGGACATGGGAGATTTAACACAGATGATGATCAAAGAATGCGAATGATGGACGAGAGTGATTGCTAGGTATAACGGGATTGGGGAGGCAGACGCGGAGGCACGGAGGGAAAGTAGGGATGCCCGAAGGGCCAGACACCCGGGTATTGGATGACAACAAGGATTGTCCAGTGTGTGGCTAGGATGTCGTCGGCGGACCCGAATCGGAAGGGCATGAGACCGAACGACCCGGGAGTGAGGTGATGGGCTCAAGACCGGAACCAACCCGGGGAGGACATAAACCAGCACGGAACCCGAAAGGGGCCAAGGAGGGGCAAAAGCTAGACATGGCCACGGCGCCAAGACGGGAGTCAACCGGAGAGGACGGAGAGCCCGCACATTGTGGATGACCAAAGAGTGATGAGTCGGGGGAAAGTGACAGGTGAAGGATACCGGGATGGGAGGAATGGAAGATCTGAATCACGATACGACCGAGTAGATGACGCAGGGCAGGCTACCGACAGCGCCAATACAGACCAAAGATGAGGAGAGAGCGGGACCAAAACCCCAACCAGGATACGAGAGGGAGAGGACCCAACCCGGAGAGTGACCGAGACACCAAAGAAGAGGGCAGACGAAAGCATGCACCAAGAGAGGCACAAGAGTTAGAAAACGCACAGTGCAACATAGCACAGTAGAGACAATGGTAGAAAGGAAAAACGAGCGAACACGGCAAAGGAGAACCGGAGAAGACGAGGGCACACGAGACGGACAGACAAACCCCCCGGGGGAGCACGGAAGAAGGGAGGGCCGAGGAGGAAAGGACAGGGAGGGGGGGAGCCGGGGACACAGAGGAGAAAAAAGATAGAAGAAAGAGGAGGAGAAACGGGAAGAAAACACGAGACAGAAGGGAGAACAAGACACGAGGAGAGGACGAAAACGAAAACGGAAAGAGAAAGACAATGATAAATAGTTACGATACATGAGATGGACGCGAGGGGGCAGGCGATGGATCTGGATTGTGGATCACATACCCGAGTATGCCAAATAGGGTAACGGCTGGGTGGATGTGACAAGCTTAGTTTGCCTTCTTTCCCTGTTGTATCTATGGAGCTATGGCACTTTCCTGAAACTATTTTTTCTGTAACAAGTTCATGTAAGTCTACTTGTAATATCTCTCCTAGTATTGGAAATTCTCCCCACCCCTCTTCTACTGCTTTGGGTCTACGCAGCAGTAATGCTTCTAGAAATATTGGGGTTGGCCATGTTTCTAAGCCTAGATTAGGTTGTGGCCCAAGTCATTTTATGCCACCTATGGCTTTCAAGCCGCCTTTGGCTAATGCACAACATTTTGAGCCAACTGAACCATCAACTTCCTCTGCACCGACTTTAGTAAATTATGAGCCATTTGAGCCATCTGTTGAGCCTACTATTGCTTGTGTGGCTCCTAATGGAAATGGACCATGTTCTACCCTATGCAATGATTCTGTCATTGCCAATGGCTCTTTGAGTTCTATTCATCCGATGCAAACCAGCTCATGCACTGGCTCTCTAAAACCACCTCATAGGTTGAATCTAGTGGCTGCTTGTGATGATACACTAGTTCCCAGTTGTTATACTAAGGTAATGTGATTCCCTCAATGGCGTACTGCAATGCAAGACGATTTTAATGCTCTTCTTCATAATGGAACTGGGACTTGGTTCTTGTTCATACAGCTCAAAATATTGTTGGGTGTAAATGGGTTTTTCGGGTGAAACTGTGTCCCAATGGTTCAATAGAGCGTTACAAAGCATGCCTTGTGGCAAAGGGGTTCCATCAACGTCCCAGTTATGATTTTGAGGACACCTTTAGCCCAGTTGTTAAACATACCACTATTAGAGTCGTTTTATCCTTAGCTGTAACCAACAATTGGCCCATTCCATCAACTTGATGTTTCAAATGCATTCCTACATGGTGACTTAATTGAGAATGTGTACATGACTCAACCTCCTGGATTTGTGGATCCCCAATTTCCATCTCATGTTTTTCACTTGAGGAAGTCTTTATATGGGCTCAAGCAAGCTCAGCTCTTTTATTGTTTCTCATGGTTTTGTGGGTTCCAAGACCGACTCGTCTCTATTCATCTATTGGTCAAAGAGTGATGCTTTATTTTTTGGTCTATGTTGATGATATATGCTTGTAACCGGTAATGATATTTAGGTTATCTCTTGCCTTCAGAAGGCCTTGTCTACTATTTTTGCTTTAAAAAATCTTGGAGACTTACATTATTTTCTTGGTATGGAGGTTACTCGCACCACTTTGGGTTTGTTTGTCACTTAGAAGAACTACATTTCAAATCTTCTTCATCATACCGAGATGCATGAGGCAAAGCCTGTTCTTACTCCCATGGCTTATGGTCATTTATTATCCATCACTGATGGGGTTACTCTTTCTGATGCTACTGCTTATAGGCAAGTGGTTGGTGCACTTTAGTACTTGTCTAACACTCGCCCCGATATTAGCTGTGCCATTAACAAGGTGGCCCAATTTATGCATTGTCCCACTGATTTACATTGGTTAGCAATAAAGCGAATTCTTCGCTATCTTTGTGGTACACCTTCACATGGTCTTTCCTTTGAAGCTTAGCAGAAAATATCATTGATGGCCTACTCTGGCGCTGACTGGGCTGGATGCCCTAATGATCGTCATTCCACCACCAGTTCTTGTGTTTTTCTAGGTACACATCTTGTTTCTTGGAATTCAAAGAAACAACAAATTGTCTCTCGCTCCTCTACCTAAGGCCGAGTACGAGCCATTGCCACTACGGCCACATAATTAGTTTGGCTACGTTCCTTACTACCGGAGTTAGGGGCTTATCTACCCACTACTCCTACTATTTGGTGTGATAATCTAGGGGCTACCTACATGACAGCTAATCCTGTGTTTTATGCTCGTACAAAACATATTGATATCGACTTTCATTTTGTGCGTGATCTTGTGGCTGCAAAGCATTTGTTGGTTCGCTATCTTTCTACCCTCGATCAACCTGCCGATGTTTTGACTAAGGGGTTACCTAAACAGCGTTTCTTATGCTTCCGTGACAAGCTCTTGGTGCATGACTCCCTTTGCTTGACGGGGTGTATAAAGGATACACGTATACCAGCTGTTACATAGTGGCTATTGTAAAGTCTTTTTATTCATGTGCCAGCTGTCACATGCTTGTGTTATTTGCAACAGTATATATAGGATTGTGACTCATGAATTAATTAGTTGAAAATCATTCTTCACACATGTAGATGAAAGAAAGTAAACAGTTAAATCATTGTTTTAGTTTTAGCATCTAGATTAGTAGGTTTAGATCGGTTCGGTAAACAGTTATATCACTGTTTTAGTTTTAGCATCTAGATTAGGTTTAGATCGGTTCGGAAAACAGTTATATCACTGTTATAGTTTTAGCATCTAGATTAGGTTTAGATCGTCTCGTGAACCGTCGTACATCATCAATTAAAGATTTCTCTCTAGAGATCCAGTTCTGGTAATATTGTCTATGATCACTTCTCATTTCCTTTCACGATTCCACCACTGCAATGGGGTCTCTTTCCGGAACTAAAGAACTCATTAGAACAAGGAAAAATCATCCTGTCATTCACGGGAATTATATAACCTTTCTATTATTAATTACAAGTTAAGTTTCCTCCAGTCACTAATAATAATGTTTGTCTGCACATCTCTCAATCTGGTCCATTGTTTTAACTTGAATGGCCCCAGAAATCCTCTTTTTGGATCAAAGGGTTAATCATCACAGATCGTGATCTATAAGACCATTTGCTGGGAGTTGGTAGTTCAGGATATACCAACTTCTAATGATTATATTCTTAAAAATCGCAAATCAAATAAGCCAAAATAGGCATTAAAAATTCATAGACTTTAAATAACCACCTAACCAAACCTGTTCAATCATGAAATATTAGCATGCAAGCAAAGGAACTTTGTTGTAATTATCCATATAGTTTGAACACAGATGCCACAGTCATACACAATTCGAGTACCCCAAGCCACAATGAGAAGGAGAACAAAGCTACAGGTCTTTGAATCTGTGCAACCCATGAACACAGCTCAAATCTTCAGAGAATCCATTAGGATTCTACTTCTTCATCCGACCCACTTCCATTTCATATCCATCTTCCTCTTCTCTCCTCTTCCACTCTCTCTATTCATCTCCCACATTCTCATTCACCAATTTCCCAAGGGATTCCCTTCCTCCACTGTGATCAGACTCGTAAAACAACTGCTTGGACAGAATGAAGGGAAGCCACTACTACTTGTTGAACTTCTCTCCAGGACCATTGTCCACATAATCTTTTGCTTCCCCTCCTTGATTACCTTCTCTCTCTTGGGAAGAGCTGCCACTGTTCAAGCAGTTTCAGACACTTACAATGGAATCATCCTCAACAGAAGAAGGCTCTTCATGAGAAGTGTATTAATTTGGGTAAAGCTTCTCCACACATCCTTTTGGGAGTTCTTGATTTTAGTCTCTCTTTTTGGAGTTTTAGTTGTGAACTTGGCCACTGTCCCCAAGATATTGTCTAGCTTTGGGTTTTGTTCAATGGTGTTGGGGTTTTGGGTAGTCTTGCTGCTGCTGGGTATACCCTTTTCTGTGGGATTTGCACATACTATGGTTGTGGGTAACTTGGCAAGGGTGTTAACTGTGATGAATGCTGGTGAATTTCATGGGTTTGAGTCACTTGTCAGGGCCAAGAATCTAATTGAAGGAAGAAGACAAACAACTTTGGTAATGGCTTTGTTGAGTAATATGGGTTTGAGACTAGTTGAGTCCCTATTTGAATTCAGAATGTATAAGGAGGGTTTAGGTATTTGGGAAGGTCTCATGTTGGTCTCCATGTATTCCTTCTTGCTAGTCTTTGATACCATCATGAATGCTGTTTTCTACCATACATGTAAGCCATGATATAATGGTTATTCTTATCTGTTCTTTTTTGTTTTTCTTTTCTTTTGTAAAGATAGTTCATTCTTTCAATCCTTCATACAAGGATAGATTTCATTTTCTGTTTCATCGAAAATGCATTTAACCCGTCCATGGTTATAGATAAAACTGAAGTCCAAAGCATCCACAGAAGCCACATCTCTCAATCTTAGGTAGATGTATACGTATTACCCTTCCATATGCCTCAAGGCTTGCCCTTTCTTGTTTGCCTTGGAGAAGTGATCTGCTGCAGACTAGCTAAAGATAGCATAAGAGAGAACTTGAAAATTCATCTAATATTTGAGCTGTTTTGGAGATGTATGTTTATATGTATAGACAAGACTTCAAAACTCTAGATCAATGTAAGATTCATATAAGCTTTCTCATCTAAATCAGAAAAGCATTATGGACATTCATTGTGAAATGAAGACCAATCATATCAAGGGTTGGTTGTATCAGCAAACTAGAAGTGAAGAATAAATGATTTACCAAAAGAGGTTCTAAAGGGTATGGAATTCCTAATCCATGGCATCTCTCTGCTTAGGATTGGTGCAATGTAAGCCTGTTTAAAATAGTGTGCTCATAGTTGGAGGAAATGGCAACAGTGAAGGAAAGGTCAGGAGGGGTTAGAAAAAAAGCAAACATGGAAAATATGATTCCTTAAAAAAATGATGAAGATATTGATATTAAGGAACCTATAAGGTCTCAAATAATTTATGTGGGGTCGTGTCTTCAAAAATCCAATAATTTCACCTACAATGTAACATTAGGATGCGTTTGATAACGTTCTAAGGACAGCGCTCATGTTATTTTGTCCTCAGAGAAAAGAAGAGGGGGTAATAAGTGTGTTAAAATGATTTGTTCTTCTGTTGTTCTTAAAGAATTAATTAATGAGAAAAATGATATGAAGAATAGTTTTTACAGAACATGTGATTCTCGTCGTCTTTGACTCATAAATTCATTTGCGAACTTGTCTCATGCCTCTAGAATATGAATGGATATGTGTTAGGTACCTGAATGAGGTTACTTAACAAGGTGGAATAACTCAAGAAGAAAAACGAGACTTTGAATAAAAGTTGAATAAGAAACAATATAATCTACCAGCAGTAGGTGATTCCTACGGCTACCCAAGAGCAATGGCTCTCACATAAACTTCTCTCTATATCCTTTCTACTCATCCTCCCCCCTATTTATAGCAATTACATTCCTATCGAATTAATTAACAAAATCAGCCTACTTCGAGTAGGACTCTTCAAAAGAAACCTAACTGTAATGTAACTCTAACCTAGATGTATTATGACTCTTGACTCTCTAAATCTAATTCTAATAACCTTAACGCAGAAGGACTCTTCATGCTTCAAATTTGCCAGTCGCCTGAATGCACTAGGACTCTGCTGAAAACGACAGGACTCTCTTCACTCTTCAAAGCCGTCAATCGTTTCCTTGGGAGTGCTTTCCTTGTCGAATATAGACTCTTGATATCGGGGGCTTATCAATACTCCCCTCCAAAAGTTTCACCTTGTCCTCAAGGTGAAAATGGAAAGTGGGACCGTATTTCAAGCATAAGATTCCCAAGTATTTTCACAAGGCGGCAGTCCTTTCCATTGAATCAAAACCTCCAGCAAGAGTTACATTCGACAAGGAAAGCACTCCCAAGGAAACGATTGACAGCTGAAGAGTGAAGAGAGTCCTGCGCTCAGCAGAGTCCTAGTGCATTCAAGAGCGAGGCAAATTTGAAGCATGAAGAGTCCTTCTCGTTAAGGTTATTAGAATTAGATTTAGAGAGTCAAGAGTCATAATACATCTAGGTTAGAGTTACATTACGTTAGGTTCTTTGAAGAGTCCACCAAGTAGGCTGATTTTGTTAATTAATTCGATAGGAATGTAATTGCTATAAATAGGGGGAGGATGAGTAGAAAGGATATAGAGAGAAGTTTATGTGAGAGCCATTGCCTTGGCCAGAGGAATCACCACGCGGTAGATTATATTGTTTCTTATTCAACATTCAAAGTCTCGTTAGTTTCAAGGTGTGTGGTGAATCGATCCCCACCAAAGAGGTATGCGAGAGTTCCGCTCAAGCACCGGCTCCATATCGTCATCATGATCACTCCTCCGCTGCACAACTCCGGACTATCATCGTCGTGGAGTAACAGCAACCTTAGTTGCTCGAGGGCATCGATGGCCTTTGGAGTATGGGCGCACACCCGAAACATACCCCTTTGTCCATTTATCTTTGATTTCTTCCGGGATAACCAACGTGAGCGTCCCGAGCTCCCCGCGCACTGTAGTTGCGGTCGAGATTGTGAAGAGGAAGACGCGGTTCACTATTTGGTTTGGCCGAACTGAACCGTTAAAGCTTTGGTTCATTCCGGCCCGAACCGTATTGGTTCCTTAATATTGGTGTTGGGTGGGCTGAAGTTAATAACACGTGAGGTTAGATTTTGGGCTGATTGAGGGGTGGGCCAAAGAGGTTCATTCCCCACTCCATTTTGTCCTCCACGGCTGGGCGGTCCATTATTTGGCCCAAATTGGTGAGCCCAAATAATCGAACTTCAGCCCTTACTCTTCATTTAAACCAGCGAAAAACACCCCTCAACCATTCTCCACACCGCTCACGCGCGCAATTTCTCAAACCCTCTCTATATGCCGCAAACGTTCCACTTTGCTTGTGATTAATCAATGCTCTTGGGGAGTCTTCGCGAGTTAAATCGATAGATCATTGATTCTTTCAAGTCTCCATGATGACAATGGCGCTGCAGCTCTCGGAAGCGATCCATCCTAGTGCCGCACCTCAAAACAAAGGGGCGCGAGTCTTCATCGCGAGTTGTACGAGATCAAAGTACCTTCAGCCGTGCGATCCATCCCATCGGATCTTCCCCGTGAAAATTGGCATCTCAAGATGCTAGGAAGGAAGTCTCTCGGTCCCGGTCGATTGTACGCGTGTAACTGAACTCCATCGGTTCTAGTCACCTCCGCATTAAGGTATGCATCTCGTGATTTTCCTTGCGATAACATGAACCTTAATTCATCTCTAAACTCGCATTGGCCTTTTCTCCTTCTCTATGTTTTGTGCTAGGAGTCCCACTTGACCTTGAATCTCTTCACGATACTCCAACCCACCCCGCCCATTCGACTCTGACCATCCCCTAGAATCGATGGCTCGATACCAATTTGTTAGGTACCCGAATGAGGTACTTAACAAGGTGGAATAACTCAAGAAGAAAAACGAGACTTTGAATAAAAGTTGAATAAGAAACAATATAATCTACCAGCAGAGGTGATCCACGGCTACCCAAGAGCAATGGCCTACATAAACTCTCTCTATATCCTTTCTACTCATCCTCCCCCTATTTATAGCAATTACATCCATCGAATTAATTAACAAAATCAGCCACTGAGTAGGACTCTTCAAAAGAAACCAACCGAATGTAACTCTAACCTAGATGTATTATGACTCTTGACTCTCTAAATCTAATTTAATAACCTTAACGGAAGGACTCTCATGCCAAATTTGCCGCGCGAATGCACTAGGACTGCTGAAACGACAGGACTCCTCACTCTTCAAACGCAATCGTTTCCTTGGGAGTGCTTTCCTTGTCGAATATAGACTCTTGATATCAGGGGCTTATCAATATGCTAAGATTGTAAATCCACTCTATAAAATAAGAACAATGATGCCCAGAACGATGATGATGGAGCAGATGATCTTGAGAAGACAGTTAAAGAGGCAACAACCACAGCAGCCGATAGGACCTCGGCCGGGCCTGTGGTAGGTTTGGGGTGGGATTGGAGGGCCGTAGTAAGCTCCATTCAGATGGGGTTGCTTTGCTTCTGCCATATTGGGTTTTTGGTTTCTGGGTTTTGGGTGGTTCTGTGATGGGTGATGGAAGGAGAAGTGATTAATTGTATACATAGAGGGAGAAAGAAGTTTGGGGAAGATTAGGTGATATGTGGCATAGCTACGTGCTCTTGTATATGAATATCTAAGATATGATACAAGGGGTAAAGTAGAAATCATACAATGGTGTGTGGGACCCGCATTCCATGGACTATGTTGTCGTCATAGAGTCCAAATCATTTACCTTGATGAGTAGAGATGTCTATGCTTCTCTCTGTCCACCGGACCTTGCTTGGCAGGACCATCAAGCCATTCACTTTGGGAGGTGGGGTCGGAATTTCGGATCCTACGGCCGAAATTTCGGCTTGATGATATTGCGCATTTAATGCGCAGGATCCAAGCTTTTTCGCTGTCCACCACACATTAGTAGGGGGCTTACTTCTGATTTTTCTTGTCAGAATGCGGAGCTAGCCACCCTCCTAATGTAAGGTGAAAAGTAGGGGTGTAAATGGATAATCAAAATCCACATCTGAATTCGCATCCGCATCCGTTTAGGGATATCCGATTATTAATAGGATGCGGATATGGTATACCCATTTTTTGCCGATTATTATCTGTCCGATAAAATTATCCGATTAAGTTACTTATTTAAATTTATTATTCTTATTTTTATAAATTTTACCTATGATATGTGACCCTTTTTTTTTAGATTTTCTACTAAAATAGCTACCAAAGTTGCTAAATTCTTAAATTTCAAACATAGATTTCACAAATAAAAAGGTAATGATGTAATCAGGTAGTCGAAAACTTGTATTAATCTATATTCATGTCCATTTAAAATAATCTACTTAAGAAAATAATTATCCAATTATCATCCAAATCCGACAGAATCCATCTGAGAACCGATAGGATAAATCCGAATCCGTCCGAATATAATAGGATACGAATATGGATATACCACTATCCGATCTGAATCCGGTCCGTTTACACCCCTAGTGAAAAGGTATGAAAGGAGCAACGACCTCTACCTGTCAAGGGTAGAAGATTCATATACATCCTCATTGGGAGTTGATTGCGTTGTATGAATTTCTCTTTTGCTTACAGTTTGTGAAAAAACCAAACCAAATTGAAGTCAAAACCTCAATTATTCAGTCCACTCAAACCCAATCTCAACTCAAATGATTTGGCCAAGTAGGTCAGATTCAGGTTGAGCCCACCCACAAGTTGCATCCAAATAGTTTGGCCTAGCCATATACATATGGGACTTGCATTTTCAAGAACTCCTCATGGTTTTCATATTTTACAACTTGTTTGATCACTCACAAGTATTTATGCTTTAAGAAACACCAAAAACAATTCTGAGTGCTTTTGGAAGTAGAAACATGATTTTAGATGTTTGATAAAACTTGTTTATAAAAGTATGAAAATTTGAAAATAATAATAAAATTTACGAAATCTACCATTGTTATGTTTAAAGTGCCCAATTTCATAAATACTCTTTTCAGGACTGTCTCATTTAAACCCAACTTGCACCCAATTTTGCTTCTGGAACTAAAAAACACTAGAAAGTATTTTTTTTGATGGATCATCAAACAGGTATGTCCTTATTCTTTTGACCATCTCCCTGCTCGTGATATAACATCAAACGACAGCCCCCAGGGGTGGCTCAGTTGGCAAAACCCAACGTTTCCACATAGGAGGTCAGAGTTCGAATCCCCTCTGGGCCAATGGCGAAGCCCCGTCTATATTAATTATACAAAAAACGCCTTGAGGATGTAGTCGTGATGCGCGCAAGCTGGCCCGAATGAAACTCATTTTCAAAAACATCAAACGGCTCAAAACAATAGCTATGTGTCATGGTTCCCCCTGGCCCACAATAACCCTCGATATTTACTATAGGACTCATGTTGGCCCCACTTGCTATAGTTTAAAAAGTACGAATCGCATTAACGTGACAGCGTTCGTACCATATGTAATTTATTAGAAAAGAAAAATGAACTTGCACACACGTGAACGAGAGTTTGTTAAGCGTCTGATCGGAATTAGGTCTGATCGGAATTAGCTCCAGGAGATAGAAATCAAATCTGACGGTTCATAAGATGCCTTCCCTTGAGACCTGACATTTTATATTTATTAAGATATTAATTTGATTCTTTCTATGTTTCATAAATACTTGATTATTTTAATTTCAAGTACATCGATTTCATATATTAATGCCCACCCACTTCTTTGATTGCACGGAGATCATAAATATATAATACATAAATATATGGAGAGTAATTTTTTTTCTTTCTAAATTCTAATTCCATGAAAGAGAAAGAAAGAAAGGTTGGTGTCCGAGAGCGTAGTTCCCATGGTGGGTATGGTTCTAAATATACATATTGTATTTTTATTTTTTTTGGTAAAAACGTATTGTATTTGTTAGCATTGGTAATATATATGGTCTTTCATATTGATATCTTCAATGATATTTAATATTGAGGGGAGACCATATACTGATATTTTAAGCATGAAAAGATGACTAGATAGAAATTTTCAAAATATCTAAATGGAAGGGGATTTTTTTTATTTTTTAAATTAGCTTAATTTGACAAAGACGGCATAATTGTATTAGGTCAAGAATTCAAATCTCATTAGTAAGGAAATCTCTAATTCAAATAAACTATATAATTTCAGACAACTAAAATTCAAACTCATTAAACTTAATATAAGGTTTTGTAATTATTCTTTAATATGTTTGTGATGATGTTCAAAATCTACTCAGTCTTTAGATCACTGATGGATGATCTGCAAAATAATCGTTAGATGTGGCTTGACTCCCACGGTTAGGAGTCCACCTCCGCTGACTAAGTCAGTTAATGAACTGATCACAAAGGCTCTAGTTAATTGCAGAGCTAAAATATGAATACGATTATTGGGAATACGATTCAGTTACCTTATTTGTACGTAGGTTATGACTTTTGTAGTGTGTACCTTCTAATCATGTTCGTTAAACTCATTCGAGCTTTCTTTTGGCGACCGTCAGATCTTGACGGTTAGACCCGTTAGTGGGGTAATGGACAACTTCCCTTGATCACACGATCGTTTGCTACGGTGTGGCAGTTATCCAAGTTTGCACGATCGTCTGCTGCCGTGAGTTTTGATAACCGTTTTTTGACGGGTTATCCATTCCGAGAATCTCGGACTCGTACTTGCTTGCTGATCGTGTAAGCTTTCTTCCTTATCACGTCATCTTCAAACCTTGTTCGTACTAACCTAAGTCAGTCGGTTCGTCTCCTACCCGAGTCAAGGGTTGTACCAAGAATGGACCCAGTTCAACGATATTTTTCCCATATCAGTTTGGTTGCAAGAAGAATGAAAAAGTGAATGAAAAAAAAATTGTATAGTTGGAAAAGTAGGGGTTTCACGAGTTTCAATGAATGTAAAAAATTCCCATACTTTTTTTTTCCTTTAAAATAAAATTTTATTCCAATGGTAGTTGGCTATTCAACAAAAAAATTTAGTTGCACATAAAATTAATATAAAATTCATGTAAAAATAAGTGAACATTAACACTCCTGTTTTAAATTACATAACAAGTTACCAACTACACTTTTACTATTAAAATAACACTGTTTAAGGGATGACTCAACATCTAATGAATTATTTTTTATTATCCAAAAAAAAAAATCTAATGAATTTTTAAAATTTCCATATTACCCTGTTTTACCTTCAAACTTGTTTCCATTTTAGGGAGAAAAAATAGGAAGTGAGAACAATAAAGGGTGAAAAGAACAAGTATTAACCTTTTTCCTTTTTTCCATTCATTTATAACAATATCGGGAAAATGTATGTATGTCCTTTTATAAAAGTAAAAAGAGCAAATTGCACTGCCACCCCAAAATAGAAGCCTAAAAGCACTAACACCCCACTTAATGTTTAAAAAACACAGACACACCAGTTCATTAAACACATTAGTCCATTCTGGTTAGTAAAACGGTTATCTACTGTTTATTTTTTTTGAATTTCAAAATTGCCCTTACTAAAATCTGAGAAAGAAAAAAAAAATTCTGAAAATAAAAATCAAAACCATTCATCTTCTCAAAACCTGCAATGTCTTTCTACCTCTCCATTCATCTTCTCAAAATCTGAACTGAAAATCAAAACCATAGCTCTTTGAAAATCCAAAGCAGGTTGTAAGAAGAAAAAAAAATTGCATTGTAAATCCTATTGATACTGGATGAGACCAAATTTGTTAAGTTTTCGATTCTGATCATTAGCACTTTCCTGTTTCTTCTTCTGATCATTCGAAATTTCCCGTTTTTTGCTTCTTTTTGTTTTTTTTTTCTTTCCCTTTTCCTCTTTTAGTTTAGGTATTTCTTTTCTGCGATGGAGATTAATCGTTGTCCCTGGCTGCCCAAAATTGAAATCAATAAAAGATTTCCTTTTTCTTTTTCAGTTTCAATTCTTCAATTGTGCGTGAAGAAGAGAGATAGAAAGAGAGAGGATTTCAGATGGTAGATCAGATGAGATTCATTGTTTTCTCTTCCTTTTTCTTTTTCAGTTTCAGTTCTTCAATTGTGCGTGAAGAAGAGAGATAGAAACAGAGGAGGATTTCATATGAGATTCATTGTTTTTTTCTTCCTTTTTCTTTTTCAGTTTCAATTCTTCAATTGTGCGTGAAGAAGAGAGATAGAAACAGAGGAGGATTTCATATGAGATTCATTGTTTTTTTTCCTTTTTCTTTTTCAATTTCAGTTCTTCAATTGTGCGTGAAGAAGAGAAATAGAAACAAAGGAGGATTTCATATGAGATTTAATGTTTTTTTTTTCCTTTTTCTTTTTTAGTTTCAGTTCTTCAATTGTGCGTGAAGAAGAGAGATAGAAACAGAGGAGGATTTCAGATAAGATTCATTGTTTTTTTTTTAGAAACAGAGGAGGATTTCAAATGAGATTCATTGTTTTTTTTTTTTTTTTTCCTTTTTCTTTTTCAGTTTCAATTCTTCGCTTCAATCGTGCGTGAAGAAGAGGGATAGAAACAGAGGAGGATTTCAGATGAGATTCATTGTTTTTTTTTTTTTTTTTTCAGTTTTAGTTTCAGTTTCAGTTCTTCACTTCAATCGTGCGTGAAGAAGAGAGATAGAAAGAGAGGAGGATTTCAGATGGTAGATCAGATGAGATTCATTGCCGAATACCACCCATTAGTTTTAGTTATTTTAGATTTTAGTTAGATGTCGGTGGAAACCGGCTTGGTGGAAGGTTGCAAGGATCGATATGGTTATTGCAGGTCTGAGTGAAGGAGCTAACAGAGTCTTCTCCAGTCTTTCATATAAGGTTGATGTGTCATTGTATATAAGAGGGTATAATAGTCTTTCAAATTGTATAACTAACCATGTTAACGGAATAGGACCTGTGTGTTTTTCAAACATAAATTGGGGTGTCAGTGCTTTTAGACTTCTATTTTGGGGTGTCCGTGTCATTTGCTCAAATAAAAAATAGTGTTAGATGTGTGGGTAAATTTGTAATATTAGAAATTTTCAAGAAATGTACATGTATTTGCAATATTATATATTGGAGATGGGGATATTATAAATATTATCAAGGAGAGTTGAATCATCGAACTCTTTACTAAGAATTTACTAAGAACTTAAGAAGTGTTGATCATTATCAACCGAGTAATTCTCTTCACGATATATAGAGGAAGGAATATTATATATACCATCAAGTAGGAGTGCGAATCATCTTCTTGATGAGAAGCACTCTGTGCCCCGTCAACGGCTTACGACCACAAATTATATGTGGCTCAAAAGTAAAAAATAATAAAATATTAAAAAAAAAAAAAAACCTATCACCCTAATCCTGTGGATCTCTCTATAATTTGTGATCAAAAGCAGTTAGAGGAGACAATCCAGACTCATAAAAAATAGAGTCGAACTTACTACCTCTTTATCAAAGAGGTATTGATCTTACTAAGCTAGCGACCTTGTGATGCCATTGAAAGAATATATATATATATATATATATATATATATATATATATATATATATATATATATAAGGGTACTTTTTAATATAGGGTACTTTTTAATATATATAAAAGAAAGTAAAATTTTTTTTTTTTGTGTCTAAAACAAGGTTTAAAATATCCCATGATACCATACGATACTAGCCGATACGTATCCATATTTGACCCAACCGATACGTCTCTCCATTGAATTACACTAAAATACATTAGCCAGAGAGATATAATACTCGATACAGGACGATACGTCTCTTAAAATCACCTGACCGATACGATATTCGATACTGATACTTTAAACCTTGGTCTGAAGTTCATCTGGATCAGCTTGCGCACTGAATTATATCCTCAGAGAGAATTTTATCTTCTGCAAGAGTCGAACCCATGATCTCTTTACTGAGAAATATAAATCTTACTATCTTGCATTAATTTATAAAAACAAATGAATAGTACATGTACCGTCGAACCCAACCGAGGACCATGTGACGGTACGAAGTGGATATGTTAATGAAAATAAATGTAAAAAGAAAAAAAATATGACTAACTCCACTTTAGTCCACGTAAGCATACAGGTTTGAGTGGTCCCACACGCTCGAACTGGTTCTGTCCGAGAAAGAAAGGACGACCGTTGATGAAAGGAGAGCATATAAGAATCGATGGTTTTTAGCCGTTCGATTGCGTTGGAATGCGTGTGGTCAGAGAAACACGTGTCCTCTTTCTGTTTCACACGAAACCGTGAAAGGCTTTACGAAAAAAGAAAAGAAAAAAATCCTGAACGGCTAAGTAACGCAAAACGACGAAAAAGCTGCATTTAAAAGGAAAATAAAGTGGACAGGAGAATGATGACTCTGACTTTGTTCCACTTGGGGTCAAAGTTATAAATTTTGTTGATGACGTGGCTGAAGACAGGGACTTTTGCAATCTATTATTAAAAAAATAACTGTTTGAAACAAAATAAATATAAAATAAAATAAACGGTTAAATGACGCCGTTAACTACAGCGCCCTGATACCCGACCGCCGGCGAGATAACGGATCTTTGACCGTTAAAATACTGTTAATCGACCCTCCAAAGGTGTCTAAACCGGACCAATGAAAAATCGACTTTTTTTTTTTTTTTTTTTTAAGAATTTTATTGAAAGGAAAAATACTTTATTACAACCTACACCTAACAAATCAAACAGTAATAACAAGTAAATACGGAAAGGGGGAAAGTTGATAGTTAAGAATGTTTCTTCTATGAGTGTACTGTTCTTTGCTAACGAGTCCGCTACCATATTTGCTTCACGTAGCACATGTTTGAATTATTTCCTAAAATTCATGGCATCGCCTAAATACCTCTTCTTGACCCTTCAGGTTTGAAAACCTGAATTCTAGTAAATCACTGCTGCTTTGTGAGTTATTGCCTAAAAATCATGGCATTTCCTAAGTTGTTTAATTTATGTGTAAGATTTTCAATTATAAACACCATTAGTGTCAATTAATTTTTTTTAATATTATCTTTATTCATCTTTCATAGTTGGTCGCAAATCTTTTCATTGGTTATTGTATATTTTGTTTTCATTCCAATGATATATTTTATGTATTAATTTTCTTATCATTTTCTTTTATTTCTCACAAATTGTTGACACTCTTCATATATTTCATCTTCTTGAATTTATAAAACTAAATCTAGAAATAAATTTTTTAGAAAATCATGTATACCTTATTTCTTTGCCATTATATAAACTTAACCGATATCTCTCCTATCAATCCCTAATAAAGAAAATTATGTTAAAACTAAACATTCAACAAAAACAACTCTTTTCTTTAATAATTATATGTATAAAATAACTCTTTCCACCAAAATATGTACATATAAAATAACTCTGAGATCTTACCATTCTATGTAATCCAAATAATCAGATACCCCTCTTTCAATCCATTTTGTTGAAAGTTGAAACCCTAATAAAGGAAATTATTATCTTAAAACTAGATATATTCTTCTAAAATAACTATATTACAATACTCTCCTTTTCTGAATATGGTAACCATCAACTATTGCCAAAAAGAAAACAATTGATTTTTCCTAGCGAATTTGGAAGTACGAAAAGTTTCAACAATGAAGATGAAGATCTTGAGATTCTCTTCCGCTCATCTCACTCGGGTTCTTCCATTTTGGGTTTCTTCATACCGATAGCTTCCAACAACTTGCTTTCTTCGACAGCCAACAATGAGGTGGAAGAAAGCCTCTTTTCGTTGAGAATCTTTTGAGTTTTCTTTGACTTTCAGATTTTAATAGAAGTAAGTTTAACCACTCTCTTAATCTATTGAATTTCACCTTATTTGAGAGTAGTTATTCATGTGCTAGTTCTATTGTAGTGGTTTGGACTAATATCTCTCTCTCTCTTATCGATGATCTTGATAAGATCATGTCAAAAGAATGGATTTTTTTTATATTCGATTTGATGGCAAATCCTATCGAAGAAGATTATATAGATCTAAATTATTCACTTTTGAGATTTGTAATCTAAGTGGTCTCTTTGGAGTTCTAAGGAAGTGGTTTAGACTAGGATTAACCTAAAATTAGATCACGGATGGGTGATCAAAAGTCTGAATTTTGGACTTAGAATTCTACTCGAGACAAGAGCGGTCGCTTAGGGCGGTTGATCAACTCGACCAACTGCCTTAACCAATCGGTAAGGTTCCAAAGGCTGTGTTGAAGTTGTTTCTACTCAGTTTGAGTTTCAGACTATAATGTAACATTAAAATCTTAAACTAGGGGTTTTCTAGGATCTATTGGGGTAATTGCTTGAGGGATTTAGTAAGTTATTCAATACTTCTTTCACTAACTCAAGTAATGACACAATTGCATGTGTAACTGAATTGCTTATTATGATGATTCGATATTTGTTCCAAGCCTGTTAGTGACTTTATACTCTATTGTAGTTACTGTTTGCTTTGTTACTCAATGATTATGAATTGTGATTAATGATTATTCTTTACTTCTTTTGTGGAATGTTGTTAAGTGATGTGACTATGAATTGGGGATTACTTGGCTTGGTATTCCTAGCTTGGGATATCAAGGGCTGTGGGATGGGACATTGTTCTCTGATGCCCCGAGCACTATCATAGTTGTTGTCCTTAATGATTTAGAAATGCATGGTTAGATTACTCTTACACACTATATTACCATTTTGGCAGGAGTATTGAAGCCAAGTGGTCCATGATAGCTCACACCCCACCCACCGGTATCAGTCCCGCCCGACAACCCGTGAGTGCGATCCACAGTCACAAGATTCACGGTTTATCCATCAATGATAATAAATACATGCAATAATAATCAAGAGCAAAAATAATCCAAAAAATTAAATAAAAAGAATCACATGAGTCTAATACTTGAAATGAATGAATCAAAGAAAAATGAATAAAGTAATCGTGTCCCAAAATTAATAGAGTTCAACAGAAGCAAAAATTAAATTAGTTCTTATTGTTTCTTTGTGTTCTCTGATGGGCAATGGTCTTTTCTTCTAACTTTCCAATGAAGGGAGTCTTCCATCCTTCCTCCATTGACTTCTCAAAATAACGCACTATTTGCCTCTTCCTGCCATCAATGGGTGCTATAAGCGCATTCCAGGCATCAGCAGGTGGTTTCGTGACATACATTCCCACTTCTATTGGTGCCTCCATAGCTTCTTCACTGGGGTTCTCCCAGTTATAGGGAGATTCTCTTGATCCAAGTTTCCCAGCTGTTTAATTTAACAAATATTCACGAAAAGAATGAGTTCTAACGAACTCAGTAAGGAAATACATTTCATATACATATCAACATTTTGTCCTGATAAACAATGTATATTAAGGATGATATGCATTTGTATAGATGCAGCTAGAATCTAAGTATGAAAATCTCTAATATAGTAGACATGCTTTAAGATAAAACATCAACCCTCCTTTGGGTAGGTCTAGTCACTCTGATCCTCATGGACTGGTTACCTCTATTGGGATCCCGAGCAAGGGGTTCAGTTCGCGTCAATCAACCATGGCTGGGGTTTAGGTCCACACTCTCTTGCCACGACCATTGACATGAGTAGTGGCGCATGTCGGGGTTTCTAATCCAATGCAAGGTCATACAGTGACATACTACATATAGTCCAGATACCTCCCCTATGGGACCAACCAACTCGGTTCAGTATCCTTCTTTACCTAGGAATGAGAACCCTCACAGAATGGGAACCTTTGTTGGACTCCATTCCCTAACCTTATGGTCATTTACATATTGTTGGGGTGGATGCTCTCATGTCCCCTCACGACTCCCAACCACTCTTTGGACGCCTATGAGCCCAATCTTAACATATGCAACCCTATCAATGCATGATCAACAATGGACCATTGAATCTCTACACGGACTACCTACAGCTTTAGGATGAGACAGAGTCACATCAATGTCACCACGGGTTATTCAACTTCAATACCCCTACCGAAAGGGTAGTAACATGTATGGTTACCTAGCCATGCAATCTAGTAGGTATGTCATCCAGCAACCATGATAGTGTTGGGGGCATCAGGAAGCAGTGTCCCATACCACAGCCCCTGATATCCCAAGCAATGGATACCCAATATAGATACCCTCAACCATAGTTACACCGCATTATCAACCATCATCATATAATTAAACATCTAACATCATATAGCAATTGAAGTACATCTAATCATCATTCACAATACATAATTATCCATAATTTATATGAACCTACTATTAGATAAAGTTACAAGAATATAAATGCATTCAAAGATATAGTAATTCATCACATATTATGTCAATACATATATGTAAGAATGTATCCTTACTTGTCAAAAGTTGGAAAGACTAGTAAAAGTGCAGTCAAACTTCTCTAATAACAGTCCCAGTAACCCTCAGAGATTACCTAAAGATAGGTTACAAAGTTACATTATGATTGAGAGTCAAAACAGAGCAACAATTGAATTGATTGGGCTTTTGTGATCCAGCTAGTTGCTTATGGTGGTTGGTTAGGCCAATCAACCGCCTTGAGCGACCATCCCTAATACAAACAATAGCTCAAGTCCGAAATTATGACTTTTGATCACCCAATTTTAATCCAATTTTGGGATGATCTAAATCCAAATTTTGTCCTCACAAGGCTAACAACTCATACACAATCCAAAACCCATAGCAATTAATGGTTTAGTAATTACATCATCTCTCTTAATGCAAGGATCCATTTTTGGATATGATCCAATCAAGAACATTGATGGAATGACCATAACCATCACAATTAACCACCCACAAAAAATATGGAGGATAGATTCACACAACTTAGAGAGAATAAACTAGATAAAGAGTGTGTGAGATCATCTTACCTCCAATTGACTCACTAAAAGGATCACGGATTGAAGCTTCTTTGCGAATCACTTGCTCATCACCTTCCAACATGTGCTCTTTGACTCCTAACCATCCACAATAGTCTCCACAAATATAATATTAAGTAAATAAGACGTGGTTGGCTATATATAGAGGTCTAGAGCAAAATAGGGTTTAATTCCCGTAAGCAAACCTGGTCGGTCTCTTGGGTTGGTTGGGTGATCAATCAACTGCCTTAAGAAACCGTCCCCTAGTACTTTTCAGGACTTGGGTGCTTTGCTCAACCGGTTGATCCCCAACACAAACCTAACCCTAACTAACATGTGGGGGTATTCTTACCTTGATCCCAGACATCTTCAATCACAATTTGACTCTGGCTAGTGATCCACTTTCCCACCCCATTAGGATTTCTGCAGTTTCTCCTTTGGATTCTCAGCAAGGCAGGTTCTTCATCAATGAAATCTAGATCCATGGGCTCAAGGTAAGGATCCTGGACTTCAATCTAGATACTCCATAGTTTATTCTAGCTAGATCTTCGGGTACTCTGATTTGCAATACAGATCCCAGGTTAGAGATATAGGGGTTGTTACAATAGCAATGTCGTGGTCTTGTGGTTGTCCAACAAAGGTATCGAGTCCGCAAGGAGACACAGTGGCCCACTATTTATCATACAAATGGTAGGGTTGCATATGTTAAGGTTGGGTTCATGGGTGTGCAAAAGACGGCTTGAGTGTTGTGAGGAGACATGAGAGGCATCCACCCCAATAATATGTGGATAACCATAGGGTCAAGGAATGTGGTACAATAGAGGTAATCAGTCTGTGAAGATTTACATTCCTAGGTGGAGAATCATACTAGACCAAAAGGGCACTAGGCATGAGGAAATGTATCTGGACTACATGTAGTATGTGACCATATGACTTTGCATTGGGTTTAGAATCCCCAACATGTGCTAGTACTCAAACCAATTGTTGTGGTGAGAGAGTGTTAACCTATACCCCAACCATGGTTGATGATGAGGACTATACCCCTTACCTGGGATCTTAACTGAGGTAACCAGTTTGTGAAGGATCAAAGTGATGAGACCTACCTAAGGGAGGGTTGGTGTTATATCTTAAAGTATGTCAGCCTAGATACAAACTTGCATAGTTAGATTCTTGGATGCATTCATAATTTAGCATTACATCTTTTTTATTTCTTGCTTACTATTTGATTGTGGTATTTGTATGGAATTGTTGCCTTACTGAGTTCTTTAAACTCATCTTTGTGGATTTTCTATGTTTTCTTCATATGCCTTTTTAGAAACAAGAAAAATTCTCTATGCATGGGAGAACACTTTTGAAGAGATACTAGAGACACCAATGGGCCTAGTCATGATAAACACGAAGTTTTCTGCCGGTGCATAGAGTGCTTTTATTGCATCCATTGATGGGAAGAGAGTTCAAGTTGTCCGCCGCATGGATAGGGCGATAAAGGAGGGTATCATTGATTCCTTTTATTGAGAGATTTGAGATAAAATACCTTAAACTGTTGAAAGACAATAACAAAATTTGATGAAACACATTTCTAATAATTTTGCTTCCGCTAATACATTCTTATTCAATTCATTCAATATTCATTCTTCAATTTTGGATCTTAATTTCTTTAATTAAATATTGAATTTCTCTCTTTGCTCTTGATATGGGTTTGTGTGTCTTATTTATTATTGATAGTGTGATTGGGGATCTTGTGGTTGTGGATCATACCCACGGGATATCGGGGCGGGTCCAATACCATCGGATGGGGTGTGACAAACAGTCTCAAGTAGTCTTAATTAAGACCCAAAATACCCTCTTAATATCAATTTACTAAACTACCCTTATGTCTCATCCCATACCAACTCTTAGGTGGGTGAAGGGATTCCCACTTCACCTATCTTCTTACTACACCTTGCTGGAAACCACCACACCCCCTTTTCCTATTGGCCACCACCGCCTTACCTTCCCCCCTGCTGGAAAATACAAAGAGAATGATGCTCCAAGCACTAAACCCTAAAGGATTTTTGGATCCCCCCATTAGGATAAGATTGATATTTTCTCAAGGATGCAAAGATTTCTTGATTTTTCTTAATCCCTATAACATCACACATGCTACTTCGAGCACAACTTTGTTTTCTACTGCATTCTAATCATTTCTTTCATTTGAATTTTCAGTTCTAAACAATGCTAGGAAAAATCTATCTGTGTTAGTTAGCTATTTATTTCTCCTTCCCCTACAAAATTTTCATTATTTTACTTTTTTTATTTCTCAGAGTATTAATTGACGTTAGTTTGTTATGAGACATTGGTGGATTCTTCTCTTATATCATATCATACTATTATATAAAAAGCACAAACTTTTCTTTCGTGTCAAATCTTTTCTTTGACTATTGTATCCTTCGTTTTTATATGTCATATTTTATGTATTAGTTTTTTTTTATTATTTCCTTTTTTCCCTCACAAATTATTGGTAGAGTTTATATTTTCTCTCTTCTTTTTATTTAAGAGCCCCCGACGAAACAAAAACCCGACAAAACGCCCCCCAAACGGGAAGAGCCGAAGGAATAGAAGCCACGCCCATTAAAAAAGAAACCAAAGACGAACACGCCATATAAAACCAAAAAAGTCAAACCCAACCAATGAATTAAAAAAAGGCCACCCACTAAACAAGAATAAAAAAGCAAAAAAAGAGGCCACCCCCCAGCAACGAGGGAAGGAAACCACAAAAGGGCAATAGGAACGAAAACACCCCAGGGAGAGACACGCACCCACCAGAAACACAAAACGGAGAAGGAAAGAGGGAAGCAAAGAGAACACCCCCCCGGCTATTTAATTTATCAAAACTATGGGATGAAGATATCTACAAAAAAGGGACGAACGACAAAGGTAAAAAGAAAGAGAAAGAAAGGGTATTGGGTTAAAAAAGGGACCACACACGGAACAACGGAACTGGGGGGCAAGAAAGACAAAGTAAAGGTTGGATTAGTAATTTGCAAAATTAGGGTCATTAGTTAAAATCAAAGTTAGGGGGCAATAGTAATTATCCCTTTATTTTTTTATTTATCAAATCATATAGGAAATAGAATTATTACCACCATCATAATAATGGTACAAGATATTTCAGGATCTTCTCTCAAATGGTATTTCAAGAGATTTTCCCCTCTTAAAATTGTTTTCCTTATTTTAGTTTCTAATTTTGCTAATAATTGTTGTATACTTTTTTATTTTATATATATACAAACAATTTTAGAATTTTCTTTTTATTTTTCTTAAATTTGTAAAATCAAATAGAAGAGAGGTCACTAAAAAGAAAAATAGGGGAGAGGATTTTTGCCAACAATCATATTATTAATAGTAGAAGATATTTCAGGATTTTTTCCTCAAATATTCTCTCAAGTAATTCTTCCTTGCGTCATGAGCTTCCACTTCTTCTCCAACAACATCCTCCTGGTAGCCATTCATCAAAGGATCCTCAGCGTATGAGGGGTCATCATAACATGTAGAGCGATCTAAAGAAACAAACAAAATAAAGGAATGAGTTCATAGAACTCAGTGAGGTAACTAACATTCATGTCAATACATTCATCCATTCATATCATAATTCATAAAACAATCATGTATTAAATAATATAAACAACAAATGCATGGTGATGATATGAGGTTCCTAACTCTATAATGTAGTCTTTAAAGTAGACACGCATTAAGTCACACACCAGTCTTCTTTGGGCGGTCTCATCACTCTTCCCTCACGGCACTCAAGCACGTCTGATGGGTTTTCCGCCGCAATTGGGTCAAGTCACATCAATCCATGGCTAGGGTATAAGTCACCACTCTCTCACATCACCATTGGTATAAGATCTGGCGCGTGTCAAGGATTACTCTAAGCCCAATGCAAAGTCATACGGTCTCATACTACATATGGTCCGGATACTTCCCCTATGGCACCAATCAACTCGGTTCAGTATCTTTTCCCACCTAGAGTCAACGTATCCTATGGCACCAACCAACTCGGACTACGTTGACCCCTAACCCTATGGTCATCCACAAATAATGGACAGGATGCTCTCCATGTCCTCTCACGGGTCATTTCACCGGTCTTGAGTGCCCATGAGCCCTTGTCTATTATATGCAACCCTACCATCTCATGATGATAGTGGGCCTACTTGATGCTTACAGGACCCAGCCACTGACATCATGGGTTAATCGGTTTCAATACCCCTACCGGAAGGGTAGTAGTACTCATGAGGTCACCTAGCCAAACACTTCTAGACATGCCCTACATATGTCAATCAGTAATTAGGGAAAGCGCCAAGGGCACCATAGGAATGCGTCCCAAATCGTCTCCTCTGGTATCCTATGGCAAAAATGCCAAAAGGGCATTCCACATTCCCCAATGTAACCTAGACAATCACATAAGATCACTAGGGCAATGCCACCCATGACTCCAGTAGAAAATACGAGGTAAAGATATTAATATTGTTCTTCCTCTTTCCTCTCATACAATAGCAAAGAGAAATACTCAAGCAATAAATCTTACATTCCATTCGTGCAAAGTCATACACATGCATATCATGGAAAATATAAATTTACAACAATTTATATCAATAAAAGACATTAAAATAGAAACAATTAATTATGTATCACATGGTTAGTTATTCCTCACCTTTTACTTTGCTCCTTTCTCCAAAGTCCAAAAATTCACTCCCACAAGTTTGGTGACTAAAGATACATAAATGCCTATTCATGCAAGAAATTAATAATCACAAATTATAGTCAATTTGGGTTTCAAAGGATATCCCAAAATCTTCCCACGAAAAACCAAATATGAAAACTAGGTTAAAAAGGGTAGTTCCCAACCTCACTAATGAATGGTATCTAATTCGCCACCAAATTGAAGTCTATAATGGAAAAAAAAAAACTTTGGGAAAAACTAATTGGCAGCAAAAGGATCCTACAGGTACTTTCAATTTGATCAAATTTGACTCATCTCAAAAAGGCTCAAATTTGGCTCTCAAATCACCCGTGGGTGACCCAAAGAGTCAAAATGCATCAACCTTAGCATGGGATCTTACCATTACTCCTACAAACTAGGAAAGGACATTAATACAAGAAAAGAAAGCATACAAGATACCTAACAACCTTCCCTTTCAAGATCTCCACGAAAGAAGAGAAGAGAAACTCTCACCAACTATGATTAAAGAGAAGGGTTAAAGAAAACTAATCCTAATAATTTTGCGAAAATTCGGATCATAAAAACTTTCGGAAGGATGGAAACCGCTCTTTTTCTTGGTTCCTCCTCTTCCCACAGCCTCCAACTCGTTCTAGCCTCCAAAATGTGTTTACGGATGAGATAAAACATAAAGAGGGTTTAAAAATCCGAATTTCCATTTTGCCCCTAAACAGAGAATGGGGTGGGGGTTGGTTCACCCAAACGGCCCAATCTTTCAGCCCATGGTTGGACTCCCAAACGGACTCCAATTTTAGTGATTTTTGGCTCGTTGGAAAGGTCTTTTGACGATCTTTGATTTAATACCTTATTCGCATCAATCGGATTTGCGGACATCAATATATGGTCATTCAAATATCACCCTATTTATATCATCGTAATTAATCTTCTCTCTTCATTTAAACTCTAGGAGAGTTGTTGAGTCATCACAAGGGTCATCCACCAACATTGGGTCCATTTTTAAACCTTAGGGCTTGACTTAAATGGTCCATGATTTTCGCCAATTCGAGGCCCGGGTTCTCGGTCTTAAAACCGCGGGTTAAAAGTGTAGAAATCTGGGGGATTTCACACTTATAATTGTGGTATTTTTTTTTCTATTTTCTTTTCAAAATCTACTGCTTGACTTCCTCTACTTCCTTTTCTTCAAGTCACATGGAAAGTGAGTAGAATACCAAAACTCGATCAGTCTTCTCCAACTCGAAGATTCTCTCTCGATTTCTCTATCTCCATTTTGAAGGTATAACAAAGGGTCTTTAGGATATTTAGAATCAAAAGTTGGGTTTTCAACCAATATCACATCAAATTTGAAGGTTTCCATCTCCTCTCCTTCCAATCTCCTTCTAATGTTTCTGATAATAGTATCCTTACTGCTATTGTGTTATCAGAGTTAGGATCAGCTATCTCTTTGTTTTCCTTACCGTTTGAATGCAGGGAAGGAACTTGAAGAAATTAACATTTTAACATTCTATCTAGCTTTTTCTTTTCCCTTCTTCAATTTAATCTCAACTTAGTAGAAGAGTATGCATGCTAGTCACCTCAATGTCACTAAAAGGGAAGAATTCTGCTACTTCATTAGTTAACTTAGTTTTAGGTTTCTTTGTTTTTTGTGTTAACATATAAATGGAAAGAAAATAATAAAAAATTAGTTATCTATTTGGTTTGGTTACCAATTATTCAAGATGAAGTAGAGATTTTTTAAATAAATAATGAGAAGAACTATGTAGAATATGTAATATTTAAACTTCAAATTGTTTCTTCACTAAAAAATATTATACATAGATAAAAATAGAAAACTTAGTAAATCACATCAGATAACCAAGAAACTTTATTTAAGATCTGTCTATTCAAATATCAAAAGAGTGGTTGGAAACAGTAGAGGAAGACAAAGATGAATCGAGCATAGGTTTTCTATTTAATTGTGTTTTTAAAAAGTTTAACTTACTTATGTCATTACTTAACTTTGATTCCCTAATGATAGGAGATTGTCATTGATATATTCTTTTTCCTATAGGGGTCTGACTAATAAATTGGATAATCAAGGAGTGACACTAATTTTAGGGAGTTACTCAACGGGTGGCTTTGAAAATTTTCCTAAAAGGATTTCTGAAACCACTTAAAACATATATAAGGACTATATGATTTAGTTTAATTAGCTGCTCACTTGCATGATTATTCGTTATGATATTTCATTGTGACACTATAGAGATGGAGTTAATATTTGCATTTTCTCTTGCAAAATTAATGTCGGACAATTATCCCTCGAGAAGTTTGTTTTTAGACTTTGTAGCAAGTGATGCATCAGCTTTAGAAGGATAGACTTAGTGGACTAGAATGTTAGTACATATAATGTGAATTTTGTATGTGATGATTTAGCTTTTGGAGCATAGAAATCTATTTACTTTATTTGCTTTAGGCCATTCCTTTTCTTTAGACCTTATGGATCTTATTTATATTATCTGATTTTGACACCTATGAACAGTGCTTTGTACTTAATAAGGAAAGTAGAGAGCACTCTTATATTTATCCTATAAGAACCTTAATAATTGAAATAATTCAATTTTCGTTTTATTGCTAATGATCAATGAATTTTCTTTACGCAAAGACCTACTCTCAAATGCATGACATATATTGATAACAAAATAAGATGGAAGTCCTAACTCAAAAATAAATAAAAACCTAAAATGCCCTACCCAGAAACATCTCTTAACAGGGGGGGCACAACCTGGTATCGCAATGCTCTTGAGACTCTAAACAAGATTTGACAACTTAGAAGGCATTAGCTTTGATTGTTTTTTTGTTTTTATTTTTTATTTTTTTTATCAAAGCTCATTTAGACTTAGAAGTGTAGAATGTTTGCTTTAGAAAGTTGGTTTTCACTAAAAACAAAATCTATGGTATGAATATGAGATATTACCCATCAGAAAAAAATTTTGAAGTATGATAAAATAAATAGTTTCATGACGACATTAGCTACGGCACCTTGATAACCAACCACCAATGAGGTGACAAATATTTGACCATTAAAATAATGCTAAAGACACTTAAGACTTAAAATCAAACTTGATCGTATAAAAATTTGTGAAATTAACTGCTTAATACATAATGTTAAGTTCTATTTGAGCCGGCTTACTCAAAAAGGAAGATCTTGCTTTCAGGGGTGGAGCTATCTTAGGGCTAGGGTGCCAAGACCCCTCCCAACCCATTTGATTTTCTGAAATTTTCGCCTTCCTTTTTCAATTTTTTGAACATCCCTTCCAGCCTTGAATATAAGAGCTTCCACAACACCCCCCCCCCCCCCCCCAAAAAAAAAAAAATGAAATTCCCCTTTTCCCTTCTAGAGAAAAATTTTAATGGTAAAAACAATGGATATAAAGTAATTGTATTTTGTGTGAAATTCAACATTGGCCCCTATCCTGGCTCCGCCCTGCTTGCTTTGAGGTTAGACACATGTCAAAATCCAGCCATGTATGTGGATAGAAAATTTCCTCTACATGTAAGTAAAGGATCTGAATTCATATAAGAACCATATGATTTAGTTTATCTGCTTGCTTGCATGATTATTTATTGTAATGTATATAGAGATGGAGCTACATGTAATCTCATTAAAGCTTATGTTGGAAATTTTAACCCTCGAGATGTTTTTTTTAGACTTTGTAGCAAGTGATACTTCAGCTTTAGAAGTACACGCTTAATGGACTAGGAAGTTTGTACGTATATTTTGAAATTTGTATTCCATGATTGTGCCTTTGGAGCATCGACATTTACTTAATTACTTTATTTGCTATAGACCTTTTTCTTTGGGCAAAGTCTGACCTTATGGATGTTATTCACATGCATCATCTGATTTTTTTTGTTCAAAAAGGAAATTATGGTAAGCTGGTTGGAGGAATAAACCAAGAATTTCTTAGCCCCTTTTGCAAGGTCATTAGCAAGTGAGTTAGAAGACCTATGAACATAAAAGAAACTGAGTGGAGATAAAACTAGAACGAAGCTATTGGATATCCTCCGTTATGCTACTGGCCTAGCCAAGCTACTAGTGCTGTCCATTAACTAAAGAGTTGAAATGGAAGTCTGACAATCGGAGAAGATAGCAAGTTTAGAAATCAGAAGATTAGAAGCTAAAAACAATTGCTGTTGCGAGGTGGTTGTTGAAAAGCCTCGATAGGCAGTTCTTTTTGCTGCTAAAAAGGAGTCTCCAGGGGTCCCAATTCCCAAATGAGACAACTGCGAGCTCCATTGAAAGATTAAGTCCCATGCTGCATCTACATGCAATATGAAGTGGTCCTGGGTGTTATCTTCTATATATGATGCTATAGGCATAGGTGGTGTGTTTGTTGAGAAGGTGGTTGTGGTGGTAGACAACAATTCATTCAAGTACTGAGAGAAGCTTGCTAGTGTCTTGGCATCAGTGGATGTATGTGTTGAAAGAGTGTTGCATTGCGTGCCTTCTAGTTCCAGATACACCAGGTCAGCAAAGTACTCCATATAGAGTCAACTAAGGACAGCAGCTCCAAAGCTCCTATATCGAGTGTCTATAAACTCCATCTAGTTTTGCAATGAAGATATAGTGAATTCAATTGTATTCAAACACAATGGGGGAGGATCTCCAGCATTCCTAGGCATGGGAGCAATGAAATAAAGTGTGAGTAATGGATTCAATAATGAGCCCATAGAGGAGAAAGTGGGGATGGGGGGCTATGTCTATCAAAGAGTGGTTTATTACTAGCAATAGCTGCCTTCCACACAAAGGTTTTAATTTTTGGGAGAGTATTGATCTTCCAAAGTTTGGACAAAAATAGGTTTGGTGATGAGGCTGCACTCGAGGTTCCCTACAAAGAAACTGAGGTTAGAGAACTAGTAAGCTGATCTAACCGAAAAAACATCTAGTTTTGCCGTATGACCACGTCGATGAATCTGACTTGGAAGGGATAGGATAGGGAGTTTGAGAATTGTTTCCACCTCTTGAGTGCTGAAGAGAGGTTGAAGAAGGGGGCTGTTCTACTAGAGAAAGGACCAGTTTATGAGTTCATGTACAAGCACAGGACTCGGGGAGGGGGAGGGGGATTGCTAACTACACCTCTAGTTGGCAAGGTTGGGACCCACGGATCAAGGTAAATCTAAGTGTGTTGACTGTTTTGCACTCTTCAAAAAATTCCTCCACACAAGAGGTGCCTCCCTGCCAAAATGCTCTTCCAGCCCCAAGATGCATTTATAAGTGTGGGGACTTGGAGGATAGAGTAGTTGTTAAGGTATATTGTTGTCACAGTTTGTGCCCATATTGATTTGGGATTATGTCTCTAACACTGCTTTGCCAACAAAGCTTTGTGAAAGTAGTGGATATCTCGAAATCCTAATCCATTATTTAAGTTTCTCTTATTTTTTTGATACCACATAACAATGCTTTAAATGTAATAACAAAATTAGATAGCATTCTGATACTTAGACTGTAAGAACCTTAATTACTGGGATAATCAAATTTCTTTCCATTGTTAATAATCAATGAATTTTCTTTATGCCATGACCTATAAGTAGAACTACACAATGAAAACGTGAAAAAGAAGACAAGATACACACGCACACATGTTGGCAAGACAAGGAAGAAAGGGGGAAACGGCCACAGTAAGAAGGAAAGGAACGATTGCCAACTTGTCCAGGAGTGCGAAAGTGTTTTGGTAGTTAACTCCTTTAATTTGTTGTAACCCTTAGTGACAGGTGAGCCTTGTAGTTCTTAGCTAATCCATCTGGATTTTATTTGATAATAGAAGAATGTTGGAAACAAGGAGTGTGAAATCCCCAAAAATCCTAACCTAATGACCCATCATTGCAGGTCCAAAAACCCAGAGTGTCAGTAGAAGGTAGCTGTGGACCATCCGAGTTGAGACTTTGGGTTCCAGAGTTGAACCTATGGACACAGATGCGATAGGAGATGTCCCGGTCACCTTAAATGACTTTAGGAGGAGAGAGAAAGCTAATTTGGATGGTATAGGAAGGTGGATTTAGCACGCACAAAAATCGAGGTTAAAAGACCCCAATGTCTAGGTAAATGTCTTTGACTCAAGCAAGTTTAAAGGAGTCTCCCAACAGAAACTGCTTTTGGATGAGAAAGTTATAGGAATGGTCTCCTAAAGACGATTGGTCTAGTTGACTAACCAACCCCAACCAAAAAAAGGCATTTTCAAGTTTTTTATGTTTGAAACCCTATTTTATTGTTCTTGTACCTCTTACACGAATTATTTAGCATTGTGGAGGCTGAGAGCTCAAGGAGGGTGGAGAGACTTGGAGTTGGTGGAATTGTTGACAATTTGGGCATGCCTGTCACATCCACCCAGCTGGTATTCATTCACCCAAATACCCGGGGGTGTGATCCACAGCCCCATAGATCAAGTCTCAGACAATCACCAACCGTTCCACACAATAGTCCAATCATGAGCAAGAATAAATCAATGTTATAATATTAATAAAAAAAAAATAAGTCAAGTAACAAGGATTTCAAAAGGATCTCAAAATTGAATCAAAGTGCAAAAGTGATGTCAAATCTAAAGTAAACAACTGGAAAAAAATAAAGTAAAGTCAAAATTTCCTAAGTGTCTTAATGTTTCACCTTCTTCTTCAATTGCTTGTACACCTGCAACTTAGGATCAATTTCTAGCTCATAGTCCCACCAGCAAATGAGGCCTCTCCTATCATTGTTGATTGGACATAATAGTGCTCCATACCGATAGAGGGATCGTATCACGAGCTACAGTTAGCTCCCATTGCTTCCTCAATTGGATGATATATGGGAAGTGTCTCTGAACCAGAGCTCAAGATCTGTTCTTCGCCTGTATAGTCATCTAAAACAACTACTCCCCAAAGGATGAGCTCAAAAGAACTCAACGAGTAGTTCACAAACAAATAATCAATATCACAGTCCAAATCAATACATCACATGGTGCAATACGACATGAGGCAAAATGCAAGGATGCAACTATACTCTTACGGATGCTAGTCTCTAATGGTAGACATGCATTAAGATAAGACACCAACCTCCTCTGGGTAGGTCTTGTCACTTTGATCTCTCACAGGTTGGTTACCGGTCTTGAGATCTCGGGTAAGGGGTCAAGGTATCCCTCTCAGACTATCACCATGGTTGGGGTTTAGGTCACCACAATATTGGTATGAGTATTGGCACGTGTTAGGTTTATACCTAGTCTAGTGCAAGTCAACTACTCAGTCACATCAACCTAGGTTTAGATACTTCCCCTCATGCATCTCACACTCTTGATTCAGTATCCTCCCCCATTAGAGTCAACTAATCCTATGGTACCAACCAACTCGGACTACACCTTCTCTAACCCTATTGGTCATCCACATATAATGGACGATACTCTCATGTCTTCTCAAGGATTGGCTACCGATCTTGAGCACCCATGAGCCCAAGTCTATTATATGCAACCCTACTAATAAATGACCCCCACAATATGGTTGTGTCTTCTCATGAGTTGGCTACCGGTCTTGAGCACCCACCACCCTAGACTGCTGCCACGGGTCACTTGGCATTAATACCCACGCTGATAGGTGTGATATGGCAAGTTTTCTAACCAAACTCCACTAGAATTCCTAGTTATGACATCCAGTAATCGTGAAAAGCACCGAGGGGCATCATAGGATTGTGTCCCATACCTCCATTGATGTCCCAAGACAGAAACACCATAATAGGTATTCCGCAATTCACAATTACAACTTACATTCACATAACAAGATGTATTCAATCACATTCTCAATTCAAAAGTCAATCTAAGTCCATACAGTCACATGTTGATCCATATATCAAGAGCATTAGTAATCACTTATATAATGAAATTTTAGAGTCATAACAATTATTCCTAAACCCTAAAACAACAACATGTAATCATATAAGCAAGTTTCATAACAATCAAGAATGTAATAATGGTTATGTGCAAGTGAATGTCCCACCTTGTTATTGATTTGTAACCTTGTAAAATAGGTTAGAGAGTCTGTTCACGCTTCCCAAAAAGTCCTATTAACATGTTGGTTCAAAGTGGTTCAAAGTTAAAAATAACCCTAAAGGTATGACATTGAAAAGATAAACAAATGACCAACACAGCAAGGTGTGGTTGGTTGGGCTGGTTACCCTAGGGCAATCAACTAGAGCATGGGTTGGTCGCCTGGGGTGACCAGGCCATTCAACCGGCCTCTGTGTATGGAGAGATTTGGCTCAGATGGTCAAAAAGCTTACAGCTTGAGTTCTAAACAACTCCAATAATACTTAAAAAAATTATGAAATCATACTAAAACATGATCTATGATAGTTTAGATATCAAACAAAGCAAAAAGAATGAAAACCTAATGAATTCTATATTAGATTTTCTCCAAAATCTATCCGAAAGATTCATGGATGAGCCAGAGTGAATGGGGATTCACTTTAGAATAAAGAGGATAGAAAAATTAGGTTGATACATCAACTAGAAGCCTTCAACTAGGTCTTGGCAGTAGGAGGAATCAATCATAGAAGAGAATAAGAATGAGGAAGATGAATACTAACCTTTAAGAAAGCAAATCGCCATTCGGAAACCTTGACAGATGCTCTCCACCCTGTCTTTCACCTTGAGGAGTGTTTTCTGATGAGCTTTGATGTTCTCTAACGGCCTTAGAACATAATGACACGTTTTAGAACGAAAGCACATTAAATAGGGTTTCAAAAATCACTTTTTCTGAAATTTCCCTTTTCCCCAAAAGCAGGTTGGTGCCCTGGGGTGACTAGGGCAAGCAAACCAGCCCCTGGAACTTTGTTTAGGAGCAAAGTTAAGGCCTTTAATGCCCTAGCTCTGCCTTAATTCCTATTCTATGCTATAAAAAGAAGAGCCCTACCTGATTTTTTAGGACCTTCTACATTTGTCATCACCGTATATTTGATCCATTTACCAAGTCCGTCAATTTCCAAGTTAGATCTTCCAAATCTTGATAGAAATCCTAACTTAACATCATCTCCATCTAATTCCATTGGTTCGAAATTCAATCCAATGGTCTTTACCTAGATGGCCCATAGTTGCCTTCTACCCGCTCTCCAGGTTTTCAGACCTACAATATGGATTTTTGGGTTAAGATTTTGGGAGATTTCACAATGCTGTGAAGTGTGAATCACACGTGTGAAGGCATGTGGAGGTAAGAAAACCCTCATTCTTCCTTTTCTATCAAATTTTATGATGTATTTATGGTGCTAGATGGCATTAATGGTGATGATTGTGGTAGTTGTTCGAAATTGAATGTTGTTTGATTATTATCATCATGTCTCCCAACCCATTAAGTGGTGTTTTGTGTTGTTCTCTCTATTTAAGTCTGATTTGCCATCTCAAAGACACTCACGGAAAGCTCTTTGTCAACGAACTTGGGGACAATGTTAGGAGACCTTGTTGGGTGAAATTGGGAGTATTTTGGGGGCATTACTAATGTTCATTTGCAACTCTAAAAGCATCCAAAAGTTGGGGGATTCAAAATGAAGCAAGAAGGACCCAACCTAGTTTGCACAAGTGGGGGTAGTCAGTCGGCCCCTCCAAAGTTTGATCAAATGGTGATGTTCGGTCTCCATTTGAATTGATCCCAAATGTTAATTCATATATTTCCTTATAATTGCTAGGTTTTGGGGGTGAATCATTGGCCTTTTTTTGGTGCACGACTTGCTACATTTGAGTAGTGGTAACGCCATGATAGGTGAGGGATATAATGTTATGTATTTTCATATTTAATTCATGTTCTATCTTATGGTGTTGTGCTTGCTTGTGTATATTCTTGTGATTGATGTTGTAGGGCATGCATGCATGGGTTATAACATGAATCTATTTGCTTATGTTATTCATTATTTATTTCATTTCAATTTATGATTGTGAATATAATATGTTGGTGTTAATGTAGCCTAGAGAGGGGTGAATATGTTGCAACTAGTGAATTTTTCAATTTTGATTGTAAATTCAAGATTAAGTATGTAAATTTAAATATATTTGAGTAAAATAAATTGAACTTAAACAAATTTGCGAACACAAAATCCACAACACAAGGATTTTATAGTAGTTCGACTTTAGAAGTCTACGTCTACTCCTCTCTTGGCCTCACGAGAGATTTTCACTAGTGATTCTCTTTCTATGAGGTGGGTAGAAATTCAAACCCTTACAATCTTTGTTTTGGGGCAAGAGCACCCTTTTACATTCTTTGTTCACAGGCAAGATCACCCTCTTTAAAATCTTTATTTACAGGCAAAAGCACCCTCAACAGTCTTTGTCACGGGTAAGAGCACCTAAACCAATTCTAGTCTACCTATACTTAGAATTGAAAACAACCAAATACAATAGTATGGTTAGAGATTACCTAACAAGGGGTGTGATACTTTACCCCTTGTGTGAGTGTAATGCAATGAGAGTTGTATGCTCAAATAAAAATGATATGCGCCATCAATAACTTTTCAATAGCCTTCAATTACCACAAGCTTAGCTTTCACAAGCTTGCTTAAATGCCTTATTATGTTCTTCAATTGAGAGGCAAATAAATTGAATTCTTGCAATTTGAGAGCTTGTGGTATTTGGGGAGTTGATGATCAATTGACAAGGTTGTAGCTCTCAAATGGGGTGAATTGAGCTTATATAAATGGCCTCCAAGTACCTTAGCCCAACCCCCTATAGATAGAAATTAGGCAAATTTTGGCCAAGACGCATCACCTTTTGATTAGACAAATCATCGTCTGTCTAATCAAAATATTGCCATTGAAGAAAAGTCGTTGAAGCAGTTTTAACTAGACAGATCACCTTCTGATTCAAATAGATTGACTTTTAATTCAAACGGCATGTTGTCTGCTCAAAAGAAAATTTCTACTGACCTTCTATGATCAGATGGAGTTCCATCCATAGCCCAGAGTGGGAATACAAAAGGATTTAGGTTTTGCTGACCAACCCTATGTCCACACACACTCTCCTAATATGTCTTAGGTCATTTTAATGACATGATGCACATGATTTTGATGCAAATGAGTGAAATTACACTTGTATGTGCAAGGAGGTGTCTTAGGTCCTAATTTGCTAAGTCTTCTTGCTTGAGCTTGAGTTAATGTTCATTGATGTCCTTGAGTCTTCTTATATTCTATTCTTCATGCTCATTTTGACTTGGTCTTGGCTTTGACTTAGGCATGGGCATCTGGCAACGAGTTGGATTTGATCCACTTGCTCTCATATTGAACTAGACATGCATAATTCAATATAGCCATTAGTAATTTATGTTTAGTTATTATCAAAATTGATAGAGGCTAATGTGGCAATGTTGATATGGAAATTCCCAACAATTGGGAATTATGTGGTTATGCGTACATGCACATCTACTTAGGGTTGTGGGCTCACCCATTGCCCTTGGTGCCTTTGCATTCACATAGACATTATTTGCATTGTTTGTAGATGTCTAGATGTTGTTCGGTTACTCTTTTTACATACTACTACCCATTCATAAGGGGTATTGAACCCAAGTGAATCGTGATAGTAGTGGTTTGGTCCTATAAGCGTCCAATAGAGATATCTAGTCCAAAAGGAAACACAGGCCCACTGTCATATCATGTAGTAGTAAAGTTGCATATGTGGAGGGTTGGGCTCATTGTCGTCCAATAGAGGTAACTAGTCCGTGAAGAGACACAAGAGCGTCCTCCTAAGCATATGTGGACAACCATAGGGTTGCAGAATGTTAATCCAACAGAGGTAGCCTATCCGTGAATAACATTCCTAGACGGAGGAGGATATGCTGACCAACAGAACACTGGAATGAGGGATGGTATCAGGACCACATGTATTATGAAACGTAGATGACCTTGCATTGGTTTAGGCTTATCCCTGACACACACCATTTCTTATACCAATGGTGTGGTGAGAAAGTATGGACCTAATCCCCAACCATGTAAGTGGATGTGGGCCGAGCCCCTATAATGCGGAATCCCAACAGAAGTAACCAGTCCATAAGGGATCAGAGTGATGAGATTTCCCAGAGAAGGCCGGTGTTACGACTTAATGCATGCCACCATAGAGACTATCATTGGTTAGAGTTATAGGAGCATACTTGTATATATGCACTACTTCATTTTATTTACATCTCATATTTGGCACATGTGTTAATGTGTGATATGTGATTTTGTTGATTTCACTGAATTCGATGGAACTTATTCCTTAGAGGAAACATTTTCTTTAGATTCTTTGACAGATTATGAGGACTCCATCAGTCTAAAGTATTCGGTGCCGTCAAAGCCATACAACATACCAAAGGATGAGAATGTGGAGGCCCATGGTGGCTCGTATCCATGCATTGATTGCTCTACAATGTTCAACCCTTTGATCGCCATGTGATTATTTTAGAGATGTGATGGGGTTTGACTAGGATTGTATTACCCTAATATGGAAAATTGAACAATTGAATTAACTTCAACTTTGACACTCTTAAACATATTTTAGTCCTACTACTTTTAACATAGACTTCCGCTAACTTTGACTCTTAATTTTGGATAATTATAATAACATTATATTTGATACCATTAAATCATTGCTCTTCTGGTTATGTTATTTTGTATGTTTGGTTATAGATTAACCATAAATCAAGATCTTGTGATTATAGATCACATCCACGCGTATTCAGGTAAGTCCAATACCGGCTGGATGGGTTGTGACAAGGAGGGCAATAATCAGCAATATGTGAATGGGGAATGAATAGTATCAATAGGGAACAATGACAAAAGCTATTGAACCTAATTAACAGTGAGAGGCAGTGCAAGAGCTGTAAGCAATGGAAATGAAGGATTGATTGTCCTGAGGAAGAAGACAAGATCAAGTGTTGAGCTGATACTATGTTAAATTTAGATTTGGTTGAATATTGGTGTGAATATTATTAAAAAAATAATGCATAGAAATACATGAATGGGAGATAGACTTTCTCCATAAGAAAAGGAACCTACCTAGAATAGAAGACTACAAGAAAAGATCTACCTCTATAGAAGATTACAATAAAATATTATAATGAGAATCTACTTAAAATGCAAGATATGTACAGATATACCTATATTACAATAAGTGATTTCTAATATTGAAGATATGCAAAATCACATCATATAACAGTTACCACACGAATCAAGATTGACACGAATAATACCTATCGATAAATTTTGATACCAAAAGTAGCCAATTCCCAATAGAATTGCACATAAGAGTAAAGAATTAAAATAGAAAAAAAGAAAATGTTAATTGTATGTAGACAGGTTGATCATAATTTGCTCTTTGGTTTTCATTATATAATGTGCATTAAAACCTTGCTCATCATGCTTTCTAAATATGATTATCTATTAGAGCAAAATTTTTATTAGAAAAAAATTCATTTATATTTTTTTCAAACAAATCACTTATTTCACCTCCTAGGTTTGCAACCTCTTATGTTTTGACCTTCTTAAATCTTCTTATAAGGGAGAAATTATTAAAAAGTTATATTTCAAAGAGCATTTGTTATTGCTTTTGATCCTTCCCTTTTTCTTTTTCCCTTCTCTTGAAAATGAGAATGATCTTGAAGGTAAAAGTGGGTAGTATGAGAATTTTAAAAATATAGTAGAGATTCATCATCTAACCCAATTATTAGGTGTACAAGTTTAGCCGTTGTGGCCTTAACTAGCCCTAAGCCCGAATAGTGCATGGATTTTAGATTTTGGCCTCAAGGTCGGATCAATATTTTGGCCTTGAACCAAGATCAAGGGGAGTCTTGGGATTAGTGTTTGTCTTGTCAGACTCGTCTCTAATTATGGGAACCTAATTCTAAATAGATACAAAATCAACTTGCAAAGATATTGAGAAAATAACAATTACCAAGATGATTGTATTTTAAAGAGTTCACTTTTATATAGGATTTATTAGGGTCGGGGATAAGGCCAATCAGGGACAAGGATATGACCAATCAAGGATATAGATATGGGCAACTCATCTAGACCCGATCTAATTAGGGAAAATCAAGGTGGGATTCAGCTTGGCTTGGCCTGTTCGTCACACCTCACCCAGCCTGTATCGGGCTCACCTGAATATCTGTGGATGTGATTCACAATCACAAGGATCCAGGTCTATATTCAATCCAAAATCAATCACACAACAACATAATCAAAGAGTAAATAATAGAAGCGTAGATATTGATTACAATAATCCAAGTTTAAGTCAATAGAAGTTTAAAAGTTTTAGAGTGTCAAAGTTTAGAAGTGTTAAAGAGTGTAATTAGTTCAACTATTCAATTTTCCAGATTAAAAGGATGCAATCCTAGTTAAAGTCCACCACATTCCTAAATATAATCACATGATACTCAAAAGTATTAAACACCATATAAGCATTCTATGCATGGCACAAGTCACCATGTGTCTCCATATCCTTGACCACCTATATGTTGTAGAGGTTTGGCACCGGGCACTCCGACATTGCAGGATCTTTATAACTCGTGAGGGACACATATATGAAGTTATGAAGTGTAATATAAATGCAAGTATGTTTCAATGAATTTAATCATACTAGTCTCTATCAAGGTTGGCATGCATTAAAATACAGCACTAGTCTCCTCTGGGAAGTTTCAAATAGACTCTAATGGCTATGACCAAATTGAGCATTATGACCAAGGTGTAGGGATAACGGTCCAATCAATGACCATGACTAGGGATTAGAGTCACATTCTCTCACCATGACCATTGGCATAAGAATTGGCATGTGTCAGAGAACTTTCTAGCCCAATGCAAGAGGTTATCTACTTAATAATGTCAAACTAGGTTTGGATATCCTTCCTGTGGCACCAATCAAATCGGACTACACCTCCCGTAACCCTATTGTAATCTACATATAATAGATATGCTATCTCATGTCCTCTCATCTACTCCAACAGGCTATTGGGCGCCTATGAGACCCTTATTATATGCAACCCTACTCAATGAATGACACGTGGTATATCTGTGTCCCTTCCCTTGCTCTAGTAGGCTATTAGGTGCTCACAACACAGCATTGCTGTCACAAGTCACTCGGCCTCAATACCCTTGCTCATAGGGTGACGGTATGACAAGGGAATTCCTAACCATGCATCTAGACATCTAAAGTAAATGCACATAAAATATATATGATGTGCAAAGGTAAGGGAAATGGGTGAACCCACAACCCTAGGTATGATATACATGTATGCATAACCACCCATTCTCATCATATCATTCAAATATCATAAATGAGATGAAATAGTAAGTATTATATCGATATAATTTCATGTCACTCCCATGTATGCATGCCCCACAACAACAGTCCACATATGCAACACAAAAAAACATGATAGTATGAAATAGAATATGAATAAACAAAATTGTATCCTTCACCTAATAATGATGAAAGTGTCTACAATTAGATAGCCAACAAATCACTCAAACCCTAGGAATTAAGTGGGTTACATTAGAAATGGGGGTTCCATATCAATTGAGACACAAATCCAACATTACCACCAGACTGGATCTCAGAGGGCCAATCAGTTGGCCTATTAGGGCCGGTCGACCGCCTCTGAGCTGCATATTGCTTCCAGCTCCTTTGCCAATTTGAACTCCAACTTTGAGGAGTTTTGGAGCTCAATAGGAACCCCAAAAACACCTCCAATAATCCCCAACTAATTCCTTGTTCATTCATCCCCAAATTCCAATATTGTATCTGAATTAGGGCATCCCTGAGATAATACAAGTTAAGTGAGATTAAAAGAGGAAAACATTAAAAACATCAGATTGCAAACAATCTCCACAACTACCACCACTAATTTCACCAACCAACCATAAATGAAGTGAAAAAGTAGTTGGAAGGTGAAGGGAAAGGGTTTCTTACCTCAATGGCACCTTCAATCGGTAGATTTGAGCTTAGGTATGCATAAATCCCCAACAATCTCACATTCTCTCAAGCTTCTCCTCTCCCTAGAGCTTTTGGCCTCCAGTAAACAATGCAATTTTGTTTTAGCCAAAGATGTAATAAATAAGGTTTTCCAAGTCAATTTCCATATTTACCCTGGCTGGGTAGGTGGTGGTCTGCCAACAGACGAGTCGCCTCCTCAAAATGTGTATCGAGGTGGGGTTTTTGGCGTGGTTCATTTGAAAAACTTGTCTAACCTTGTTTAGTAAGATAATAATATTTACTTGGGCTTAGGGACCTTTCATCATTATTTTGGTGCATGCCATATCCATCTTCCAAATCTATCCCGTTTGGATTTAGATTGCCTCCCAAAATTGTTTAGAATGATCGGATCATCATCCTCATCATCCGTATCCATGAGCTTAACTCCTAATCCCATGGCCTCGATTCAGATGGCCCATAGCTGCCTTCTACTGGCATTTCGAATTTTCAAACTTACAAAATGAGTTTTCAAGTTAGGATTCTCGGAGATTTCACATTGTTAGTGTTTAACATAAGGATAAAGATTATAGACTCTGGATCAAGGTCAAGGTAGGAATGGGCCTAACTAAGAGGAGGCTGAGATTGGGTTTTGAACATCCCAACCTAGCTGGTCGCACTTGTAGCCCCACTCATTATTTTAATAATAGGGATGCAATTGACATTAATTTAAAAAATAGGAGGTGTAAACATAATAGAATAAATTCTAAGAAAGATAAACATAATAGTAAAACAAACTAATGGGTGTACATGTAATTTACTATAGTCCCTTTTCTCATAAGGCTACTTTTGTCATTTGACTTACGTATCTGAGTATTTTAACGTGGTTAACGACCGTGGACGTTAGCATCCAGGGTTAAAAGACGACCATGGTTGACGACCGTGGACGTTTTTGCAAGTTATATTTGAACTCAACAGTCAGATTTGTCTTTGTCTGCTGCCTCTATCAGTACACTCAAAGCCTTTCTGATTAAAAAAAAGAAAAGAGGAAAAAATATACGATATACTTGTATTCTGAACGTATAATCGTATGAAATACGTATTTTATGTCAATCGTGAGACAGACGGCCAGGGAGAGACACAGAGAGAGAGAGGGGTCTGTGGTATATCAGAACGCTCACTGCTTCGCTGATTTTGATGAATGCAGGAGAAGAAGAAAGAGAAAAAACAAAAAAAGAGGAGAGGGGAAGAAAAGAGTGGAGGCAGTAACAGAGTACACAGAGGCGTACTGCACAAGATTCACACTTCTGTCGATATATATGTACATTTAGTGAACTTATTCTTCATTTGGGAAGTTTTCAGGGGAGAAAACTAGGTGGGTTTCCCATTTTTTTTTCCTGATCATATCGTTCACTCCTTAATCCAGTCATTCCAGTCTCATTCGATGAGTTCTTGGAGATCGGGTTTTGGATTTGGATGTGGAAAATGGGAAAATATTGATTTTGTTTGCTCTTTTCTGTATCTTTGGTTGATTTTTTCTCTCTCTGTCATGCGTGAATATTCTTAAGGTTTATGTGCTTTTCTTTGTTGAGTGATCATAATCTTTTTTTTCTTTCATCTCGATGTTTCCTGTTTAGTGAGGTAACGATCACCCTGGTGGATTTTTCTGGAGTTATTATCATTTTATAAAAATTTTAAGTCTGAAATCCAGATAAAAAAGCTTTCGTTATACGTTATCTTCTCTACTCCCAATGCAGGGTCCTTGGTTGTTTCTTCTGCTTCGTCTTATGTTGTGTTCTATTGATCTGTGTCGTCGGTCCTGTTTTTAATTTTTGACTAAAATCCGGCGTTGGATGTCGATTGGAATGATTGGGTTTTTTGCTGCACTGGGTTGGCGTTTCATTTGGGTTAATCGATCGACGATCATGAACATTCTTGTGAGATTTCAGGGCTTTTCATTTTGATGTTAATTGTATGGGCATTTTGATATTCTAACCTGATCGGTGCAGATTCTGCTCTCTCGTTTTAATCTTCAATGAATGCAAACCAGTAACTTCTTAATCGGTTGCATTATCTATTTTTCCTCTCTTGGTTGTACTTCTCTTTTTTCCAATTTATTGATGCACTTCTCTTTGTGATTTTTTAATGTAGAAGAGGGAAAGAGCTTCTGGTTTCTTTGGAGGGAGCTGAGGCTTAGAGATAACGTTGAGGAAGAGAAGCCGATCAGAAAGACCAATATTAGGGTCATCTGATGTCGGATTCTGCTTCAGAGAACTCTGATGTTCTGGGGCAGAAGCTCAAAAGCGGCTCCTTTTTTGGTGTCCCCGGTTTGTTTGTAGGGTTCAACAGCAAAGGTTTATTAGATTCTGACTCTGTTAGGAGCCCTACTTCTACTCTGGATTATAGGGTTTTTGCAAATCTAGGTAACCCGTTTAGGTCTCCGAGAGCAAGCCCTGATGGGCATCAGAAAAGCTGGGATTGCACTAAGGTAGGCCTTGGCATTTTGGATTCTCTGAAAGATGAAACTAGACCATTTGGTAAAGGTCTGGGAACTTCGGAGAGTAAGAGTATTTTGTTGGGATCGCGGATGAGATTGAACAACCCTTCTTCCCCAAACAATATATACTGTTCAATTGGTTCTTCCCTACCTAAAACACCTGTGGTTTCTCCAAGTACCCAGATTGAATGTCCATGTCTGCAACTGGGCATTATGAACAATGTGTTGGAAGCCGGGGAGACCCAATTAGAAAATGAGTCATTAGGAAAAATGCTGCCTTCTTTGTCAGATTCCAGCCGCTCTTCGATGTCTCTGAATAGCTTAACATACATCAACAACAATTTGAGTTCTGAAAATTTTGGGGCTTCTAACAAAACTGTCCAAGCTGTTCCCCCTGAGGTAATGAATGGGGACTCAAGTTTTGACAGTTCTTTGGTCTTGAAGCCAAGTTCGAGTTCACTCCCTGTATCCTTTGGCTCTGGCATCGGATTTGTGGGGTCTCTCTCTAAGCGTGAAATAGAAGAATCTGAGGATTATACTTGTGTTATTTCTCATGGCGCCAACCCAAGAACAACTCACATTTTCTGTGACTGCATTTTAGAATGTCAGGGTAATGGTTTAGTTTGTTGTAAGAAAGAAGAAAAGGCAAATGAATTATCTGTGGAAGTTAAATGCGTGGATGGTTCCATTTTGCACCCCTCTGAAGGTTACTTGAGCTGTTGTTACACTTGCAAGAAGAAGTTGAAACAGGGGAAAGACATCTACATGTACAGGTTTGTTCAAGCATCTCTACTTGTATAATGTATCCTCTGCATGCATTGTTATTCATTGTCACCATTATAGGATGAATGACCATTGCTGATTGTGGATATTGAGACTCTTTAGCTTCCTTTAATTTGGTGCAGAGGTGAGAAAGCATTTTGCAGTAGCAGCTGCCATTTGCAGGAGATCATTGTTGAGGAGGAGGACATGGAGAAAACTGTCGATAATTCGTCTGAAAACTCTCCTGAGTCTACCTACCCTGATGAAGTATTTCTTGAAGATATGGTTATAGCTACATAAAGCATTGAAGGATTTTCCCCTTGCCAATGAGTCCATGTTTGATGAAATTGCAACCAAGGTAAACACCGATTGTCCGTTTGTCAAGAGCTGTGAACCCTTTAGCGGCCATGGATGATCGATTTGTATACTGTTTTGTTTGGTGATTCTGTTTCAGCTTTCATGGTATTGGTTGGTCAAGGGTGGCGGAAGCTAGTTTTTCTTTCCATAATTGGGCAATATTACATGATCAGATTTATAAATTTTGACTATGAAGGGTAGAAGCTGATGTCCTGGCTCCCCCACCATGTTTCTTAATTTGTCTTGGCAATGGCTATGGTATAAGTTCTCTCTAACTAGAGAAGTTCATGATTGAATATAAGCTACTTATAGATATAAACATGATGCTCTCTCTCTCTATTTATCTCTGCTGATTTTCACAAAAGCAACAGAAGATTAAGCATGCGCAGTGATTGTGTAATATGTCAAAAGCAAGAAGCTATGGACTTCATTGTTTGACAATGCCTCTACAAAAAAAGATGTTTCCCCTTATGCCAGAGACATGTGCATCATAATAGTATGCCAGTATCATCATTTATTATGTTTTGGGTGTCCGGACCATCGGCCTGACCAGTCCCCTTCACAAAGGCATATGCTCTCCCATGAGTCTCAATGGCACAAGGGAGACAAAATCAGGACCTCATGTCAGTTTAGGTAGGCTTGCCAATTGAACCATATCCTTTTGAGTTCAACATCTATTTTGCTGGATGATAGTTTTCATCATTTGCTGAAAAGCCCGGATTCTCTATCAGAAGATACCACCAAGCTGATGCGGTGGTGGTAACAAAGTAACAACTGGGTCTCTGGTTTCCTTTGCATTGCAGTCGGTATAGGAAGAGGGGTTGTGTATATTCTTAAATTTCTACTTACAGCTTGTCCTATTATCAGATTCCAACCAGCTTGCTTGATCGGTTATTCTTTCATGTCTTTCCTTCTCCTTTGTCTTTCCTTAAGTCTATTTGCAAGAAGCAGGTTTACTGGCCCTTAGAGAAACCTACCGCTCACAACATTGTAATCCAAGGCCAAAATGCTAGCAGGGTAATCCAAGGCCAAAATGCAAATTTTGGAGTTGCCATATTAACTTCAGTTGTATTGCTAATCTATACATTCAAGATCATTACTTAATAACTGTAGCACCTAAGAGTACTCATTTTTCTGTATCAGCTGAAATCACATAGCCTGCTTTAGGTTCTCCGAGCTTCCACCTCAACATTTGAATTGCTATTGATCAACCATTGTGCATGAAGAATTATGGGAAATTAAGAATAGTTTTCTACCCACTTTTTACAGTACCCAAGAAACACAGTGGTCCAAGATGTCAGGCATCTGAAAAGCAAACCCTTTTAACTCACAGGTACCCACCCATCTGGTGATTTTTTTTTGGTGTCCTGTTCTTATAATTCTCTGGGATTCTATCCAAATTCATTTCAGCTTATTACTACTCTGGATAGAATCAGGTTTCAGTACCAATTACAGGAGCAGTACTACTACTTGCTCTGAATCTGCTAATCCTGGCTTTTAAAATGAATCAGAAAACTTGTGATCAACCAATGTTGCAGATACAAAAGCAACATAGATTGAAGTCAATTGGTTTTGCCCTATCTGGGAATCTCGGAATTGAACTCTTATAAAAGTAAAATCTCCCTGATTGCAAATGATGATTGAGCTCTCACCCTGTACTATTTTATCAGATATGAAGCATATAATGTTTATGATTGACATAAAATTTGAAGCTTGAATGCCTATTGCATTCCATTTCATTGTTAATGATTTAAAGTCAATTTCCATAACATCTTTCTCTCCACGAGTTTTTGGTCCCAACAGTACCAAGAATAAGGTTCTTACCCCATACACATTCGTCAGACGATAGGTGATGGAACTTCAAATGGAATCATCTACTCATGTCCATACAAGGTTGCAGAAGAATCTGATTGTTTGCTGGAAGAACATCGTTGTTTGATTAGATTTCTCTTTAAAGCTTTAATCTTAAGAAAGGGAAAAAAAGAAGAAGAGAGTAAATGCTAATTGGAGTTCTGGCGTAGGCTACTCTTGCAACAGATGGATTTCTACAGGAATGAAACTATGGGAATCTTTGTTAGATCGGTCAAAGATTTATTAATTTAAAAAATCGAAAAGTGGAACGTTGGAACTTGGAAGATTAAACTGATATAACTGAAATACGTGGCGAACCAGCATACCTAGATTTCTGGATAACGTCTTTCTTCTTACGTGGCACTCGCCTATTGGTGTAACGGTGATAAGTGTCCTGAAAAGCGCAGGTGTCAATTGTCATATTGAAGTTGATACCTGATAGATAACAAACAGACTGGTTGAATGATATAATCACGGAAATGCCACTCACACAAATGCGAAATGTTTTATTTTATTATTACTTTTTAATACAATAAAACGATACAATTGAAAATCCGAATTTACCACACAAAAAAATTCCGAATTTTTCGTATTTGTTAAAGAGCATCCGAATTCTATAATTGGATTTGGATTTGAATAATGCCAATTTTAAGTCTGATGTTATTCAATATGATTAGATATTTGATAGATACTATTTGTATTTGATTCAAGTTTAATTTTAAAAAATACATTATAATTCCTTCATTAATATTCATTAATAGTAATTAATTATATTAAACTATCAATGCACCATTACAGTAGTTTGGCCCAACACTCAAGAACAAGATAAAGAGTCCAAAACTCGAAATCTCTTTAGACTTCATGTTTTATGACTCTTCATCTCTTTTGGTCTCTCCTTCTAATAGACCAATTCTTTCAAGTGTTCTATCAATCTACAGTTTCAGAAGATTTAAACTTTGAATTTCCTTCCTACAAGTACACTATTGCCCCTAAGTTAAGGTTATCATTTTCTTTTGGGTATTTGAATCTCTCTCTCCAAAAAAAAAAAATCAATGCATATTCTTTGGTAATATAGTTAATTCAAATTCTTTCTCAGTGCGACTATATAAAACTGTTCACAGTTCAATGATACAATCAATAGATAGAGAGAGGAGACCATCAAAAGCTTTCCTTTTCCTTCTAATTTTGGAGCTACTTCCTCAAAGGGCTCCAAAGATAGTAGTTACTTATTTGAAATAGTGATGGAGATCTTCTACTTGTTAATTTAGATTTTGTTTTTTTAATTTATTTGTGAACTAATAAACAATTCTATCACTTCAACTGCTCCTATTTGTACTATTTTTTTCATCATTAGTTTGTTAATGGTTAATCTTTTCTAATCAATTTGTCAATTAAGAATTTTGTTTATTCCGATATTTATTAGTCTTATCGGATATCGAATATTCTAATTATATTCGGATATTTTTATCCATCTAATTACTTTGAATTCAATAAGATATTGTCCAAAAATCCAATTAACTAAACAAATTCGAATTTGATTATAAATTTACACATTCCACATACATCATATTCGAATTCGGACAAAGTGTTTAATAATCTAGATCGAACTTAGATATTACCGTAACCAAGCTAAATTCGATCATTTTACATTCCTACATGGTTTCATTAAATAGTACACAACATAAAGTGACATCTAAACGGCTAAACCTAACTAATCTGTCCAAAAACAAATAGGATGTTATCCAAAACTATCTTAATATAATGATATGTGGATATGGTTAGGGGTGTAAAATGTAAATGGTATGATATCAGTAATTTGATATGGTATTAGTATGGTTTAGAAAATTGGTACCTAAAACTGAAATCATATCGTACCGCTTTTATACCTACATTTGCGTACTACTATTGTTCTAGTACGATATAGTATGGTTTTGATATGGAACGATATGAAAATAGTGTGGTACAATTTCGATATATAAATGGTACGAAAATAATACAATACAGTTTTGGAATGTAAACGGTACTATACATTTTGGCATATAAACAGTACGATACAATTTTGGTATAAAAAACAGTATCGTTCTGAACAGTTTGGTGCATGTTGTTGGGTTGACAAACCGGAAATCAATACCCCGTCGTACGAAATCAAGAACCGTTTTTGAAGTGTGATTTTATGATTGGCTTCAGTTTTAGTATACAATTTCACTACCAAATTGACACCCTTAACCATATTCATGCCACTAACCTAGATACATATTTATACTCCTAAATTTGTACCCCATGATTGATTTACTCACAATTACTAACAAATTCTTTTATACGAAACAAGGGCAAAAAGGGAAATTAAATACAAGGATCAAGATGTCAATGACCAATATCCAGTCAAAAAATGGATCATCTATTTCCTTGTAGATGTGTGACATGTGTCTCAACATCACATCAAAATGTTAAGGTTCATCTACAAGTCACATCATTTTTTTAAAAAATTTAATCACAACTCTTTGATGTGACTTTTAAATAAATTCAACTATTTGATGTAATGTTGGGACACATGTCATACATTTATAAGGAAATAAATGGTCCATTTTCTTGTCATAAATGAACTGGTAAATTGCCGGTACGATAGTGCAAAACCTTGATTGGAGGGAGTTATCCGATCTAAAAAGATAGTGCAAAACCTGATTGGAGGGAGTTATAATTAAAAAATAGGGTAATTTTCATCTAGACCCCCTAAGTTTTAGTCCAGTTTAAGTTTTCTTTTGCATATGGCTCCCCTGTAGTTTAAAAAATGATTAAATAAGGACAAGCTTGATAGAAACCGTTATTTTAATAATTTGTGTGACAAAAATACCCTTGTTTTTTTTCTTCAATTTATTTGTTTTAGTTTTTTTTTCTTTTATTCAATCAATCAAAACAAAAAATAATTAAAAAAAAACAAATAAATTGAAAATCAACCCAAAAAATGAGATAAGATGAAAAAATCTCAGGTAAAAAGAAGTGCTCGATCAGCCAAGGGTTTTTCCGAAACTCTAGTTCACATAAGCTTCATCACCACACAATCATACCAAACAAGTAACTTCAAAAATAAAAATAATGAGAACTTAGAACAATAAGGAAGGGAAGCAAAAAAAACCAGACAAGGTAATTTTAAGAAAAATCTCAAACGATGAGAGAAAGAAAAATCCAAAAGGGAAAAACATTCATCCCAACAGAAAGAAAACTTCTTCAAAATCAAAAGCTCTGTTAAGGATCGTAGAGAATCGTTGATCAGAAGAATGGTGAAGATGGGAGAGAAGAGAGATCAATCAACGGCGATTTGTTCCTATCGTGAATCAACAGCCTTTACCCCATTTTCGAACTTGCCAGAATCGGTCCGTCTTCCTTTTCTTAAACTTGATATCCCAGGTTTTGCAGGACTTTGAATCGGTCCGTCTTCCTCTTCCTAAACCTAATCCTTGGATGCCGCAAAACCTTTGCTAAGAATTTAGTCTTGAAATCTCAATAATGATCTAAGTCTCAACCATTTCCCAGAACAGGTTCTCTTTCATGGTGATCTGCCGCCATTACTCCCAAATCAAGCTTCGAAACGAAACAACAAATTCAGGAGAATTCAAAACTACCTATCAAGGATTGAAAACTAAGACATCAATACTGAAAAATGAAGAGCTAAATGAAGTAAATTGTTGGACTTTCGCGTTCGTTTTGAGATGTTGGAAGAAGTGGGGCTTCAAAGCTTCAACCATTCAACTTGCATATTCACTTTCGTTTTTTAGATGGAGTTTGCTAAAGTTTTTTTTTTTTAATTGTTTTTTGTTTTGGTAGATTGAATAAAAGAGAGAAGCTTATTAGAAAGAAAAAAATATTAAAACAAATAAATCGGAAAAAAAAAACAAAGGTAGTTTTGTCATAAAATTTATTAAACTAACAGTTTCAATTTAGTTTGTCCTTATTTAATCATTTCTTGAAATCACAGGGATTCATATGCAAAAGAAAACTTAAACAGGACTAAAAGTGACATGAACCAAACCTCAGGGTCCAATGAAAATTACAAGGTAGTCAATGATATTGCTTTATTTTATTTTATTTTTGGTAATTAATATGGCTTTATTGAAATTATGGGAAAAAGCAAGGAATATTTTGGTTGCTGCTCAGATAAGCCGCTTTTAATGGTAGTGATAGAGTCTTCACTGCTCCATTTATCTGCGTAGTAAGAACAGTGAAACCTGTGATGGGGAGTTCTTCCTTTCTGCAAGTCCCAGTTTATCAATCTCTGACGCCTTCTTCTTGTAATCAATCTTCAGTTTTTTGTTCTATCAACAAGAATGCAGAGCCCAAGAAGAAGAGTAAGAATAAAACCACAGCAGCAGCATCAGCTTCTCTGCGCCCGGAAAATCCTAAAGAGCCCAAATTCTGCAGGAGGAGAGCAATTTTTCTTGTGGGTATATCTTCCTTTTCATTCCTTCAGTCCAAGGCAAGAGCAGTTGATGCTTTGGTCAAAGGTTAGTTTTAGTTTTTGAAAACTTTATTAATTTTCAGTCAAGTTTTGTCTGGTTTTGCATTTGATGCGAGTGGTAGATTACTGGAATTTCACTTGCAACAGGAACCAAGTTACGAAATTAATGAGGTGGGCTTTTCTTTTCTTCCCGTTTGTTAGTGCTTAGAGCTTTTCCCATAACGCACAGTGTCGAGGGTTCCATTTGTGCCCAATATACTTGTTTCAGTGTTGTTTGTCCTCCCTTTTCTGTGGACGAAATGGTTTATGTTACTTTTCTCTGGTTTAGTGAATTAATTGATTTCAGGCGCATCAGATTTAAGGTTTGATTTTTATTTCCCAGTTTTTGAAAGTGCTGTATTTATCCCTCTTCCATAGAGAGTTATTTTTCTTTCCTTACCGGTACCCTAACCAAGTTTCCTCCTGGGCAAAGAAATAAAAAAAATGGAAAGAGAGAGGGTTTCTTCTGTATTGGTCATGAGGAGAATGGTGAGAGGTGATGGGATGAAAAACTTATAGTATAGAAAATTCCCACATGCTCATGCGTGTTTGAAGAACTGTAGAGTTTAGTTCTCAAATTGTGTGACTAGGAACCATGGCAGGAAGCAATATAGGTTTTTCATATAAGAGTCCAGTTCAAATTCAAGGTTTAGGCAACACTGAGAGACTGAGAGTAAGTCACCTTTCCTCTTTAGAATTACCGCACAAAAGCTGTTAAATGGTTTAGGGTGATCTTATCAGACTGTAACTAACTCCATATCTTGTAACTATTCCAAATGATTATAAATCACACAACACAGTATTGGTATCTTACTAGAGGAAAAATAAAATGCTCTTATGCAAGCCAAGGCAGCTAGCTGGAGGAATGTGTATAACCATCAACCACAATGGATCATGTGCAGATTATTGGAATTAGTATTTATAATGACTATCCCTCTTTTCAAATGCTGTCCTCGCTTCGGGAAACAAAGGAACCAATTCTGAATATCTTCTGGAGCTTCACAATTATTTTACTGTTGACAGATGTCCGGTAAGAGGACTCAATGATGTGAAAATTTTGGCGGATGGGGATCCCGTAAATACTTATTTTGAGCGATGGGCTAGAACAGGTTAGTTCTTAAGAACAGTAGCAATGGTCCTTGCGACTAACACTTGGATCTGGAGTCTACAACAGCGCTAGACCCATTCACTTAGGTGATTGCAACAGCCTTGAGATAGTTGAAGGTTGACAACTGCCTATGAAAATGTTCTGAACCTGATGGCATATGGATAATGATAATAGAGTATTCTCTGGATAGAACAATTCGGAAGAACCAGTAAACATTTTGAAATTAGAAATTATTGGTTGCCTCAGACTTGCATGTTTTCATAGAAATTGCTTTTGTTTTTGGTGAATCTGAATCTGAAAGAAGTTGGAAGTGGATCAGTGGTTTGATAGCCCAAACAGTTGGAAAGCAGATAGGGTAGGCCAATCTTTTGAAGTTATCAACTAAGCATACAAAGTAGATAACTACCTACATGGAAGCATCAGTGTCGGCTAAAGCAATATTTAGGTTAAACTGTCGATCAATTGGGGGGCTGACCTAACATAGTGACAGTGTAACCTCTTCCACTTTAGTAGATACATCATTGATACACGCTATCTCCTTTCCTTGCATCATTAATGAAATCACAAACAAATAGGAAATATGCTTCAATGTGCTTGGTCCTGTCATGAAATACTGTGTTGCTTGCAATATAAGTCACAACCTGGCTATCTCAAAACGTATGTATTGGTTGATTGATAGGAAAGCACAACTCTGAGTGTAATAACCTTACAAGTTTCAGCAGTATAGTGTGTGCCATTTCTGATACTGTTGGCACTAGGTCTTGCGTCAGCAGTTTGTTTTATACTTTTCCAGGTAATTGAATTACCACAAAAAAGATGTACTTTAACAAATGGTAGAAAGATGATCAACATTTGCAACCAGTCAGCATTTGAAAATCCATTCAGATTGATATTTCGATCAGGTCGATAAAGAAAACCTTCACTGGGAGCACCTTTAAGATACCCTAACACAATACAAGCAATTACCTAGTGAATTTTCTATGGTCCTGCTTAAACCAACTAGTTAAATTGTCGACAAAGGAGATATCTGGTTGAGTAACAATTGGATAAGTAAGTTTCCCAATTAATCTTTTCTATTGATGCCATAGTTCTCAAGGTATCACAGTGTTGGCTAAACATCTAGGTCGATTTTGGGTCATCTAGACATTGGCTTGATATTGAAAGCCTTGACCCTTATTAATGCCTAAAATTATTCAATTATATTTTATGTTTGTTATTTCATTTACTTAAAATATTATTCATAGTAAGCAGATAGCCTCCTAGCTAACTCCAAAAAAAACTGAGGAAATGTCTATTGCCATTCAAGAGCAAAAATGGATTTTATGTGGCAGTTGAAAATTTTGACTTTCTAAGGTTGATTTTTTTTTTTCCAAATATAAAAGTGCCACTACTCTTAATACAGTAAAACATTGGTAAAATCAATAGTACGATAAAATATTGATTTCTTTGGATATCTTAATAGTATTTTCATTCAAAGGTACTTTGACAACATTCATGCGCACAAAATAAAGTTTGGCTAGAGCAGAACTCCTTTAGTATAACTCAGATTTAAAAAAATAGATTTTTCTGGGAAAACTGGTTTTGTGCTCTACCTAATACAAAAAGTATCTTAAAAAAAAAACATTTAACTAACTTCTTAGAGAAAAAGAACATTCTTTAAATCAGGAGCATCTTAATTACATATAGATCGATCATATTTTCTGAACTTAATGTCAATGTAGGTAAGTCATCATCATGTCCAATTCCAAGAACAGTATAAACCAATTGTCTATTGTGGCTTTTTGTTAAGTTCTGATGTGTCTTTGTTCTATATTGAATTTTGATGTCTTGATGTGGCTTAATGTTGATTTATGATGATATAAGGTATTTACTATGACATTAAATAATGTCACACTGCAATATGTTAGGAAATAGGGGAAATCAAAAAAAAAAAAAAATTAATAAATTAACACTTGACACCTTAGTTTGCCTAGGCAGGCAACTTGACACCACCCACCACCTTAGATTACGATGACACCTTGGCAACTTGACATTTATGGTTCATGTACATCTTTTAAATCCTTACTCTCACCAGAACCCAACTTTTGATGAGGATCCATTGGAGTGCCTACTGGGTTGGAAGCATTCTAGATTTGGACCAAAGATCAAAGCTTGCGTCGCACTTCAATACCAAGTGATATTTAAGATCACCCAGGTCTTCTTCCATCTGAAAATGCTGGCAGAAGTAATTTTGGGAAAAAAGATACTTATCAATACCATATATAATAGGGAAAATTTCAGGGACACCCCATGTTAATTGGTGAAAAGCATCGACACCCCAAAACTATGCCAAATTGGGACTAGGGCAGCAAAGGAATCAGGGTTTAGAATAGGGTCTGGGAATTTTGGGCAGTAAAGGAATTAAGGCTTAGACTAGGATTTGGTTGGTCTGATAGGACTGAAGTTGGGATGGAAGGTCACTAGGGTTGAGGGGATGAGGTTCCTAAAGTTTGGGACAAATATAACGGTTAGATTGGCGTAGATCTGAGATCTAACCTTGAATTTTGGGTCTCTAGGAGTGTCTGAAAATAAATAAAAAAATAAAAAAAATAAAAAAAGAAAGAAAGAAGAAGAAGAAAAGAAAAAAGATGTTATGTGAAGGGGAATGACCTGTAACACAAGCCTTGTAATGGGTGTGATGGTGATGGAAAGAAGTGGAGGTAGGCTACAAGCACTGCTGAAAGGAAAATCGGCCAAATAGAAACCTAGGTTGCTTTCTCGATCACATGGAAACCCCTTACCACTGATGAGAAGCCCTACTAACACCTTTCTCTCAAGGCAGCAAAACTCTTCCTTATTAATTGAATTCTTCCATTTATCAGCTGCTGCATGATCAGGGCTTCTTCCATTAATTGAATTCTTTTATAGCTTCTTTTAAAGCCTTACATAAGAAGTCTAGTGAAATTAGGACTTGGAAACTAACTAAAACTAGTTGTACCCAACATACTAATCCAAATTCAAATGAGACTCTTATAAGTGATAACTAAAGTTAGAATGACTCGTTATCAACCCTAGACCAAATCAAACATTACTTGGACTAAAATAAAACATCAAAAAGACTATTCGGCATTTATAACTTAAAATGGACAGAATTTACATAACTAGACCAATTAAACTACTATTCATATCTTACCTAAGTACTGAACTTATGGGCCCATAGAGTGGGACCATGCCCACCTAAACCTTGTGAACAAAGGCCCAGCCATATGTATCAACCCTAAGTTGATTTCAAGGGAAAATTTGCCAATTTGGTGCTGGACCTGCATCAGGCTGAGCTAAACCAGCATGTATAATGGATAACCCAAGAAGAGAAGCAAATTAGGGTAAAAAACCCAACCCAGCAACAATAGCGACCAGATTATAGTTTGGGAACCCAAGAAGAGAACCATTTAGGGTTTGAAGACCTAAACATAGCCAGTATTGCCTCTTTAATGAATCAGCAGCAACTAAGGAATCAATCTGTTCTTGAAGGTAATTGTTTTAGGGTTGAAAAATGAAAACAATCTAAACCAAATTGAATAAAATTAAGGTTTGATAACCAAAATGAAAAAAAAAAAACAAGGGCAGCTCATATATGATCACTCCTCAAATCTGCAGATAGGAGAGACCAAATGAGGTTGATGAATTAGAAATGGTCTTTGAGACTGTTGGGTTGGTTGGAGAATGAAGCTGAGCAGTAGAATCCCCAAATAAAGTGATCACTAGGTTGAGAGAACCAAATTCTCAGAAGAAAAACACCAAATTGCAGTCTTCTATATGAATGTACTGATTGGATTCAAATTTTGGCAGCAACAGTCAAAAATCAAAAACAGATTGTGGTGAGAAGCTTTAATTGATCTCGGTAGATACCATACCATAGTTTTCTAAAAAAGAAAATCTAGGATTTAACTTGTAGCAGTTTGCAGAAGGTACTGCACCCTTTAGACTAACTCATAATAAACCTTCAATCCAGGATCCGTCTTCAACACAGCCAAAGAAAGGAGCTCTGATGCCACATAACTGGTCTAAACCATAGAACACCAAAGCTAGAGAATGGAGATGATGGTGAGTGGAGAGATGGAGATAGAAATAGGATAACAGTCCCTTCCCACACCCTTCATTTATATAATGTTGAGATGGATACCTATTCCTTCTAGGAAAATAGGAGTCTGAAAAGTAGAAATAGATTTAGGAATAGAATAAAAAGTAGCTCACTAAGAAATAGAAATAGGTAATCGATCTTCAACAATTCCAATTACATTAGAAGTGTTAGTTTTAGGAAATCAGAAACATGGAAGAACAGAGAACTGGGATGAAGTGGAGAAGAAGAAAAGGAGAAGAGATGAGGAGGGAGAGATGGGTGGAATGCAGCTCTCCCCCTCAGCTTGCTGCTTTATTGATTTCTGGAGGAATTCCAGATCTTGAAAATATCCTAAATCTGGATATATGCAATCTTCCAAATATAGAAAGTTTCCTATAACAAAAAACACAATCTAATGATTATAATCTACTTAAAAATTGCTTGATAATCATGCTACAAAAAAAAAGGAAACAAATAAAATAGATGGAATAGAAAGCACATGTGAAAGACATGTCATCAAAGACTGTGGGTCATAAGCCATTTGCACACCTACAGTTATGACCCCAACTTGTTAACAAGAACCAACTGTGGTTCTTGGGTTTTTTGTGATTGACACTACAATTTCTGGTCAACATTTCATCTTTAGCTTTTGGTTTTTTGTTACTAACCTAATGCTAATCCTTCTTCTGATCAACTGTGGCTTCTGGTAACCTTTTTTCTATCACTTATTTTTACTTTTTATAATTCAGATGAGAAAAGCATAAGAACACTTGGGGTTGAAGGTCCTCCAATACCAAAAAATCTTCAAAAGGTGTGAACATCAGCTCTTTTTTTGCATTTTAGAAGTAATGGAACATATTTAAACTCCATATGTCATTTAAGCTTGGAAAATCTGAAATTGGATAGCTTTTGTGCTCAGCAACTACATCAGGGAGAAGCACAACCAAGTCCATTTATGGCACTTTTAAATGCGATTGGAATCATTGGTTCAGGTGTGCTTGGTGCATTATATGCATCGGCACAGAAGGAGAAGGAAGCTAATGAAGCAACAATTGCATCTGTATAACCTCTCCTCAACTCCATATTGAAGATATCTTATGTTCTTGTAATTGTCATTCTTACGCATTTAGAATTCTTATACTGTGTCACAGATGGTTCATCATAATGGATAAGGTGATTATAATACTTTGCTTGGTTTTGAGATGCAGCTAAATGCCAGACTGAGTAAAAAAGAAGAAGCCATGGAATCGCTGAAGAACAGTGCTGAAAGAATGCTAGTGAATGAACAAGAAGAACGAGTGAAACAGATCAAAAAGGCAGAGGAAGAACAGCAGCTATTGATAGATGAACTAGCTTCAAAAAACGGGGCGTTAACAAGCTTACAGAAAGACCTACAAAGTGAGAAAAGGTTAGTCAAGGAGCTTAAAGACCAAATGGATGGACTTCAAACTAACCTCAGGAATGCTGCTGAGGACAAGAAGTTGCTTGAAGCTAATCTAAAGGAGAAGTTGTACTCAATTGAAGTCTTGCAGGAAAGGATAAACTTACTATCTCTGGAGATGAAGAAAAATGAAGATAATTTAAAAAGTCTCAGTTCCTCACTTGCAGAGAAGGAGATGGAATGTAAGAACTTGGATTCTATCTGGAAGCAAGCCAAGGCTGACTTAGCAGAAGCAAATCAAGAAATGAAAGCTGTCAAAGATCAACTATTTAGGACTCAAAGAGAACTAGAATTGAAGAACTCTGCTATGGATGATCTGGATGCAAGAATGAGTTCCTTAATTACTGAAAGAGATGACAAGAGCAGAAAAATTGATGCTCTTCAGCAAGATTATATTGATCTCAAGTTGTCTTCTGAACAGAAGGCTGCCTCAGATGCTGAACTCTTGGAGAAAATGGAGCAGGAACTTAATCAGTGCAAAGAGAAGCTTGAGCTTGCTTTTAATGAGGCTTCCAGCTTCAAGGCTTCAATTGCCAGTTTGATCCAAGAAAGAGAGGCATTGAAGAAATTGCTGGAGACTGAAGCCAGCAATGTAAAAAACCTGACACATGAGCTTCAAATCTCACAGGAAACTCTTGGAGTGTCAAGAGTTGAGGTATCTAATATGTCAAAAGAATTGAAAGAGTCAAGAAAGTTATGTGAAGAGTTCTCATCTGAAGTTTCCAAGGTTAGGTCTGAATTCACCAATGCACAGGAATCATTAAAGAAAAGCTTGGATGAGGCAAGGTCAAATGCAGAAGTGTTGTCAGGTGAGCTTGCATCAGCTAAGGCACTTATGGAAAAAACTGAAGAAGAGCTCCACAGGGTGTCTAGTGAACTAGCTGCTGTAACCGAAACCCGTGATAGCTTAAAGAAGGAACTGGTTGGCGTTCACAAAAGAGTGGAAAGTGTTGCTCATGATTTAAAAGAAGAGAAGCAGAAAGCTGGTTCTTTGAGGAAGGAACTAGAAGAGTCAGGAAAGGAAATCCTAGAAGCCAAGGAAGCAAGAAAGGCACTGGAGACAGACCTGGAAGAAGCCACCAAGTCACTCAATGAAATGAATAGAAATGCTCTAATACTTTCAAGAGATCTAGAACTGGCTAACTGTAAAATTGCCAACCTTGGGGAAGAAAATGATATTCTTTACAAATCCCTTGCTGAGCAAAAATCTGTGTCACAAGAAGCTCGAGAAAATGTGGAAGATGCTCACAACTTAGTGATGAAGCTAGGCAAGGAAAGGGAGAGTTTTGAGAAGAAAACAAAGAAGCTGGAGGAGGAACTGGCTTCTGCAAAGGGCGAGATTTTACGGTTGAGGAGTCGGATGAACTCAAGAACTGTTGTAAATGATCAACATCAGCAAAAGAATACAGATACTGATGCTCCAGATCAGCATCAGGAAAAGAGCACAAATAATGCTGCTTCTGTTGCTGTCAAGAGAATTACTAGGAGGAGGAGGGGTGTGCCTCAGTCTGATGCTTCCTAATAAGTGAATAAACTCAGTTATCTTTTTTTGTTTTTGCTGTTTGTATCATGCTTTCTTTTCATATTCTTTTGTAGAGCTCTTTATATAATCAGGCCTCTTGTTTTAAGTAATGTTCTGCAAACATCACCTCTTCTTCTATTGTGCATCCTGTTTTGATCAGCAATGAGAGATCTAGATTGGAGATATACCTACAGTGCTGCATGTATGTGTTCGGAACTGTATTACATTCCCTTCTCCATTAAAAACATATAATTCTTCAACAAGGAAGAGAAAGAGACGTGTACAGTTATTGATAAGAGATGGTGGAGACCATCCGATGGTAGTGTACTTGCTACATGTTCTTCAAGCTTAAAATTCCATGGGTTGCCCAATTAGTAACTCTGTTTGAACAGTTGTTGATGGGATCAACCAAACTTTTGTTTGCAAATAAGAGAAGGCCGGTGGGTATTTCCCACAGCGTGTTGAGGGAAGCAAAGAAAGGGGAGAAGCCGCGCACAGGAGCAAAAAAAAATTAAAATTTAAAATCGACCACAGTGGGAGTCGAACCCACGACCTTTTGATCCGAAGTCAAACGCGCTAATCCACTGCGCTATGCGGTCGGATATATTATTTCCTGTGTGTTAAAAGGTTTTAACCCGAACAAGTACAAATTAGTCAGCCTCAATAGGGTGGTCAGGTTCAGGTTTAGCTCGTGGGCCAACATGGCCCAGCCCTACGTGAGCCTTTGTTAGTTTAATTTAATTTAAAGTATATTCAAATTGGCTTTAAACAATACAATATTCCACTAAGCCTATATATCTGAATAGACTCCCATAAATTATTCATTTCCACATCAATAGTGGCACATGCTCTTCAACTCCATCCCTCCAATTGTGGCTCAAGGGACTCCAAGTCTTAGATCTCTTAATCTGCTTTTCAATTCCATCCCTTGTTTACAATGTATAATGGGTTAGTCAATAGTCATATTCAAAACCATTGTTTATAAATAAGAAAATGAGTCTTAGTGTGTTTAACAAGGCCAACCCAACCTTCCCTGACCATTGTTTAACTGTCTTAGTCATATTCAAAACCATTGTTTAACTGTTGAATTGACATTTAAGAAGTTACAAAAGTTAGGGAGAAGGTCATGGTAAATCAAGGCCAACCTAACCCTATTAGGGATAAGCAAAGTTAAACAAGGCCAACCCAACCCAACCTTACCTAACCCTATTAGGTAAATTAGGGTGGGTTGGGCTTAGAGATCAATACCTTGACAGAGTTGGGTTCGGGTTTGGAATTTTTAAACACTGACAAAGCTAGGTTGGATTTGAGTTTCAATTTAGTATCTAAGGTAAGGTTAGGGTTCAAGACTAATTTGACCCAATTTGGCTCGTTGACACCCCTACGTGTAATCAACATAAAATTTACCACATTTATGAACTTGAACAAACTTTATATCCCATTTGATATATCATAGTGTCAATTTGATACGGTACAGTACTGAATTTCAAACCTTCATACCAAAACTGTAACTTACCAAATTTATAAGGTATGATATGAAAATGGTACTTTTAAAAAGTAGTTCCAGATACGATTTTGTGATAAAATCGGTACGAGAAAAAAAGTACGGTTTGGTATATGATACGGTAAAATTTTGATATTAAAAAAAACTCATTCTTCTAATATTTTTCACTTACAAACTAAGAGTATTTATGGTATTGGTTGTGTAATATGGTCTTTTAGTTAATATTTAATTGTTCAGATTTACAATATATGAACAACCATTAGTTCAATCTAAGCTTGATCAATTCGCGAAGGCTATTTTTCTGGAGCAACAATTCGGTGCCCAGCCCATGAATAATGTGACCATTGACTAAACCTTTAATTGGGCTCAACCCAACTGAAATATACCAGGGTGTCGGAATTTCATCGACAAATCGACTGATTTCGTTGAATCGGCGAAATATCGCCGTTTCTTTGCATTTTCTAGCGGATTTTTTCACTTGTTCTGCTATTTCTGCTAACTCTATTGTTGATTCTTTTGTGAAACGGAGATCAGAGGATTGAGAATAAGAATTGCCAAAAAAACAGAGGAAGCACTTCAAACCACACTCAAAGACTCAAAGACGAGCCATAAGTGACGTCCGGGACTGCAAGTTGCCACATGTTTCTCTGTCTTCCTCTCTCTCTGCAAAATCATCTCGACGAGCGGAACAAACGGAACCCCTTCTCTATCTCTTTCTGCCTCTATTTGCAAAAATCTCTTGCGATCAACAAATACAAACCTCTTTTAAGTCTCTACCTGAAATCACTTCCTCTTTTTTGATGTTTAAGCTTCATCTGTTCATCAATGGTGATTGCAGAGAACCAGAAAAGTAAGGGCGTGACTCGTGAGAAAGAAAAAGAGAGAGAGAGATAGAAAAAGAAAGACAGAAGTCTTAAAGTGATGTGACATCTCAACTTTTGGTGTTGGAGAGAAAAATCTGGAAGAATCATGTGTAGTTTTGAAAAAATATTAAAATATTCATCGGGCTCGTTCCATGACGGGACCCATAATATTTGAATTTAATTCGTTTAAATGTCGGCGAAATATCGCCGACATTTAAGGGTTTCGGTGGTTTCGCTGACCACCGACACCCGAAATTAAATCGAATTTTCGAACCTTGTGAAGAACAACAATATACTTATATTCTTCACACAATATACTTTCAATCTAAGCTTTATTAATTTGAAGGCTATTTTTCTTTTTCTCTTAACGATTGGGCCTAACCCATGAATAATGTGACAATTGACTAAACCTTAAATTGGGCCCAACCCAACTTAGATATAAGGGTGTCAAATTCGGTGCGATAATTCGGTACATACCGACGATATACTTCCTAAAACTGAAACCGTTTCATGCCGAATTCCAAAAAATACTTTAGCTACATACCGTATGGAATTTGAAAATGGTGCAGTTTTAAATAGCGCGGTTCGGTACAGTAAAACAATATCGATACACAATTCACACACTTAATATCACCTAGCCAAATTTGAACATTTCAAGAGTAAGTACAAAACAAGCATCTCATAATATCTAGCACACAGTTAGGTTAAGTGGCACTGAAATTTTGTTGGCACATGAATTTGGATGAGTGGTAACAAATGGTAGGAAAACCCACAACCATGGAAAAACAACTGCCGAAAATTTCCAAATTTCAGTCGTTTTGACAAGTAGCGATAATTTTGGATATCCCTAAATGTCATTCAGCCTTTATCCTATTCTTATTATGAATTTGAAATTGACGGAGATGACAACTTAGAGGGCGAATTTCATCCGATATTTCGGTGAAATTTGTTTCTCCTATTTTGGCAGATGGCGCAACGGCGACCTGTCCCGAAAAATTGCACCATGTCCACAACAAGAAAATAATAAAAGTTGAAATTTTAACGATGTGAAATTTAGAGGACTTCAATGTTGCGTATGTTTCTGGGGTGAACCTCGTACTTAGCATGATTTTAATTATTATTATTATTTTCTTTTTATCTTGTTTTTGAAGGAGTCATAAAACCCCATTGACCCAAATAATTCAAAAGGCTGGTTTGAGTTACAAAATAACAAGCCTGTCGTGTTTAGCTTTCGTCCTCTGACCAACCAAGTCCACTCCCAAAATATCTTAATAATCACCCAAGATATTGGTTCAGTTATCAAACACCAACATTTTATAGTTAAGTTATCAATAATTTTGACCTTTCAAATGTCTTAAGTGCCATTAACTAACATATATTGTTTTGTGTTTTTTGTTCAATGGGGCTTTATTAAGCCGGGGATAGGATATTAATATGCCTTAGTGAAGATCAAACCCACGACCTCTTCAATAAGAGGTATTGGTTTCAACCACTAGAACAATTCTACGTTGGCATATATTGTTTTGTTTACATGCTTAAAAATCAAGGTAAACCAGGACGGATCGAGCAAAGAACACTACCATATTAATAAAGTTGGAAAAGTAATGCTACTCCTAAAAAAACATTCATTTATGCCTTGAAAGTAAAGAAACCTAAGACACAAAGAAGGTTCAACTATAGAGAAACCTACATAGCGGAGAAACCTAAAGATACTATTTGAGGTGTCCAATACTTTTTGCCAATTATCTTGGGGTGACCTTGAAATTTTTCAATATTTTATGACCAATTGTCATTTGTATGTGCACGAGGCTAAAGTTCCTCAAGGATTTCTAGAGGCTAATTAACTTCTTGCAATTGTACAAGTCTATAATTGAGTACCAACAAAGAAAAATATCATCTCCTTGTGGAATCTCAAGAAATATTTCCCCATAATCTATGGAATCCATAACACACTCTAAAGGATTTTTGGATCTCATGGTTTGTTTGGCAGCTTTGGTATGGTATGAAAAATTACTTGGAAAGCATCGAATGGCAGATCTCACACTACTTTCGTGAACGAATCCAATTGAAAATTTTCTTGCAAAATTGCAGCAAATGATCAGATTCTACCTCAAGAGGCGAGTGGCCTAAACGTATCCAAAGAGAATTGTGATGGGATGCAATGCCACTCCTGAGGTTTAGGTTTAGTTAAGAGTTGCTATTTTACTGTATCTTTCTTGCTTTATTTTTGATAAAGGAACTTGTGAGGTTGGGTGTATTGGGGCAACTATTTTTGTAGGGTTAAGTGATTGGTTCTTGTGTGTGTAATTCCATTTCTAATATCCAATAAAGTTTGGTCCTTTTATTCAAACAAAACTAATGTATGTCCTCTAGTATAAGATGTTCTTATATTGTGCAATAGATCGACTACCAAAGGTTGGCTCAATTGGCAATGACCAACACTGATCGAAGAGGTCATGGGTTTGACTCTCCTTGGTGAATTATGTAATTGACCCCCCAACGCACACCCCAACATATATAAAGCTCCCTTGTATGAAGAACTATATTGTCCAGTAGAAAAAGGCTCTTATATATTTTTAATAACTTCATTTTTCAAAATGAATTTCTAAGAGAATATCGAACTACTACTTTCTTAGGTGAAAGGACAAGGGGTGAATAGAGAATTGGGATCAACCTAACTTAGGATATGTAATCAAAACATAGGCCCAACCTTGTTGGTATCAAGCCAACTTAGGCCAATTCTAATTGATTATAATTAGGGTAGGTTTGGGTTAAGTTGGCCCTGATTGACCTTGTTTAGCCATGACTAGCCTTGATTGGCCGTGATTAACACTATATAGCCCTAACTTTTATGCATTAAAAGATAAAAGAAAATGAACCCGAGCAACTGTGAATGGAGCAAATCCCATTCAACAACCATGGGGCTAAAGTGGAATTGTTTTTTTAGTTCAGATTCCAACTGTTTGACACTTGGCAATACTTGCTCATTGTATACGGATCTCACGAATTAAAATCAAGTAATTCAATAATAAATTCAAGAATCCTTTCTCAGACTGTTTCTATTCTAGCCTCAGATTTGGCATCAGCCGTCGATAATATTTCATCTATTGGAACTTGTGTGTTATATGTATCTCCCAACTCGAGAACTGTCGTTCACTAGAACTTACTTCATGTAAAACTAAATCAATGAAAGGAAAAGTTCTACATCTTTTACCTTAGTGATGTTCTGTAATGGATCTAGACACTGGAAGTGTCTCTTTGAGTTCATTTTCCCTTCTTTCAGCTTGTGAACTCTATAGGTTATTTCCACGCTTCCAAATCGGCAAACCACAGTGATGGAGATTCATGATTAGCTTGGAGAATTCATAGAGCATAGGAGAGTATTCTAAATCAGTGTGTTTCTATTTGGTTTGCCATCCTTTATTTATAATGTTTTCCCTCAACTCTAATTCCTTAATTAGGGTTTTTCTTAGACTCATCTAAGAGAGGGAAATTAATATTTAGAGTTTTGCTTAGACTCAACTAAATAGAATGGTAGTCATCTTAGACTACATAACCGTCTTGCCACCACCTATGGCGCAAATTGTAGTGGGACCCACCCACTATTATTAACATCACCCACTCGCCACAAGGTGGCGGAGTTATCCAAATGCTCTCATCAACTCTAATCCTTTCAATGCAGAAATGTAAGGTGCGACCTAAGAGAGGTATATAGGGTAGGAGTGCTATATCAAGTCTCCATCTAACCAACATAGCACATCACTCAAAAATTATCTCATTATACCCTAAACAATTCAATTATACCCAGTTCCACACTCTCGATCCCTCATAGTGAGCAATGTGAACTATTCTCATATGATGTACTCATGACTTTGTCAAATGACAAGTCGCTCGAGCAATGAGTCACATCAATGATGGGTATAGAATGAAAAGTTTTCCCATAGCCCTCATGCCATTTGGATTATCCCCAACTACTTTCCCAGTCTTGCCCTGCGAGACCGCATCATCCATGATCCTAAGGAACGAGCTAAACTAGCATCATTGGGTGTCCTCTTCGTGGCATAGTCTAAAGTAAAGGGTACAAGTAGGATCAACAAAATGTGATCTTGATGGCTTACATAGTGACAAAGTAGGGATCCATTCAATCACTCTCATCATTAGTCGACTTCAGCACATGCAACAAACATGCGTGCTATGGCGTAACTCTCACTGATATGGGCATGTCACAAAGAAAAAAACGCCATACGAATCTTGGTTCAGTCGCTACTTAAAGCACCTAACTTGATTCTTCTACAATCAGTCAGACAATGACCAGTTATAAAAGATTCACATTCGGCTACAATCCAGGCAACACAAAAATTTGATTATTCTATGTTTGATCATTGAGGTCTCCTCTTAGTTCCAACTAAGGCGTCTGACATTGGTTTGAAAGCCCCCTAAAGCCTTGCAAACCCTTAGGCTCATCTTGCTCGCTATCTACAAGCGCCAAGGTGAATTACCCGTGTGAGTGGGTCAATTCAATGCCTGGTGACATCTTTATAAAATATACTAACTCTCTTATCATAAACATGCGTCAAATATGCACGTAAAAAATGATTTCATTATGTCCAAAAGAAGATGTCATTAAAAAAAAAAAATCATCCACGTCTAAGACCCATACTCCTAACATGTGCAGAAAACACATCCCTTGGTATAGGCTTAGTCAATGGGTCAGCCATCATGTTGGATGTGGAGATGTGCTTTAAAACAACTTCTCCCTTCGCAATCATATCTTGGATAAAATGGTAGCAGATCTCTATGTGTTTGGCTTTTCCATGGAACTTAGCATCTTTAGAAAAAAGCCAAAGCTGTTGTACTACCAGTGTGTAGGAGCACCACATCATCTGCATGTGAGAATATGACTTCTCAATAATCTTCTAAGCCAAGTTGTCTCTTGAACAATAGTTGAGTATGCAACATACTCAGCCTCCATTGTGGACAAAGCAATGCATGTTTGCTTCTAGCTACTCCAAGTAATAGCTCCACCTCCAAGGACAAAAACATAACCTGAGGTAGACTTTCGCTCGTCCTGATCACTACCATAGTCAGCATCATTGTAACATCTCAACCTCAAATCTAAACCACTATATGTGAGCATGAGATTTGTCATTGTTGTATTATTTTTAATATAATAAAATAATAAATGTTTCATTTAAAATTGGATTTATAAGTGCGGAAACTTTCCTTTGTTTATTTTAGGAAAATGTGTTATATAGTCCCACATTGGAAACCGAGATGTCGGAATTCAAGTTAATTAATAGGTACTGCCTATTAACTTTGATTTAATATCAAAAGACATGCCAATGCGTGTGCAGTGTACGAGCGAGGACGGTGTACCGTCCGAGCGCACGCGCGGCGTGGGTAGTGGGCTGTTTAGGCGTTTTTGGCGCACGCACTTAGCACTTAGCACTTAGCACGCTTCGAGTGAGATCAGATCTGAACCGTCTATTTTGGTCAACGGCAGATCTAGGGCGATGGAAGTAGATCTATAAATGTCATCTTGATGGTTAAATCTGGACCGTTAGATCGTGCGGCCGAACGATCCAACGGCTCAGATCCGAACGTTGGCATTTGTATCCCTACAGAGAGGTGCACCCATACGAACAGAGTCATGAACTGTTCAGTAGAGGCACCTCAATGCCTATAAATCCCCTCTAGTTTCTCAACAGCAGTAGAGAAGAAAATCCGAAGTTTTCTCTGTTCAGAGTTTTGTCTGTGCTTTGCAAAACTCGGGAAACAACCTTGAGTTTGGGCTTCTTTGTATCCTGGGAGACGGTTCGCTGGTACCTCATAGCACCTTCCGTGAGGGGCGAATTACGTCTTAAGGACAACGACATAGTAACGTGCCTAGAAGCTTCAGCTGTCATACTGTTATCTCGTGCTCCTGATTACATTAGGTTTTATTTTTCCAACAGTCATCCCATGAAGGTAATGAAAAATCCTTTTTACTGCTTGACAATGGGTAAGTCCTCGGTTACTCTGGTAACGACTAACCATCCAAATAGCATAGTAGATATCAGAGCTCGTGCATATCATCGCATACATCAGACTACCAACCGTAGAAACATAGGGTACTCTTGACAATTGATTTTTTTCTTATTTATTCTTAGGGCATTTATCTAGGCTCAGTCTGCACGTTTTGTCCATTGGTGTGTCAATGGGCTTAGAATTTTGCATGTGGAATCATTCAAGGACTTTCTCTATGTAAGTTTGTTGAGACAAACCAAGAAAATTATTTGAGCGATTCCTCACTCTCTTGATGCCTTACACAAAGTTGGCTTCGCCCATGTCCTTCATCTCAAATGTGAAGGACAACCACTCTTTAATGGCGACAATCATGTCAATGTTATTCCCTGCTAAAAGGATATCATCGACATATAAAGAGAGAACTAAGAATCCTTTCTTGGACCGTTTTATATACACACAATGATCTTCTTTAATCACATCAAAGCCATTCGAAGTTACAGCATGATGAAATCTAAAATACCATTGTTTGGACGCTTGTTTGAGGCCATATATGGAACGTTTAAGGCGGCAAACTTTGCGCTCAGGTCCCTTGGACTCAAAACCCACTGGTTGATCCATATAGATCTTTTTGTCCAGTTCTTCGTTAAGAAATGTCGTTTTAACGTCCATTTGAAAGAGTTATAGACCTAGTCTTGCCACAATGGATAATATAAGACAAATGGATGTTATCCTCACCACATGGGGAGAATGTCTCATCATAGTTCACACCCTCTCTTTGGGTGTAGCCTTTCATCACAAGTTGTGCCTTATATTTGTCAATTGATCCATCGGCCTTACGCTTAACTTTAAGAACCCATTTGTTCCCAATAGTTTTGCAATTAGGTGGAGGATCAACTAACTCTCAGACTTGGTTCTTTTCCATAGAACTCAACTCATCTTTTATAGCAGCCAACCATTTGTCCTTAGCATGTGATGATAGCGCTTCCTTTAGGGATGCAGGCTCCTCCTCATCAGGTAAGGCACACAAAAGGGCTTCCCTTTCAATCTTAAATCGACGACGAGGAATATGTCCTCTCGTGGTTCTATGTGCATGGAGATCACATTGGTTTATGAGCATGTCCCCACCAAGTACACTCCCACTAGGTTCACAGTCTACATTCGTGCTCCCACTTGGTGCACTATGACTAATATCTTCTCTAGCGACTAAAGGATGTGTTCTATCCCCACCCTCGCCAAGAGGATTTGGTATGTTGTGATCCTCCTCTATCTCATAGAGGTCAAGATCTCTATGCGCATCAAATAAACTAGGGTAATCTGCTTCTAAAAATTTGACATCTCATGACTCAATCTCAGTCATACCTCCACTAGGGTGTTCCCCGTACATAACGTATACCTTAGAGCTATTAGGATACCTCACAAATATGCAATTCTTAGTCCTAGGTCCTAACTTCCCATACTTATGGGAAAGGTGTGAACATACCCAACACAACCCCATAGTTGTAAATGTCCTAGAGTAGGTTTTGTACCTTTCCATAGCTCATAGGGTGTAGATGTAGAATCTGGATCCTCACCCCGCGGGCCGGGCCCGCGGACCACACACGGGGCCCACGGGAAAATTTAATTTTTTTTTTTGTGTTTTTCCAAAAAGTGTTTTCACCGTGGGCCCCACTGCTTTGTGTGGTCAAAAACCGTCCGGGGAGCTGATCCGGACTCGTAGATGTATTGATTGAGATGGTACTCTATTCAAGATATAGACTGCAATCTAAAGTGCATCTCCCAATTAGAGGGCATCTCCCCAAAAACTAATTGGGAGATTTGCTTGCACCATCATGGACCTAACCATGTCCAATAGAGTTCTATTCCTTCTTTTTGCTAAACCATTTTGTTGCGGAGTATTAGGAATAGTTAATTGTCTCACAATTCCTTTTTCTTCACACAATTCTTTAAATTGTTCAGATAAATATTTGCGTCCACGGTCAGTTTGCAGAATTTTTAAATTCCTGCCTAATTGATTCTCAACCTCTATCACAAAACGTTTGAAGCAATTTAATGCTTCATGACGGTGAACGATCAAATAAACGTAACCATATCGCGAATGATCATCTATAAAGGTGATAAAATAGGAGGCTCCATGTCTTGCTTTAACATTCATGGGTCCACAGATGTCAGAATGTACTAACTCTAATGGTTGAGTTGATTTGGGTGCCTTTCCAAAAGGCTTCCGATGAGCCTTTCTAGCCAGACAAAGTTCACATATGGGCAGGTCTACTTTAGCGAGTGAACCTAAAAGGCCGACTATAGCTAACCGTGACATCCTGTCCTTCCCAATGTGACCTAATCTAGAATGTCATTTTACAGATTCTATATTACTGTCAATAATTAAAGAAGAAGAATTAGAGATAACTGGAATCAAATCTAAGTTAAAAAATCCATTGTCAAGAATGCAGTGGCCCTTTATGGCCACTTCAAATAACAAATCCAAAGCATTGTTGGAAAAATTCAAAAGATATCCAAAACTTAAAAGTGTTGAAACCGAAACTAAATTATGCATTATGTCTGGTGCATAGAGTACATCATGGAGGATCAACGTGCGGCTTGCTCGTTCGTAAGCTAAGTTGGACTAATTCAATGCCAAATGTTGGCGCCATTTCCCATGTAGATTCTATGCATTCCCAATAACACTTTGCAATAATTTATGAAACTGTCTCTTTCCCGTGTGACGTTCGTGGTTGCTCCTGTATCAACAATCCAATCTGATTGTGTTAAGGCAACCAAAACATGTGTACTCACAAAGGTACAAAGAAAAGATAAAGATGGTACCTTCTTTGACTCAGAGCAATCATGAGCAAAATGTCCCTTCTTTTGGCAGTTGTAGCACGTTACTTGGACATGTCTTTCTTACACCCACACTTTCCACGTTTCTATTTGACCATTCCCTCCTTAGGTGCCGAGTTTCTGGTACCCTCCGATTCCCTCTCTTAAGTCCTTTACGTTTGGGTCATTTGTCCTTATGTGTACTTGCCTGAGCAACAAGAGCAGTTGTGCAAGTCGCCTCTAGGCACTCCGCTTCCATCTCAAGGTGTTGAGCTAGATCAACATATGTCTTGATGCTCTCAAGGTGAGCAAGTACTTATTTCATTGGTGCTCAGGAATCAGGTGGGGTCCTAATCAAGGCCTGCATTTGTTGCTCATCAGAAAGGTCATGTCCAGCATCTTTTAATTTACGAACCATTTCCTTGATAGTTCTGATGTGCTCAGTCATTTTATGCTTGGGGTCCATTCGGTACATCTCAAACTTGACGATCATACCTGGTTGTCTGGTTGTGGATGTACCACCAAAAGCACGCTTCAGCTCATCCTACATGGACTTAACTATAGGAAAAATCTTATATTCCCCTTGTAGGTCATCTTGTATGACACTTAGCATGGAGAATCGTGCACTTCGGTCTTTCTTAACCCAAGCATCATACATATCCTTATCTCTACGAGACTGGGTAGTCTCTCTTCCTAGGGGAGGATTGGTCGATTTAGTCATTTCTGTGCTAATATGCTCTAGGCTATCTTGGTCATTAAGGTAGTACTGGATTTTCCATTGCTCCTTCTCAAAGTTCTCATGACCAAGAAGTTTCTCACCTATGAGTAGGTCAACAATCACATTTTTAGAGGTCATCTATACTACATCTAGAATGCGAAAAAGACATAGTTAGTATATTTTTCACCACTCATTGGAATTTTTTCAAATTAATTATTCTTAATCCATACTATGGTGTCAATCATCTAACACTGTTCGATGTCAAATCCCATGCACTAATTATGTATTGAGAACAATTAATTTAAATTATTCCAGTAAAGTATACAGCAGAGGAATGGGCATCTCCAATCACATAATTGCACCATAGATATGGGTGCACAGAGGTCCCACTAGAGGAACCCAAAGTTTGGTACTTCTAATGACACATTGAATCAGTATAAGATTGTGATGTGTAGTGTGGTGGCAACCCTATTACATGGCTTCCAAAAAATAATTAAAATTTTCAACCCTTTAGTTACATTTCAAAGAATCCTACTACAATACTACTAGGATGTACCACAGTTTGCATCACTCTTAAATACTAACTCTAGCGAACATACATAAAATGTGTCATTATGGTAACACCAAATAGGATCTCTTCCATGAATAAATAATAAAAAAAGAATTATGATCTATTTTGGAAGAGATTGATTTTGCATCCACCAAATGGAGCGAATCAAAGGTGTAAACTGTCATGGGAAGGTTCCATTGCTAATTAATTTTTTTTGCATAATCATCATAGCAAAGAATGTTAAAATAATATAACAAACATGTCAATAAAGCTAATGATCACAAAAATTGCACAAAAACAAATTTTATGCAAAACAGAGAAATATGCAATCATAAATAACTCCAAGTTAATATCTTTCTAATTCAGAGACTAAACATGGTGCTAGAAGAACTCTATTAGTTCTCCCTTTTCTTTTAATAAAAAAAAATGTTAAGCACACAAAGCAGCGATCATCAAGAACTCCCCCTTTTTCTATAATCTTAAGAAATTTCTACTTGAAGGAAAAGAAAAGAAACTCTCTCATTCAATTTCATACCAAAGATTGGCTAGAGGCCAGACAATTGGTTAAGGATTAAATCTGACACTCATTCATGTCAATGGGGAAAATAAAACTCATGGTTTTCATCTTAAATCAATCAACACCCATGAAACTAGCCATTGCCCCAGCAACCTTAACCCCAACTTGGCTCTGATACCAATGTAAAACTAAATCAATAAAAGGAAGAATTCTAGATCCTTTACCTTATTGATGTTCTGCAATAGATCTACACATTGAAGGTCCCTCTTTGCGTTCCCTTTCTCATCTTTCAGCTTGTGAACTCTATATGTTATTTCCACGCTTTTAAATTGGTGAACCACAGTGATGGAGGTTCAGGATTAGCTTGGAAAATTTGTAGAGCATAAGAGAGTATTCTAAATCAGTGTGTTTCTGTTTAATTTTCCATCCCTCTATTTATAATGTTTTCCCTCAACCCTAATTCTTTAATTAGGATTTTTCTTAGACTCATCCAATAGAGGGAAATTTATATTTAGAGTCTTGTTTAGATTCAATTAAATAGAGGGGTAGTCATCTTAGATTACATACTGTCTTGCCGCCACCTATGACGCAAATTGTAGTGGGACCCACCCACTACTATTAACACTTCATTTTAGAATCTATCGTTTTCTTTCTCTCTTTCTCCCAAGCTTTCTCCCTCAAAGAAAACCAGAAGAGGTACGTTCGCTTCTTTCATGTGTCAATCTATCCATCTATCCAATTAATTTTTCTTTCCGAATCCAATTCATATTTATTCATTTAATATACTCTCATCCTTGATCAGTTGCACACAAAAATGAATTCAAACGGAAACCATGATGGATCATGTTTTAGACTTCAAGAAGATCAAGAAAAAGTACGTAGTGTCTTCTTTTCTTCCGTTTTGATATATTGTTTTCCCTCCCTCGATGTTTGTTATTGTTTTTGATAAGTCAGTTTCCATCGTCAGTTTCTTTGTCTTTTGGTTTGATAACTTCATATTAGGACCTTGCCAAGTTGTGCTAAGGTTGCTTTAGGTCCGCCTAGATTCAGGCTCGAATCGGAGTGCTTGTTGGTTACGGTATAAGAAAATATTAATGGCACCGTATACACAAGTTTGGACTTTTGCAAGTGTTTGATCTTACAAGTGGTATTAGAGTTAGGAACTCACAAGTTCGAATCCCCATTGGTGTTATTTGGGGGGATTTTTAGCTTTGGATCTGGGGAATTGTTAGGATCTCGTGCTAAGGTTGCCTATAATGAGAGTGCTTGCTAGCTATGACATAAGGAATGGGGGATGGGGGAATTGTAGGGACCTTATGCTATGGTTGCCTCGAACCAAAGTATTTATTGGCTATGTATAAGAAATGGGGGATGGGAGGATTGTTGGGACCTAGCCTATTCTAAGGTTGCCCTAGAGGTCTGCCCACATCCAAGTTCAAACCAGAGTGAAACCTTATTATTGTCTTAAAACTATTGCTGCAGTTAGTAAGAAAATACAACTAGAGTTTAAGTGGTTCGATTGATTAGAGTTTCAACTAGATCCATTCGGTAGGGAAGTTGGTGGTGTTTTACCTTATTCAGACCAAGGAAGTATCAATACATGCCACTAATGGGGAGATATAGTTGGGTTCCTTTCTGTTTGTTGGGTTCGAGTCTTGTGTATCACTTAAGTGTAGGTTATTGTAGATATGGTTTACAAGAATTGTGTAGATGGAGTTTACAAAGTTCACACATGGTTAGTGTTTTGGGGGTAATGGGGCATCTCTCTTAAGGAATTTATCAAGCTCCATAATGTATGATATGGGCATAAATCATTCCTTAGGGTTTAAAGTCGATTGCTACAAAACTCCACTGCAATGAGAGAGAGAAAGAGAGAGGAGTTGTTGTTTCATGTATATTGTTGTATTTCTTACATTGAGATGTATTATTGTTAACAAGTTTTCTTTTTGTGGTCAGATAAACTGGGATGTCATAATCGCCAGTGGAACACTAGCACCTGACCTTCTCCCTGAACTACAATGTGTTGATGGATTTCCTTTTCAACCCTATGAGTTAGATCTTGCATTACAATATTTGGTTGATCAACAACAATTACATTCTGTTGCAAAACAACAAATGGGGGAATTACTAGATGATAATAGAGCCTTTAGTGAGTGGTTAGAGAATGCAATATTGGAGTAGCCAGCTACTCCAAATAGTAAAGAAGATGCAGAGGACTTATTGACACCTGACATGGACTTGGAAAAGCAAACATTTGTTGAGGCAGTTGCCCCCTCAATTGGGAACCCAAAATTTTCACACAATGAGAAACTAATGTAAGATATAGAACTTCCACTAAGGTGCTATTTGATCCCACCCCAAAAGATCTCCTTCTAGATTATCTGGGTAATAAAGAAAGTGGCATAAATATTCCTACGAACATGGTAGAAAATTTTCATCTCTACAACGTTGAGCTATGGTTACTACCAAGTGCATACTTGTGTCCATTTCTTGCTTCTCATCATTTAGTTTTAAAATTTTCTTCCTAAAATTGATCAATAACATTGCTTTAATCCAGTTATGTGAAATAGATTGATTCTAACTTTTCATGTTTTTTTCTTCTTCCTATTAATAGGGGCTGATTTACTGGTTGCTAGGGTGAAAAAATCCCTTTATTTCTTTGCCACCCTGAGAAAAGTTCACGAAAAAGGTCAATATCACTTCGTGCCGTCACAAAACAAAATGGATTTTGGAGGTCGAGCAATGATGATAAATGTGTCAAAGACAAACTACAAAGTCGGAAGACAATAGGGAATTCAAAGCAGTTGACATATCATCAGTATGTCGATAGTGCCAATCCCACATCTAAAGGACGCAAAAAAATTGATTGGATAATGCATGAGTATCGAAAAACAAAGGTAAAAATTTGCATTCTTAATCTCATGCCAAGAAAATATAGATACAACATGTCTTTTTGGCTGATGTATCAGATTCTAACTAAATATGCATGTGATGTTGTGTATCAGGCTTCGAAAATGGCAGTATGCGAGATTAAAAGACTGAGAAAAGCTAGTTCTTCAAAATATGGCCTTGATACTCTGATAGTTTGACTATAAAAGTCATGATCCATCAACCACCCTCATTTTCTATGAAAATCTTGTACACAAATTCAAAAGAAATAAAGCAAAATAGAGAGCACTCTTCCCCGTGGATGTAGGTTGGTCACATCGATCAACTAAACCATGTAAAATCTTGTGTCTTTTGTCTCTCTTTCTTTTTTCTTCTTTTTCTCCTTAGGTTCCAATGCTCTACCTTGATTAAAACATTAACACTTCCTTAAAAATGATACTCAGCCAGATTTAGATTAATAGTCATGGCCTAGAATGGTGTGGATTATCACATTTCCCAAGCATCACTAATCTGAATTTTTAGATGGTGTACTAAGCTTTAATGCATTGGTCTAGCATACACAAAATGGTATCCAATTAGACTGGAATTAGTGGTGGAACATAAAAGTGGCTAAGTTTTTATATGTGTATTTTATTTTATGTTTAGCCCTGTCAATTAACTAGGGTCGTATCTCATTATTGATATGGGAAAATATATGATTAGCCCACAGGTGAAGGAAATCTTGGAGTGATTTCTAGTAAACGTGGCATATCATATGATTAGCCCAACACATCATATCGCTTGTTGCAGGAACGGGTTACATATTCTTCTCTTAAAACCTTTCACCAAATGTTTAAGAAAGGGAAGTCCCCACTATAATTAACATCAGATATTTTCCCCCACTTCTTTGGAAATCTGCTTTTATTTTCCCTTTCTGCATATCGTGTATATCTAATCTACAGTTTTTAATAAATTCACTCATGGTAGAAAGTAACGTATTAAAATCCCTCTTGCACCATCATTTGTGAAGACAGGGAAACTTTGAAAAGAGAAAAGCATTAACAACAAGCCATAGTGTAAATCCTAAACAATGAAACAGAACTGTTGTGGTCCTCAATTGGGAGGTGAGCCAATGGATATTCCAAACTTAAGATTAAATGTTATAATATAATCTTGAATGAGGGAAAGAAAATGACTTATAACAACCGCAAAACTGATGCAAAGTTGATGACAGTTGTATAAAACAAATAAAACTAGACTATCAACATTACAAAGAAAATTGCTTGAGGTAATGATCGGTGATGAGAGAATAGCTAAAACAAAGAGGTCAGCCCACACTAACTCGTCTGTGAACACAAGTTGTTCAGTACATTGTGTGTGTGTGTGTGTGTGTGTGTGCACGTAAAGGAATGAAGAAGACGATGAGTGAATAGGTGTAGGGGGTATTTGAGTAATTGAAGCTGTAAATTTAAAATGAGGTGTTGGGGGTATTTAAGTAGTTTAATATTAAGAGGGTATTTGAGTAATTACACGTTCCAGATATGAATTGAGGGTAAAATGGTCATTATACCATATTGAGGGTAATATGGACATTTCACACTTGACTTAATAGAATGTTGGATGGAAAGTCATGAGCGTGCAACTTGTAATTTCAAGAGTGCAATTTGTAATTTAAGGCACTAAAGCATGCAACCTAGAATTTAGGCCTCACTAAAGCGTACAATTTGTAATTTACTCAAATACTTAGATGAAAATCTAAAAACTTTTAGGTAGCATTTTATATTTTATTAATAACATCCGCCCCCTTCTAAGTTCCATAGCTACAAAATGTTTTAAAAATTCTTGTAGCAAAAAAAAAGAAACACTAAATAATCCAATTATATGTTTAGAAGAAAAGCTAGTTTTCATATTACCAACTGTGGCTTAAAGAGAGGGAATATATTCTTTTCCTCAATGGCAAAACTTCTTCAAAAGTTAAGAGTTTTGATGAGTTCGCCTTATGCTCCGTATTCTCTGAGAGTCCATTAGTAAGAAGTCCATCAGTTACCTTTTCTTTAGGTATTTTTTTTATTTGCTCCCCCATTTAAGGGTTGATAATAGGATGAAGCACAAGATTAATTTAATAAATTAATATTAGGAAGTTATTTTGATTATTGTATTTTGGGACTTAATAAAGACTAACTGAGACTATTGGTTGTGGTATATATAATTTAAACCATTTAAGGAAGCCAACAAGAATTTTGACCCAACTTAAGTAAAATATTTATAAAAAACTACTCTTAATTAAAAAAAGTAAAAAAAAAAAAAGAAAGGAAAAAACAAGTTTATAAGTTAGAGTAGTATGATTCCAACATAATTGACATTGTGGACAAGCACACACATGAAGATCCCTCCTAATTTGCATGAGGGGACCATGGTCCCCCTCCCTGGGGAAGCTTCACCCCCGGAGTTTGAAGACAATTCTTTTATGTAGTCTTATCGTAGCAATATTTACTGAGACAAAAACTATTTCAATATCTTGACCTTAAATTACAATCCGACCACTGTACCAAAACTTGCCCCTACCAAGCACTTTGATCTCTTCCGTACAAAATGCCAATTGCAAATTTGAGATAAGATGTAATAAGATCTCTATAAGTGGCAAGTAATTTTTCTTTTTATTTATCTATTTATTTATTTTTATCTGAGGTTTATTTGGGCCAGCTTATGTGCACATTGACTATATCCTCAGGAGAGCTTTCATTTAATTAATATAGGCAATGCTTTGCCTCTGGCCCCAAGGGAATTCAAACTTTGACTTCCTATGTGGAAGCATTGGTCTTTTACCAACTGAGCCACCTCTCAAAGTTGAGTGGCAAAGAATTTCATATCATACTATCATACTACTTTTATAAAAGTATGAACTCATTGGACACGTCTAACATTTCGTTTCCCTCCAATACCCCCATTGTATTCAAGCAATTAGACATTTATATTAGTAATAAATAATGTCTATAATGGTCAATTAAAATCCTTGAAATTATTTGAATCACTTTAATTGTCAATTTTTCCCCTTCTTGTTTTTCAAATAAAATCATTAACAGTCAAAGAAATATGAAGAGTTTCTCCCAAAAACTAAGAAATATTAATTGAGGAAGAAGAAACTGTATTAAAAACATTTAATCAAAATCACGCATTTTAAAGACAAACTAATTCCAACTTTAGTTGTTATTAACAGGTTCACTTATGCATAGGTTATTCAACTTCCATGGCCACGATGATTGATAAATACCTCGTGCATTTGCACGTGACACTTTTACTACAAGGGACACTGTTACATTTCGTTTCTTTCTAATACCCTTTTGTATTCAATCAATTAGACATTTGCATTAATAATAAATGATGTTTATAATGGTCAATTAAAATCTTGAAATTATTTGAATCAATTTTCTCCCTTTCTCATTTTTCAAAGAAACCATTAACAACCAAAGGAATGTGAAGAGTTTTTCCAAACCAAAAAACCGATAAATGTTTATTGAGGAAGAAGAAACTGAATTAAAAATATTTAATCAAAATCACGCATTTAAAAGATAAATTTATTCTAAATTCCAAACATTAGCTGTTGTTGACAAGTTCACTTATGCATAGGCCATTCAACTTCCATGGTTAATACATGATAATTGATAAATACCTCGTGCATTTGCACATGACACTTTTTTTATATTTATATATATATATATATATATATATATATATATATATATATATATATATATATATATATATATATATATATATATATAGAGAGAGAGAGAGAGAGAGAGAGAGAGAGAGAGAGAGAGAGAGAAATTGTTTATTCAACTACCAATATATGCAAAGATCCCAACTACCAATATATGCAAAGATCCAGTCCTTTATGAATGGTACTTAGAATTTTATCCGGTTCATTTCTGACAAGAAAATAGACCATTCATTTCCTTATGAATAAAAAACTTTTTACCTTCTAAATATCAATCATTTGATCTGATAAATGAACACATGTCTCTCATTCATGAGGAAACGAATGGTCTATTTTGTTGTCAGCAATGGACTGGACCCACCCTTCCCCTCCCTACAAAAAAATAAAAAATGAAGAAGAGGAAATCGCCAACCTTTTCCTGAATTCCACGCTTCCATGATGCCTGTGCTTTTCTTTTTTCTCCTTACCCTCTCCATTCTGAATTTGCCTGTCAAACTATTTTTTTCTCTATTATCTCTCCGTTTCTGTACAACCCAGTCAACATCATCTCCTCTCGCTTCACTTTTTTCTCTTTATATCACAATATTCTTTCTCCCTCCTCTCACTTCTTTCATACCATCTGCAACTAAGCAACTACCCTCTTAGAACCCATTACTAAACTCAGACTTCAACTGATACTGAAGCTAACTGGTTAGCCAAAAATGTGGATGACGAGCTGCAACGATGGTAGTAATGGATTCAACATGCATTTTCTGATTCCTTCAACAGCAGGAAACTAATTAGTCCTCTCCTGCCAAGGCCTACTTCTAATACCAATCTCCTCCCATATTTAGGTAATTTTAATTTCTCCAGCTTGAGGTTGTTTCTGAGCCTGGGTCTTTGATTTTGATTTATGTTTTTAAACTGTATCCTGTCGCAGCAGCAACCATTACTGAGCAAAGCAAGAGAGAGTTCGATATTGCACAACTTGTGAATAGAAGATGGATCCCTACACCTGAGCAGTAAAGGGCCTTAAGAAGATTTGTATCAGCTGATCAAATCAAACAAATCACTGCACAGCTTCGTCGTTTTGGTAACATTGAAGGCAAGAATGTGTTTTACTGATCATTTCAGAATAAGAAGGCAAGAGAAAGACAGAAACGCCGTCGTGGTTTGGAATCTCTTCCTGCTATTGATCAGCAACAACAACAGCACCATGAAAGAAAGATTCAGGTACCTATGATTTCATATACCCAGATGGAATATACTCATACAATCTGAGTTGGGGGCTTACAAGAACTTGTTTTCTAAATTCAGAAACGGTTTCCCTGGTTTTTTTTTTTTTTTTTAATTTGTTGTTTATGAAAAGCTTTTCTCTGTGCAGGTTCAATTAAGTAGGAGTGTGGGCTATGAAGTAAAACAAAACAGGAACTGGGTTCTCCTACAAGCTGCAGTACATTTGCAGAGGTATCCTCCTATGTATCTCCATTGTGCGTAACTCTTTTAGCTAGAAAAAAGAGAAATCTAAAAGTAATTATACTTTTTATAGAGCTAATATAAGACTGACTAAAGTTCACAAGGTAGGTTATATGAAAACATGAGAAGGAGGGAACACAGAGAGAGTAAAGTAAACAAAGGCTTCGTATGTTAATGTTGGGAAACTAAAAGGGCTTAAAAGCTGCACTCCTTCCTTTCTGTCGGGCCTGTTGTTATGAAACTGAGCCGTGGCTTTGGACTTTTGTGCCTAGTTTTAATTAATTCACTCTTCCTTCTTAGCTTCTTTAATTTTTCTTTCTTGTGTCTCAAGAATCTGTACTATTGCAAAGAGCTGCCCTAGCAGAAAGTAGAGCAGATAGATGGGTTCAGGTTCAGTTTGCAGAAACCCATGCCACGTGTTATATGATGCCTTTTATCTCGTTCTCCTCCTCGCTCTACTACAGCTACAACAAACCCACAGCTCATGATTACCGAAGAGAGTCTCCGGGAAAACCTTGAGATCAGTTATAAAAACAATGAGGAATTGTGGAGATTCTAACACACTTCAGCTCTTCCCTCTGCATAGCAGTTTGGTGATGGTGTAAAGGAAGCCAAGCTAAATGAATAGAGACTTCACTCCACACCATTTTTTTGAGTTCCTTCCTATGAAGAGTTTTATAAGGAGAATAACTTAGTATACCTTACCCATTTGTCATAATGCATGTGAGAGACAAGATGATGGGTCTGGTTTAGATTTTGTGCATAAAGAACTTAGAACACCAAAATAAATATTAGGGACTAGCATAAAAAAAAAGCTTCTATTTTTAATTTTAGTTCCATAAGTATAATATTTTGTGGAATCAGTTGCAGTGGTTCAAACTGGAACCCTACCACTGGGACTGTTCTGCCCCTTTTTATATATTATATCTGAATAAATTAGACCAAACTAGATGCTTAATCTACCATGATCAAGAGTAGCTCAAACCATAGTGTGATCTTGGTGTAGCCAGTCGGTGGAGGAAACCCTAACTTCCCCCCCCCCCCTCCTTAGGAAACCCTCATTGTAAAAATTTTGTCCACTAGTATATAGCATTCACTTAACTTAATGTGAACATGTAGAAGATCTTTACAAGACATCATGAATTCAGATAAGAAGGTACCCATCAACCTAATTAACCCACTTTCATATCGCATATGTGCATGATATTTCAATTTCTGAATCTTTAGTGGTAGATGAAGAAGTTACTTATCATCACAAGCACCAAGTACCTTATATATGTCAAGCTTGTGTAACTGGTCTAAAGGAAGTTACTTTTCTTGAGTACTATTTATCTGAGATTGCACGGAAGGGAGAGATCCAAATTTCCCATTTGTTTCTAGGGATTTGGTTCTTTCTTCAGTATAGTGTTAACCAGTTAGAAAGAAGAAGACAAGAACAAGAAGAAGAAGAAGAAAATAAATAAATTGACTTGAGAGGATTCAGATAGAGTGTAGAGGGAGAAAAAGTGAAATGGTACTGTTGGGTATTGCCTTTTTTAGGGTTGATAGTTGGGAAGGACCAAAGGTGGGGTCATTGTTTCAGTCTGAGTAAGAAAGCTGCTTGGAGGTGGAAGGAGCTGATGATGTTGTTGTCTTATTGGGGACATAAGAGTGGAAGTGCCGACGAATGAAACAGACCCAACCAAGCTTTTTCTGGAGCGATTAATGTTGAACACTAAAACACTAAGATCTCATAAGATTATGGTCAGTTTTCTAGCAACCTGCAACACCAAATCTCGATCCCACCATTCTTTTCTTCCTCTGGTCAGTTTTTAGCAACCTGCAACACCCAATTCAAACCCGATCTCCCACCATTCTTTTCTTTCTCTTTCTTCAACCTTCTCTTCCACTTGTTGCTTTCCTTTGTCCTCTTAATAATATTACACAGACATTTAGGTTTGAGAACTTGAGAGAGAAAAGGTAAAGAGATCACCACTCTATTTCAAGTTCCAGATGACTTTCAATTGACATGTAGACACCCACAGAGAAAGAAAAGCTCAGTAAGGACCAGTTACTCTTTCCAGGCCTCCATGATGACTCATATCTTCAAAAAAAAGCTTAAAATTTTACCAAATGCCCACACAAATAAAAATAAACAGAGGGTATAAAAAACAGTTTTCCTTCATGAATTGATGCAGCTATCCAATCAAATCACACCTGACATATCCTAGTTTCAAATTCTTTAGAACAGCTAGCCTTTGTCTTTAATAATTGGGGTTTGCCTCATTTGGGAGGTCTCACATAAATTAAAAGGAAATAAAATATCAGAGAATGATATGTGATTTGCAGGAGGAGGAATAAGGAGGATGAGTTGACAGAGGTGAGAGACAACCAGAGAAGAAGAGCTGAGAATCTACAACAACAAAAATTGACCACACCTAAATATACATTTTCATCAAGAGCCTTCATTGGACCGGTACACAGGATGTTTCAGAAACCACAACAAAACCCTAATATCAATCGTTTCTGATTCTTCTGAAGCTTTCAACATATTAACTAAGTATTCAATTTATATACGGAAAGAAATATAAACTAGAACTTGAACCCTAATATCCCTTCTCTTTAATCAGAAATTATTCTGAAACCATACTTACGTTAATTCATCTAACAGTTAATAACCCTAATACCCAAGTCCCAAGAACAATCTAGGGTCGTTTCTCATCCAGAGTACCATGCATGGCGATGATAATCCTGCAAATCTGAAAAGTCATCGATCTGGTTTAGCTGCTGTGCATAACATGGGGGAGGAAAGTAGCAAGGCTTGTTGATCATGGTCATCTCATCAACCGTTGGAAACTTGGAATTATAACACATCTGATTAGAGATTGGAGCTACCATAGCAGAAGGATGATAAGGAATATTACCAGTACTGGATGTACCATAACAATTTCCCATGCCATTCATACCGTTGATCATAAGAGATGAATCCAAAGGATAACAGGGTTGGTGGTGGCAATGGTTCATCATCTGCATCTGCATCTGCATGTTGTGATCCATCGTAGAACTACTACTGTAAGAATCTCTGTAAGGAGCAGCAGAAAGAGGAAGTGAGAGAGGACTGTTTTGATTCAGTGGAGGAACAGAGTATTCTATCAACCCAGCAACATCATCATCCAACACATAGTCGAGGTAGTTCCCTCCTTCGTCGAGATCAATTATAGCATTCAACCCAGTAAAATCATCATCCAACACAAAGTCGTGGTTCCCTCCTCTATTGATATTAATCATAGCATTCAACCCAGTAACAGCATCATCCGACACATAGTAGTTGTGGTTCCCTCCTTCGTCGAGATCAATCCTAGCCTTCACAAATTCCATCTTTGAATCCAATGATGCAGCAAGGTTCTTGAGCTGATCAGTAGAAAGATTGTTTAGACGATCGTCCCAGGTAGGATACTTTGTCTTAATATTTTGTTGTCGCAGCTCTGTCAACTCCCTTCCGAGCTTCTTGATTTGGTCTTCGAAGAATTCTGGAACACCAATGTGACGATTAATCCCTCTTCCATCAGTAGCTGTGCAGTTCCTATTCCTGAATTGATCGATGATGTGAAGAACATCTTCCCTTTTCTCCGGCCAAGTCTCTGCTTCTTCGTTCAAACCAGTACCTTTCATGGGGTATACGATCAAACATGCATCAACACCACAAAGTGTAGAAAACTCGTAAGTTTTCTTTATCAAACCCTTCTTTCTCTTTAGAAAAGTAATGTTGCGTGATCTTTCCTTCCCAATCAATTCATACTTCACCTTTGCACGACCCATCCTTCAGCGACTTCAAGTACTTTTCGATCTCTATGAATTTGTATGTTCCTTCAGCGACTTCAAGTACTGTTCGATCTCTATGAATTTGTATGTTCAGATTTCCTTCTATTTTAACCTTTTTCTCAAAGATTTTTCTGTTAGAGATTCTCTATGAATTTGAATCGATTGTGTTAGCGATTCTGTAATGTATCGATTGTGTTTTTGTATTCTTTTTGGAGAAGTATTAAGACAACCGTTTGAGATTTTAGGATTCAAAATTATTATTTTATTTTAATACTGTATTTTTGAAATTTGAAATTTGAAATTTGAAATTTGAAATTATTCCGGAGGTAGTTTTTAGGGTATTTTAATCCGACATATTTACTCATAAGGCCAATAAATTTACTTTATTAGATTTGTTTTCTTATTTCTGTAGAATTTTAAGACATAAAAGAAACTGAAAAAAAAATTACAAAACGGTCTCTTTCCTTCTTTTTCTTTATTTTGTTAAATTTTTATCATGGGTGGTTTCCAAAGATGGGCGAGTGATGAGTGACTTCTGGGAGTGTGAGGTGAAATATATGGTTTTAAGAATATGTGTAGGGTAAAATGGTAATTGTCATTTGTTTTAGTACAAGCTGAGGGTATTATAGTCATTTCATATCTGACATTAACATCCATGTGATTAAATTAGTTTTAACTAAACTCAAATGTAATTTTAGCAATTAAAGGCACCAGACCCAATTTTAAACCCTACTAAAGGGGAGTCCGGATCAGCGATCCCGTTGTGCTCCCCGACCCTTCCTGACCACAAAGATCAGTGGGGCCCACAGTGAAAAACACTTTTTGGAAAAAATTTAAAAAAAAAAAAACTTTTTTCCACCAGTGGGACCCATTGGTTTTTGTGGTCAGTAAGCTATGAGGGAGCACTCTGTACTTCTCCGATGGGGAGATGATCCGAATTCGCTAAAGGGACCCTAATCTAGGCCGCGACAATTTTTTGGAAACTACACGCTCATCTTTGTCTCGTGCAATTGGACCAAGTGCATTTGGGTGGCAGGATCGTTGGGTCAAAGAACCAAACATCTAACCCATGAATTATTAATTTAGAACATGTGTAGTGAGGTGTTAAAAAACACGAGTTTGGACAAAAAAAACAAAGCGGTGGTTCTTTTCATTTTCATACTTCATTATAGCATATTACTTTGTTTGAGTAGAATAGAATAAAACTTGCTTAACAAATGAAAGAACTAAACCCTATAGATTACTTTTCAATAGAAATACACGAGTAAATGACCTAGAGGGCCTGTTTGGTTACATGAATCTAAGATTTGAATATCTGAATTCACAAATGGAAGATTTATACCCATTTGGTTGTGTGAATTCCTGGATTCATGAAATCTAGAGATTCTCTTTTTTACACTAAAAACGTGAATCTGCAGATTTGTGGGTATGAGGTGAAATCCAAATATTTCACCCTTATTATAAAAGCGTTAAACATTTGAACCATGACTCCATAAATATTTTTTCAGAATGAATCTACAAAT